>NC_068937.1:96867981-97215099 GCF_016801865.2 Culex pipiens pallens | reverse complement strand
AAAAAGGTAGTATCGTTATCAAACATTTTGACGGAAAATTGATCAGTGAACTGGCGATTAAACAGGGCTTTGGAGGACAACTGCTTGCTGCAATCTATTAATCGTGAGCAGCAGCAAAGCAACAGCAGCAACACCAGCAGAGACAACAACCATTAGGCCGTCCAGGAGCAAATCGATGGAATCATCTACTAAGGAAAAATCATCAGCTAAGTAAAATCTATCAATAAGTGCATAAGTAAACAACAAATGAATAGTTTAGATGACAACATCGCATATTTGCAACGAATACTAAACACATTAGAAAAAAATCCGTACAGGAAATTTCTAAAAAAAACATTAATTTTAAAAAAGGAAATAGCACAGGATTGCTATTCAAAAATTGAAAATTTTCTGCTTCTTAATGAAGAAAAAATAGAACCAGATAACCTTAACTTTTATATAAAGGCATCTAGAAATGCCTTGAAAAAAATTGAAACCTTAGTCGATCAAAAATTAGGATCTTCAAACAAAAGACCTACTTTTAAAACCTTAGCCTTAACCACTTTAATTTTAACAAAATCTTTGAAAAATATTAGGAAATTTAAAATGACTACAATTTTAGAAATAATAAAAACAGCCTCTACTCTGGTGCCAGAGTATGATGGCAACCCGGAAAAATTAGATGCTGTCGTTGCCGCTATCCGAGCTGTAAATGCACTGGTAAATGATAATAACCGGGCTGCAGCCATAGATGTGATCTTGTCAAAGCTTTCGGGCAAAGCAAGATCCGCAGTTGGTGCAAATCAACCATCCAACCAGAAGTATTTAAACAGAACCTTTTCCTCATAACCATGACCTCCTTTTTATTGCAACCAAATGTTAACGCTGCGCTGACTCTTCAAGTACAGCGCATTTGTTTTATTGCCGAATAAATGAAACGTGTCCAAAGGCTCCGTCGGTTTCTTCTCCGCGCAGCTCGAAAATCAAACCAAAAAATATTTTGTCAACAAAAATCTGCATGAAAACCTTAGGGGTTTGCAAAACAACAACGAAAAACTGCATGAAATCTGCCTAACTGCTTGAAAATCAACAGTTTTTCATCACAGCTACTCGAAATCCTTGATGTTTTGTTTCAGAAACATTAGTTTTTAGGCTGGCGCGGAGAAGAACAAGATGCCCCGTCGCCGGCGAGATGGCCATTTTTCTTTGAATCGACAATAACCCTGGCCACATGTTTGAACAACATGTCGAAGCCAGCCAACGCTTTCGCTAGGTTTCCCAAACTCTAAGCTCAGAATAAAATATGATTCAAGTCTGAACCTCTGCAGAACACAGTTATTCATATCACAACCCCTAACACGATAAGACAGCGAAGGCTCCTCAGCTGCTGATCGTTCATCGGTTATACTACACGTCCCGGCGGCCACAACCAGACCTGCTGGTTAATAAGATAAGTTTGATCTTAAGACTTTTTTAAATTTATAAGATTCCACCCTGCCTCGTCGAGGAGGGAAAGACAACAAACCTTTGAAGAAAATTGATGAAGACGCTCAAATAGCGTATTGCCGAATAAATGAAACGTGTCCAAAGGCTCCGTCGGTTTCTTCTCCGCGCAGCTCGAAAATCAAACCAAAAAATATTTTGTCAACAAAAATCTGCATGAAAACCTTAGGGGTTTGCAAAACAACAACGAAAAACTGCATGAAATCTGCCTAACTGCTTGAAAATCAACAGTTTTTCATCACAGCTACTCGAAATCCTTGATGTTTTGTTTCAGAAACATTAGTTTTTAGGCTGGCGCGGAGAAGAACAAGATGCCCCGTCGCCGGCGAGATGGCCATTTTTCTTTGAATCGACAATATTTAAAAAAACAATTAATAGCCTTAGAAGGATCTATAAAAAGCATGGCCAACGATGTTGGCAATGATGAAAAGGCTCCAAAAACCAAACATGAAATCAAAGTGGTGGAAAACATGCAAGACCAATTATATGAGCAAGCATGCAACGTCATCAGCAAATTAGAAGGATATACCGAGCCCCTCCTGGAACGCAGGAATGGGATAATGCTGGTATACAGTGGAGTACGAGTGGCCCTTGAAGACGCACTCGGAGAGCTCGAACCCGCGGCTCGAGCCCCAGCTCCACTGATGGAGCAAAGTTTTCAGCAGCAGCCTATCGCTGACGGGACCGACAGGACGTCGCTAACTTGAAATTGTAAAACTTATGACGGACATCTGGTTTCAAGAACTTGAGAAAATTTTTAATCTTTTCCAAGAACTTGAGATCAGCCATTAACTACTCGAGGACTTGGGAAATTACGCCCGACAAATTCCCAAGGACTCGACAATCTACGACCAAAGCTTGGAAAACACATGGCCGTGATTCCTTGCCTGACGGCGGGAATGGAGCCAAACGACCGTTACGCAAGCGGCGTAATTTGAGAAGGGTTTTTCAAACAAACCCTGCAGTATTGATCTCCCGCGAAGAGATGAATTTACGACTGGACTCTTTCGACGGGACAGATCGGAGCCAGATCCCAAGATGGGCATCTGGCGAAAGTGCGTGGGAAGCTCAGAATTCGGGTTTCCACGCCTACTAAATAAAAAAAAAACAAGGATCGACTAGGACGAAAGACGAAAAGGAAGCGACTACCGCAGTAGGAAGGGCTTCTTGGCGGACAGAAAGTAAAAAAGGAAATTAGGATAGGAACGAGTGGAAACTAGAATTAGAAGCTAGGTTAAACAAAATTTAGAAATAAAATTCAGTTGTTAATTAGCGGTAGGAGAAGAAACGTCTTTTCGATAATACCGATATATCACCTCCCATAGACTGCACGGGCAGCAATATGGTGGCTCCAGAGAGGAAGCTAGAAAGTGTTTGTTGAAATCAGACATTTCGAATCGAGGAACTTCCAGTTAGTTGAAATCTAACTGCTATTGTGAGTATAAGCGTGTCCGACGCTATAGAGCGGACAAGTGAAAAGTGTTCTTGTGCAAAGTTAAACTGCCGAACAAGTTGTGGACGATTTATCGTCAAGTGACTTCTGAACTGTGTTAGAGTTCAGAATTATTTTGGACGAGTTAGTTCGTCAGTTTAAACTTGTGGACATAGCCGCAGAGTTGAAGTCTGAACAATGTTTCAAAAGTGTTGATTTAGTGGAAAACGGATCCACATTAAGAAATCGCACAGCCGTGTACTTGTATTGTTCATCAGAAGAACAAAATTATTTGGTAGACTGGAAGCAACTCCAGATAACCGCATTCGGACGCAGCGATTTGGCGTCAATTAAAAGAGCTCAAAAGGGAGTTCGTATGGACATAACAAAAGTGTTGTGAGTGATCCTGGAATACGAAAATCCAGGAGAACATTTGAAGGAAGAAGCGTCTCCGGTGCTTAAATCGGAAACAGTGCAATTAAAACCACTTATGTGAGCCTGGACATCAAAGCCAGAAAAAAGGTCCAGCAAGTGGATGCAGTGCCAACATCGTGGGATCAGCAGAGAGGAAGAAGTGAAAACTTGATGGTCCAGAAGTAAGGACCAAGTGTTTGTGGAAAACGCCGAGCTTCCACAAAAAGTGGCTCACTGGTACAAGTGAAAATCTCACTTTCTTTTCGGCCGCGACCAACATCCAGGTTGAGTCGTGCTCACAACAAAATCCGATCAAGTGCCACGTGCCGATCGGTCGCTTTCAACACTCGGTTGAAATAGAGCGTCCTGTAAAACCCGAACAAACTTGTTCGGTCACACCCGAATTGCGGATAAGTGTGCCTGGTCCGGACATCAACAAAGTCCGGTTTGAGTCAGCAATTTCCACCATCGTCGTGTTCAACTGAGGAGCACGTTCTACGTAGAAATCCGGACAATTAAAGATTGTTCGGTTGCATTCGACATACGGTCGAGTTTAAATGCATCAACAAGTTTCATGGAGTGCCAACATCGTGGGATCAGCAAAAGAAGCCCAGCATTAATCAACGTTCAACAATCATCTAGTGTACATAAAGTATAACATCGAGTATCAGTAACAACGAGATATCAATCATCGCATCGAGCATCACTTCAAGCATCACTTTGGGCATCACGTCGAGCATCGCAGAACATCAAGCCATCATCAAGTCAGGAATTTATCAAAGACACACATCTAAACACTTAAAAATAATTAACATATAATTATAATAACAAAAATAATCATATCTAAACAAAGATGTCCAAATACGTGTACCACCCAAACCCTCACGGTGTTTGCCCATGCTGTGAAGAACCAGACGAGACAGATGACCTACTCGCATGTGACGAGTGCAGTCACTATTTCCACTACAAATGTGTGAAAGTAGAGGCGACCGTTCAGCGAGATATTAAATGGCTATGCCCTAAGTGCAATTACGCGACACAGCAAAGAAAGCCCAAGACGAACTTAAAAAGGTTCAAGAAGAGGCAACTAAAGCTATCGAAGAGGCTAAAATAGCCCGGGAAACACTAGAGTTAAATAGAAAGACAGACATTTTCGAATTACAACGCGAGTCGATCCGCGAAGTAATGAAACAGTGCCAGCAAGTCAAATTAGAAAAAGTAGAGGAACCGTCAGAAACGACGATATTCCTCAGAAGACAATCTTTAATTGAGCTTCCATACTTTAATGGGTCTAGCCACCTATGGCCCCAATTTGAAAAAATCTTCCTTGAAACCACCAAAGATGGTAGATTTTCAAACATGGAGAACATATTACGTTTAAAGAAACACTTGAAAGACGACGCTTACCGTCATGTCGAAGCACTATTATCTCAGGCAGAAAATGTAGAGACCATCATGAAAAGACTAAAAATCAGATTTGGAAATCCAGAGATGATTTTTGAAAGTCTTCTGACAAAATTCTTGGAGTGCAGAAACCCGAGAACAGACGCACCAAAGACAATGATTGACTTTGCGAATGCTATGGAAAACTTAATCGTCAATACTAAATTAATGAATAGTGCGCACTTTCTGCGCGACTACAAACTACCAAAATTAGCAGCCGCTCGGCTACCCTTTAATCTACATCAAGCATGGTTAAAACGCGTCCTAGAGGCACAGAAAGCCGCTACCGATGCAAAACCTTATGCGGCTCCTACGATTGAAGACTTTAATCAATGGTTTGAACCGCACAAGGACTTAGCGATACTCACACTATCAGAAAAATCTGTAGTGGGTCGACACATGCAACGTATCATTTAACGCTGACTCAAATTACAACACTTGAGTCAGTAACAAATTATTTATGTTCTACTTCTTGGGCGACCTTCTTGTGGCCCACATTCTGTGACACTTTGAAGTCAGCAGTTGCTTTCCGTGTTGTGTTTAACACTGACCCTCTTTGATGGGTACCAGATGTTGACAAACATGCACCAAGCACTTTGTTATATTCAAGCGACCACCGAAAGAGTACTCGATGGTAAATAGCTAAAAAGTAGGTGTGGCTTATTAGCTATCTTGGTCTAGGAATTCACCACAGCCAACAAGGCTTAAGTTTAAGTTAGCAATAAGTTTGAAGTTAAAATAAAGATTATTCCTAGTTCCACCGTCAACCGTGTTAGATGTCTCATTTGTCTCATCACCGTACCCTCCTTACATAACATGGCGATCCTGCCAGGAGCTCTAACAAAAGTTTTTTTTTTTTCGGGAATTCAAAGCTTAAAGTGAAGACTAAAAGTGAATGAAATATTCACAACAGTGATTTATGCCAGTGTAGTGAATTGTAAAGTAGCAAAAGCATTAAAATGAGTTGGTTTATCAGTGAAGTGAATACTGTTAAAATTACAGATCATGTAAGCGCCATCGCGCTTGTGGTACTAGCTGCAGCAGCAATAATTTACATGCTGGGTAAATTTTTTGCCAAACACGTGCAAAGAACGGCAACGGCCGCCGCGAGTCGTGAGACTAGGTTGAATAATATCGCTACGCAGCGATAAGTGAACATTGATTTAAACAAAGAGAAGAAAGTTTGTGAATAAACATTTAAAATCAAATTGAAAAAAAATCAGTAAAAAAAAAAGCATGATGAACATGAAGAGTGAAAGTGAAAAATTGAAAATTAATATCTAAAAAAAAAGGAAGCAGGATGAACACAAAAAGTGAAAGTGAAAAATTGAAAATTAATATCTAAAAAAAAATTTTGTGATGATATTGATGACAAAAAAAAAATATCGCAACAGCAAGAGGAGCGTCGGTTGTGAGTACGGTCCGTACTACCACAAATTCAACAAGCATCAAACATCAAATGAGCAGGAGAGCAATGGTTGTGAGAACGGGCGGTTCTGACACAACCCATATGCAGATCCTCAAGGCGAGCACCATCAATAACCAACCAACATCTCATCGCAGAAGGGAAGCGTCGGTTGTGGGAACGGTCGGTTCCGTCACAACCCGATAAGCAGGCCCTGGGAAAATGATTGGATCAACTGGAGATGTCCGAATCATCAAAGCGTGAGAATACTTTAAATGTAACTACATTTTGAAAAGTTATCAAAAATATTAAATAATTTATCAAAAGCCCCAACTAGGAGGTATAGAAATAGTACATTAATTGCCAAATTACACGAGGCTAAACAAGTATATAATGCAGCAATAATCGAGATAGAACTCTATAAGGAGTCGGAACAATTACAATTATTGAAGAATTTAAGATATCTCTACGGAGAAGCATATACAAAACTTACGGCACGGCTCGATAATAATATTGAGCCGCTTTCTTTTAAAAATTTAGTGAACGTAATACTAACAATTAATAAGCTATACAGAAAGGTAAAAATGGCGAATACATTAGATTTGTCATTAGCCATCCGCGTCGTCGGTAAATACGACGGCGACGCAGCCGAGTTGGAAAACTGGCTCAACGACGTGACGGTTCTCCGAGCGGGGCAATCAACTGTCGACGAAGCGGTGTTTGTTCAATTTATGAACAACCGTTTAACTAGTGCCGCCCGCGGTGAGTTAAAGGGAATAGCTACCATTATAGAGGCACGGAATACTCTAAGATCCCGATTTGGGATTAAATTAACCCCAGTTGCCGTGACGGCCGAGTTACGAGGGTTGAAACAAAAAGGCAAATCTTTAGTCGATTTCGGGAATGAAATCGAGAAAGTGGCAGCTAGGTTAGCCGCAGCGTGGGTATCGAAACAACCACAACTTTTCCCAACTGAGGCAGCCACGCGGCCCATAGTCGAACCAATTGCTGTAGAAGCTTTTATAAATGGTCTTAAGGATCAATCGAAAGTATTGCAAATGCGGTCAAGGAATCCGGAAACCTTAACCAAAGCATTGTCGGATGCTCTGGAGATACATGCGCAGCCCATGCCCGAGGAAGTCATGTGGACCTATGCCAGTTATAGTAACCCAGGTTTCCGAGGCCGAGGCCGAGGAAAACGTAATAAAAACAGAGGAAATCGTGGTTATCAGAATAACCAAAATAGAAACTATGAACAACAAAATGGTAATCAGCAAGGTTACAATAACCAGCAGCAGCAAGGCTACAACTCGAATCGAGGCCACCGTGGAAATCGAGGTTATCAACATAACCGAGGAGGTGGTAATCGAGGAGTTGCTAACGTGGTTCAGGAAGATCCGCGACCCCAACAGCAGCAACAACAACAACCTCAGCAACCACGTGAAGAGGTTAATGTAGGCGAGTTTTTTCGTACATAGTTCAAATGCCGAAAGAGCCCTACGCCAAAAATTTAAAATTAATAACTCGGAAATTTCGTTAATAGTAGACAGTGGAGCATCTTGTTGTCTACTAGACATAAATTATTTACCCCAAAAATTTCGTGAAAAAATCAATGCTACGCAGTCCATAGAGGTTCGTGGTTTAAACGGAGTTACGCACACTCTTGGCACTGTATCATTGTTTATAGAATATAATGGTTATGAACTGGGTGCTGAAAAGACAGAATGCGTAACGTGATTTTCGAAAGCTCCCCACTGCTCCCCCCTAATACAACAGCACTGTAGCTGTAAACATAAACAAAGTAGAAGGCTATGTTCAAGCTCAAGCGTGACATATTTTTTGCTGCTGAAGTGAATTGTTTTGAAACATTTTGGATCTGATGATGTTGATGTTTTTGATGAAAAATTAAGTGCATCCCACTTTTTTCTTCGTATACTAAACGATGGGCGGCCAAAAGAGGCCTTTTTTGTTTTCCACGTGATGAAAAATTGTGTCAAAAGTGGGTGGAATTTCGTGAATCAGAAGAGCAACCGAATGGAAGTTCCGAGATTACGTATCTTTGATGTGCAGTAATAATATCGGAGTAAGATTATCCAATATTATTTGGCATGTACCATTCATAATTATTGATAATTCGTCGCTAACATTTCAAAAAGCGTCATAAACATAGGTTTTGCGTGAGACATAGCGATTTTTAAATTATAGCAACGAATTGTCGTGGGTTTGACCACCACTGCCTTTAATTACAAACCCATCTCAGTTCACACTTAATTTACCCTACACGACCAAGCTTAACCAAGCCAGGGTTCATCTTTCAAAATAAACCCTGCCTTGGACAGCAGGCCGCACACAGTCAAGAACCGGGATCATATTGCACTTAGCAAGTGCGCGAG
The DNA here is from genome assembly GCF_016801865.2 of Culex pipiens pallens. Lineage (NCBI taxonomy): Eukaryota > Metazoa > Arthropoda > Insecta > Diptera > Culicidae > Culex > Culex pipiens. The sequence continues at coordinate 97,206,530 of NC_068937.1, read as the reverse complement.
GCGCAAGCATAATTGCTGATGCATGCGCCTAGCCTTTTTGAATCGCTTTGGGTTCATCGGCTACAGGCCGGGGCACTGACTCCTGCCGAGTCAGCGCAAAGGATAAAGCCAACTCCAGAAGTCATATTTGTAGCACGTAAGTGTCGCAAGACAAATTGCAAGTCTTGCGACATTATGTAACAGTATAAATACCGATAGCCGAAATAAAACAGTCAATCAGTTTAACATTGGAACTACCTCTGACTTGTCTCTCAATCGAGATCCTGGCCAGTATCTATTATCGTAGACTACTGCACCCAGGACACCTCGATACTAGAAAGAAAGTCCTCTGGAGTTTCCAAATCCGCGCCGTTCGATGTCCGTCCGCTTTGATCTACCACATGGCGACCGTGACAGGACACAACGCTGAAGTGCCGTAGTGACCCGGACCCGGACCGTGAAGTGAAGTGAACCGCTCACGCCGTCTCCGACATACCGCCGCGAAGTTACGTAAACTTTAAAGCGAATCGAAATCACGAAAAAAAAATTCTGTGGATAAGTGAAAAGTGAAAATTTCGGTGCTAGTGAAAATGGGTTGGTTCAGCGCAGACGAAATCGTCGCAGTTGACAACAGTTCAACCCATGACGCGATCCAGTCGATTTCAATTGCACTGCTTGCATTAGCAGCGCTGGCGTATGGAATTTTCAAATTGTGCAACGCGCACCACCGCCACCAGTCCCAGCAAGTGGCTGAGCGAGCCATTCGGATGGCTAATGTGTGAAAAAAAAAAAAAAAAATCAAAAAGTGCTCAGACAGGACTTCGCGTCAGAATTTTCGCGCCACGCCGACCTGATGCGCGTTTGGATGTTTTCACGCCGCGTAATGAGCTGCGATGTTGTCCGCGTAGTTAGTACACAGTTAAAATGAAAAAGGAATATGTATCGAACGTGAAAGTGGCAGATTATGACCTGTTGTGGAAACTCGAACTAGTGAGACGAACTGTGGTACACAAATTGAAGACCACCAACCTTTCGGTTAACAGCCAATTGAACAACCAACCGAGACACCGAAAGCGAAAAATACAAAAAGTTTAGTGAAAGTGTTATAGAAAATGCGCACAGAAAATGACGAAAAACAATCTAACAAACGATTTACGGAAACTTCAATCAACGCTAAAATCAAAGAAACCAATACAGTTGGGCAACAACCAACTAAAAAGTTGTTTAATAGCGGAAAAACTAGCAAAAAATGCTGCCAACGGTAAAATAATAATAAATAGTGAAGTACAAAAAATAGTAATGGTGAAGCCAAAGCCTATAAAGAAAAAAAAATTGTGGATTTCCTGAAAAGTAGCAGAATTCTCCCAACCATTACCGGGCATGTACTCATGTCAACAACGAGAGGACTGATGACCCACCATCAGGCCATCCAGGACCAAACCGGTGGAATCATCTTGGCGATCATCTACTAAGACGCGATCGCAACGAGCAACGAGTTGGAATCGAATGGGGTCACCAACAACAGCAGCAAAGCAGAGACAACACCCATCAGGCCCATCATCTACTAAGGAAAGATAACCTGATGCTAAGAGTGTTAAATCCCTCTGTTTGGTGTATGTGGTAACGATGTACGTAGAGGAGAGGCCTCCGACATCCAACGCGAGCGAGTAAACAAAGCAACGAGAACATCAACGATTGCAGAAATAACAACGGGCAACATGCAGTCGGACGAACGCGAGCGGATCAACCGAGAGCTGCGACAACTGGCTCACCAGGAATTGGAGCTGGCCAAAGCAATGTTGCTCCAGAGATTTAGCTCAGAGAAGCTGAAGAAGGTGCATGCTAGATTGGAGGGCATTGTAAAGGATCGGACTCAAAGGGTGAAAACCATCAATTTACGCAAGCTTCTAGAAACCATCAAGATCCTGAAACTTAAGACGCAAATCAACGAGCTTCAAGTCGGACTCTACAACAATAAGCAGCAGTAACATCAAACAACGACAGCAACGATAGCAACAACAGTAACATTATCAGCAGCAGCAGCTCTGGCATCAGCGAAGCCAGGAGAAGCTGCACCATAGCAGCGTTCACACCGAAATCATCAAGATCACCAGGGGAGCGCCGGTTGTGGGAACGGACGGTTCCAACACAACCCGGACCGCAGACCCGCAGCAGGATCAACTTCAAGAAGGGGAGCGCACCTCGGTAGGTAACCGCATACCCGATTAGCATCAAACCAACACCAAGGTCATTTGAATCATTTCAAGTGATTTACATGATATTTGTTCGACAAAAGTAAGTTTATTAGCTTAGAAACTTTTATAATGACACATTGATCATGAAAGATTAGTATCAATTATGTTGCACATAAGTGAACTTATGATTGTCTTTATGTACTAAAAGACATTAAAACATCTGTCATGTTTTATGTGTTTTATACATTTCCCACTATTGATTCTTAATTAAAATTAGCTGAAGAAAATATACATAACATAAAATCATCTACTCTTAAGCCCCTAAGAAACTACCTGGTGCACAAGGTAGAAATAAGCCATCAATCCAATAGAATAAAATTGGCAAATTTTGCTGCAATTTGCAATTGCCTCAATAAACTTTTAAGAAAAAACGAAAAATTTACCTGGTCAACCGAATGCCAAAACGCATTCAGTACCCTAAAAACCAAGTTGATTGAACCAACAATTTTACAGTACCCAGATTTTCAAAAGGAATTTATTTTAACAACAGATGCCTCCGACTTTGCATGCGGAGCAGTCTTGTCTCAAATGCATGAAAACAACGATCTACCAGTTTCGTACGCCAGCCGTGCATTTACAAAAGGTGAGAAAAATAAACACATCATCGAAAAAGAACTAGCAGCAATACACTGGGCTATTATGCATTTTAGGCCCTACCTAGGAAAACATTTCAAAGTTAAAACAGACCATCGGCCACTGGTCTATTTATTTGGAATGAAAAACCCAACATCAAAATTGACTCGGATGAGACTTGATCTCGAAGAGTTTAATTTTACTATAGAGTACGTACCCGGGAAAAGCAACGTAGTTGCAGACGCGCTATCAAGAATAACTTCAGAAGAATTAAAGTCTATCCAAGTTTTACAAGTGCAAACTAGGTCAATGCAACGCAAACCTAGTTTAGCCAAAACTGGAAAAGGACATAATGAGCAGGAGCTTGATCAAATCCACGTAATAGAAGCGGTTAATCTAACCGAAATAAAAGATATGAAAATATGCTCATTTAACATTATAAAGAAGAATCCATCGGTTGGACTAATAACAATCTCAGAGCGAAACTTCGAAAAAAGTGTAACTCAAGCGTTACAACTTAGTATCGATGAAAAACACCTCAAAGGCCTATTCAAACACTTAGAGCAATTGCTCAAAGCTTATAAAATTAAGAAGGTTGCAATCTCCGCAGAAGATCCAATCTTTAATTTTATAACAATAAATACATTTAAACAAACCGGAAACGAAATATTGAAAGACGTTTCAATATTATTAATAATGGAAAAAAGTATTATGAGCTACATGAAAACCAAATGAAGCAAGTGAAAAGTTAAATTTATAACGTATATCGGTATCCCAATCGTAAAAATTTTTTGAATTTTATGCTCTATCAAACTTAAAATTTAAAAAAAAAAAAAAGATTATAATCATAGAAACAAGCTGATTGCATTCATCAGTATAAATATAAAAATATTACTATTATCACATAAAATAAACAAACGGAAAAACATATAATGAAACAAGAATAAATAGTGGCAAGTTTGTAACTTGGACCAGTGTAAAAGGAGATTTTCTAGAAAATAAAGAGACCATGATCTAAAATTAAAATAAGGATCATACTACTAGAGATTGATCACCTCATAGAGTATGATTCCTCTAAAAACATTTCGAGCAGGATCGCATAAAATATAGATTTATATTCATAACCTTGAAAGGAGAACTGGCTATGATGCTAGTTTATTCAACAAAAGGTATGGTATATTATATATAAAGAGATCCAAAGTGATCCTAAATAATGGCCAAAGCGCATAATAGCATCAAGTAATGCTTATTAAATAATAATTTCCCGGGAAGAAATTAAGAAAATTAATGAAAACCACACCCTGAAAGAAGAACTCGCTTTAGCGCAAGTTTATTCAAATAAAAGGGATGAATGGTATATAAGCGCATTTATTAATATTGACGTCAAAATCATATTTTAGGCAACCCTGCTCGATCATTGAAAATATTATATATTATAAAAGACATGGTTTACTTTAAAAAAAAAAAAAAAAATGAAATTAAAAACATTATTAAAGAAAACCATGAAACCCCTTCGGGAGGACACATAGGTATCAACAAGATGATACAAAAATTAAGAAGAAATTATTATTGGAATAACATGAAAAGTACAATAACAAATTTCGTAAAAAAAATTGTATATCATGTAAAAGAAACAAACACTCAAAAAATACCAAAGAGGTATATGAAAAATCAACTACGCCAATAAAAGCGTTTGATTTAATCTCAATCGATACAGTTGGACCATTTACAAGGTCATCAAAAGGAAATCGCTATGCATTAACAGTACAATGCGATTTAACTAAATACATAATTACAATACCACTAGTAGATAAACAGGCAAACACTTTAGCAAAAGCATTCGTAGAAAATGTCATTATGATATACGGATGCCCCAAAACAATTAAATCAGATATGGGGACTGAGTACAAAAACGAAGTCTTCCACGAAATTTTCAAAGAACTAAACATAAACCAAAAATTTTCTACAGCTTACCATCCAGAAACAATCGGAGCCCTAGAAAGAAGTCATCGTTGTCTAAATGAATTTCTCCGACAATTCATTAATGAACAACATGACGACTGGGACTCCTGGTTACCTTATTACTCTTTCTGTTATAACACAACCCCGCATACAGAGCACTCTTATGCTCCTTTTGAACTAATTTTTGGAACACAACCAAATTTCCCTAAAAATATAAGAGAAACTACTCAAATAGATCCTTTATACAATCACGAAGCTTATTATAAAGAACTAAAATTTAAATTACAAACTGCTGCTTTAAAAGCCAAAGAATTCTTGGAAAAATCAAAAACTAACAGGATACAACAGCAAAACAAGACAAATTCATTAGAAATTAACATTAATGATACAGTTTGGCTTAAAAAGGAAAATAGAAGAAAATTAGATCCAGTATATTCAGGACCATACCAAGTCATAGAAATAAATCATCCGAATGTCAAAATAAAACATAAATCAAATAAGGATTGCCAAATAGTTCATAAAAATAGATTAATAAAATAGTTCCACCGAGCCTAACCTCAACGAGGTAGGTGAAATTTTCCCAGCAATAGGCTGCGGAAGTGAAAAATTCGGTTAGAAAACATACGTACACAATACACACAATAACACTTAAACACACATGTTAACACATACACAAAACACAAACATGTAACAAAACACAAAAAAAAAAAATCATTGTAAATCAAAATAAATGTAAATGGCTACTGGAGAATGGCAAAGAATAATTTTACTTCATAAAATTATTCTTCTTAAAGGGGGAAGGTGTCGTGGGTTTGACCACCACTGCCTTTAATTACAAACCCATCTCAGTTCACACATACCCGTTCACACTTAATTTACCCTACACGACCAAGCTTAACCAAGCCAGGGTTCATCTTTCAAAATAAACCCTGCCTTGGACAGCAGGCCGCACACAGTCAAGAACCGGGATCATATTGCACTTAGCAAGTGCGCGAGGCGCAAGCATAATTGCTGATGCATGCGCCTAGCCTTTTTGAATCGCTTTGGGTTCATCGGCTACAGGCCGGGGCACTGACTCCTGCCGAGTCAGCGCAAAGGATAAAGCCAACTCCAGAAGTCATATTTGTAGCACGTAAGTGTCGCAAGACAAATTGCAAGTCTTGCGACATTATGTAACAGTATAAATACCGATAGCCGAAATAAAACAATCAATCAGTTTAACATTGGAACTACCTCTGACTTGTCTCTCAATCGAGATCCTGGCCAGTATCTACTATCGTAGACTACTGCACCCAGGACACCTCGATACTAGAAAGAAAGTCCTCTGGAGTTTCCAAATCCGCGCCGTTCGATGTCCGTCCGCTTTGATCTACCACAGAATCATGCCAATCTCGATTTCAACTCTCTTCTTAAGATGTTTTGACTTCGAATACCTTAATAGCTCGACGCCGTCGACTTTTTTTATTCCTGACAAAATAAATTATAGATCGATTACAATACTTGCCACTTCTTGGTATTATTTTGCGAACAGTAAATTGGTTCCGCTTTGACAGTTCTAAATTGAGGCCGCTTTGCGGACAACTATTCTGCACCCAGGTTATGAATACCCCATAACATTTCATATTGTTGAAAACCTATCACCTTCTATAGTAGGATTGGTTGGAATGAATTTTTTAAGAAAGTTCGGAGCAGTAATAGATTTTGAAAATTCTACTATGATTTTACGGGAACCATTGTTCCATGAAAACTTCGTTATACCCGCAAGAACGGAAGTAGTAACATTTATTGAAACAAGTTTTAAGGAGGATTTAGTTATTTTAAATCAAGAAATAGAACCTTTAGTTTTTATAGCTAATGCGTTAGTTTCTCCAGTCAACGGAAAGATTCCGATTAGACTGATGAATTTGAAAAATAAAGCCGTAAAGGTAAATGACTTGAAACTTTTGGCCAAACCTTTTAAAAATTATGATTTGATAAAAATAGGTAGTGCTTATCCTCATAATGTGGACAGAGCAAACAAACTTTTATCAGAATTAAATTTTGATGGAATTAATGAAAAAGATAAAGTTGAAATTACTAAACTTTGTTTGAAATTTAGTGATATATTTTGTTTAACAGATGACAAAATAACTGTTACAAAAATTTATCAGCCATCTTTGAAAGTTAAACCGGATACACAACCAGTGTATACCCGTCCATATAAGTTACCACAATCTCAGCGTGATGAGGTACAGAGACAAGTTGATAAAATGCTAAACGACAATATAATCGAAGAGACTGTATCAGAATGGAATAGTCCTTTGTTATTAGTTCCTAAGAAATCAACTGACGATAGTAAAAAATGGCGGTTAGTCATAGATTATCGTAAGTTAAACAACGTTTTACAGGATGATAAATTTCCACTTCCAAATATTGAGGAAGTTATAGAATCTTTAGCAGGAGCAAAATATTTTTCGCATTTGGATCTAACTCAAGGTTATTATCAATGTGAGATAAGACCGGAGGACAGATCCTGTACTTCATTTTGTACAAATAGGGGACAGTACCAAATGACTCGTCTTCCTATGGGTTTAAAAAATAGCCCTTCAATTTTTTCAAGATTAATGACTGTCGCGATGGCTGGTCTCAATATGGAAAGGTGTTTAGTTTATCTTGATGATATAATCGTCTTTGGCAAAACACTTGAAGATCACAATCGAAATCTTTTTGATGTTTTCGAACGATTACGACAAACTAATTTGAAATTAAACCCGTTGAAATGTAACTTTTTGAAGAAGGAGTTGATCTATTTGGGTCATACTGTTTCTGAAGAAGGTATCAAACCAGATCCTTCGAAAATTGAAATAATTAAAAAATGGAGCAGCCCTAAAACGGCTGATGAAGTAAAGAGATTTGTAGCTTTTTCTAATTACTATAGAAAGCACATCAAAAATTTTGCCAAACTTTGCAGTCCTTTAAATAGACTAACAAGAAAAGGTGTAGATTTTGAGTGGTCGGAAGAATGTGAAAACAGTTTCCAGCATTTGAAAAATTGTTTTATTACTCCACCAATATTAGATTATCCAGATTTTTCGGATAAAAACACATTTACTTTACACACAGATGCATCAGGAAAAGCTATTGGTGCTGTTTTAAGCAACCAAAATGGTAGACCTATTGCATTTGCGAGTAAAGCATTGAATAAAGCTGAGATAAACTACAGCACAATTGAAAAAGAACTACTTGGAGTGGTTTGGGCAATCAGACATTTCAGACCATATTTGTATGGGAGAAGATTTGATGTTTATTCAGACCACCGTCCTTTAGTTTATTTATTCACATTAACTGACCCTTCGAGTAGATTAACCAAATTTCGGTTAGCACTCGAAGAATATAAATTTGATGTCATATACAAAAAGGGATCAGAAAACGTGATAGCGGACGCGTTGTCACGTATTTCTATTGAAGATCTCCAGGCACTTACGCCTCAAATAAATTTTGTGTGTACAAGAGCACAAAATAAAAATAAAATTAAATCAGCTGAGAAAAATGAAGATAAAAGTGAGGTTGCAACAGATTACATACAAATCCAAATTGGAAGTAATGAAAATGAATTTAAGATTGAGGATGGAACTCTGATTATTAACCCTAAAACGTCAATATCTCACCTACGGGGAGTAGGTGACACGTCCGTGTTGTGTTTAACACTGACCCTCTTTGATGGGTACCAGATGTTGACAAACATGCACCAAGCACTTTGTTATATTCAAGCGACCACCGAAAGAGTACTCGATGGTAAATAGCCAAAAAGTAGGTGTGGCTTATTAGCCATCTTGTTCTAGGAATTCACCACAGCCAACAAGGCTTAAGTTTAAGTTAGCAATAAGTTTGAAGTTAAAATAAAGATTATTCCTAGTTCCACCGTCAACCGTGTTAGATGTCTCATTCGTATCACCTTACCCTCCTTACATAACAATAATGATCATGTAATATAACTATTAAGTAAACTGAACACGATTATTATAAATGTCTAGCTACTCGTCAAGGACATCAAACTTTAACAAGGAACAAATCAACAAATAATGAAGCAAATTACTGACCTGGTAGCAGACATAGAGATTAAGGAACACGACCAAATCACGGAAAAGGAAAGCAAGAAAACTATCCAGACTACGGATCGAAATAAAGACGTAGACAGAATATACACGGAAGCTTGCAACCTAGGAGATGCTTTATTAGAAAACATAAAAAAGCTGACAGAAAAAAAAAACATGAAGATATTTAGGAAAGGCCTTAATCCTATTCCATACCAATATTATAAATGAATTAATTCAAAATTTACTGATAAATCAAGAAGACTGACTACGACACTTTCAATTATGAATAATAATAATAATAATAATAACAAAAAAATTACAGAACGAAAATGCGCGCCAAATTATGAAAGAAACAAGATTAGAAGAAAATTTGTAAATCGGCGTGATCGATTTACGAGGGGCGGTATATCGCTGACGAGACCGACAGGACGACGCTAACTTGAAATTGTAAAATTTATGACGGACATCTGGTTTCAAGAACTTGAGAAAATTTTTAATCTTGTCCAAGAACTTGAGATCAGCCATTAACTACTCGAGGACTTGGGAAATTACGCCCGACAAATTCCCAAGGACTCGACAATTTACGACCAAAGCTTGGAAAACACATGGCCGTGATTCCTTGCCTGACGGCGGGAACGGAGCCAAACGACCGTTACGCAAGCGGCGTAATTTGAGAAGGGTTTTTCAAACAAACCCTGCAGTATTGATCTCCCGCGAAGAGATAAATTTACGACTGGACTCTTTCGACGGGACAGATCGGAGCCAGATCCCAAGATGGGCATCTGGCGAAAGTGCGTGGGAAGCTCAGAATTCGGGTTTCCACGCCTACTAAATAAAAAAAAAAAAACAAGGATCGACTAGGACGAAAGACGAAAAGGAAGCGACTACCGCAGTAGGAAGGGCTTCTTAGCGGACAGAAAGTAAAAGAGGAAATTAGGATAGGAACGAGTGGAAACTAGAATTAGAAGCTAGGTTAAACAAAATTTAGAAATAAAATTGAGTTGTTAATTAGCGGTAGGAGAAGAAACGTCTTTTCGATAATAACGATATATCACCTCCCATAGACTGCACGGGCAGCAATAAAGAAATTGCCCTAAAACTTTTTTTTATCCCTGGAGTTTACAAGGCTTCAAACAATAAGGCAATCATGGCCTTAAGGAACGAATCAAACTTTAATCAAATGCTAACAGTTCAACACCCAATTAAAAACAAAGTCAACAATTTTGAACTTATTCAACGAAACGAAATTAATACTCACATACAACTCAATTCATCAACTCAACACATAACGAGATTTCATAAATTGATCGATAGTTTAAGAATATCACATCTCAACGTTGAGGAAAAAGAGAAGCTTATGAAAATTTTGAATGAAAATCAGGATGTTTTTCATTTAAAAGAAGAAGCTCTCTCCACTTCTCCTGGGGTGGAACACAAAATTAGAATAAAAGATGACATACCAGTTCATCAAAAAAAATTATAGATATCCATTTTGTCATAAAGAGGAAGTTAGTACTCAAATCAAAAAAAAAAAATGCTAAAAGAAGGTATAATAAGGCCTTCGGCATCCCGTGGACTTCTCCAATCTGGATAGTCCCGAAAAAGACTGATGCTTCTGGCGAGAAAAAGTGGCGACTTGTTGTCGACTATAGAAAGCTTAGTGCTAAAACTATTGATGACAAGTTCCCCATTCCAAACATAAATGATATTCTGGACAAACTGGGCAGATATCATTACTTCACCACATTAGATTTGGCAGCTGGATTCCATCAAATTAAGATGGATCCAAAAGATATCTGTAAAACAGCTTTTTCTACAGAAGAAGGGCACTACGAATACGTTTGCATGCCATTTGGACTTAAAAACGCTCCAGCAACCTTTCAAAGACACATGAATGTTGTCCTTGCTGGATTAATTGGAAAAAATTGTCTCGTCTTTATGGACGACATCATTCTATTCAGTACAAGCCTTGAAGAACACTGTTTGAATTTGAAAAAAGTTTTCAATGCCTTGAGAGCATCAAATTAAAAAATACAGATAGATAAAAGTGAATTTCTAAAGAAAGAAGTGGGTTTTTTAGGTCACATTGTTACTTCTGAAGGGGTTAAACCAAACCCAGAAAAAATAAAAATTATTAAAGATTGGCCAATACCTAAGAACGAGAAAGAACTTAGGGGATTTCTTGGAATTTTAAGGTATTACAGAAAATTTATTAAGGATTTTGGTAAGATAGCAAAACCCCTTACCAATTCATTGAGAAAAGACGTAGGTATCAAGCATACCAATGAATTCATAAGTGCATTTAATAGATGCAAGCAATTTTTAACCGGAAGCGACATTTTGCAGTACCCGGACTTCTCAAAACAATTTATCTTGACAACAGATGCTTCGAATTTTGCTCTTGGCGCTGTTTTATCTCAAGGTACAATTGGAAGCGATAAACCAAACTTAATAAATCTGAAGAAAATTATTCTACAATAGAAAAAGAACTGCTTGCAGTCGTATGGGCATGTAAATATTTTAGACCCTACTTATTCGGTCAAAAATTTATTCTGTATACGGATCATAAGCCTTTGACCTACGGTTTAAATTTAAAAGGCCCTAACAATAGATTGGTTCATTAGCGCTTGGCGTTAAGCGAGTTTGAAATAGATCCTCGTTATCGCCCAGGAAAACAAAACGTGGTGGCAGACAGTTTATCACGTTTAAATCCAGAAATAAATTTTAGTGAAGTATCAGATGAACTCAGTGCTCATTCAGCAGACACTGACGATTCGGAATTCATCAAATGTACCGAAAAGCCATTGAATTATTTTGCAAATCAAATTATATTGAAAATTGGAACAAATGAAGACAATGTATGGCGCGATCAAAGTTGAGCCTTGATCGCTACCGATTGTAGCGTACCAGATGTAACATATCGAATTATCCTTATCCTTGGATTCCCATAAATCCTTTCCAAAGCTTTCTCAAATTCCATTACATAACTTAAGCTATCATCAGCATTCCTCCTTCTGAGACCTTCTTTGCATACCCACACACGACGACACTCAAGTAATAAACAGAACCTTTTCCTCATAACCATGACCTCCTTTTTATTGCAACCAAATGTTAACGCTGCGCTGACTCTTCAAGTACAGCGCATTTGTTTTAACCCTGGCCACATGTTTGAACAACATGTCGAAGCCAGCCAACGCTTTCGCTAGGTTTCCCAAACTCTAAGCTAAGAATAAAATATCATTCAAGTCTGAACCTCTGCAGAACACAGTTATTCATATCACAACCCCTAACACGATAAGACAGCGAAGGCTCCTCAGCTGCTGATCGTTTTATCACAAATCCGGATCATCGTTGGTGCATCGCTGCTAGTGTTCGGCGGCTCCTCAGCTGCTGATCGTTCATCGGTTATACTACACGTCCCGGCGGCCACAACCAGACCTGCTGGTTAATAAGATAAGTTTGATAGTAAGACTTTTTTCAATTTATAATATTCCACCCTGCCTCGTCGAGGAGGGAAAGACAACAAACCCTTGAAGAAAATTGATGAAGACGCTCAAATAGCGTATTTAAAAAACAATTAATAGCCTTAGAAGGATCTATAAAAAGCATGGCCAACGATGTTGGCAATGATGAAAAGGCTCCAAAATCCAAACATGAAATCAAAGTGGTGCCCAACATGCAAGACCAATTATATGAGCAAGCATGCAACGTCATCAGCAAATTAGAAGGATATACCGAGCCTAGAGCGTTCAATTTCCCGTCCCGGGAAAGAAATTCCCGGGAATTCCCGGGATTTCCCGTAAAAAAATATTTCCCGTTTCCCGGGAAATTTATAAATTTCCCGGGAATTCCCGAAATTCAAGCGGAAGTATACATTTTCTTAATTTTTTGGACCCAGTTTTTTTTAAATGCTCTAGAAAAAAAGGAGGAAATTCAATTTAATATCAAGATTTATTTCTGATAATATTAATTTCTGAAGCAACTGGAAATAGACCTTGCTTAATGAAAATAAACTATTACAATTCAGGTAAACTTTTTAAAGAATAATTGGATATAGAATAAAGAATATTTAAACCCTTTGCCGCCAAAGCAAAATTGAGATTGTTTACGTTTTTGTTTACCATGATCAAATTAGATGAAAATTGAATTGGTTTCATTAAATATTTCAAATAGGGTTTTGCAAGAAGAATTACTTCAATTCGTTAAAAAAAATCAATTCAAATTATGGAATTATGGAGCACTGGTGCAACAATGGTTTAACATGAAAAAAAAATGGAAGGGTGGTAGTGGGATGATGACAATTTATCGTATAATTTAAATCATGTTTAAACCATTAAAAATCATTGAAAAACTACTTTGTATTGTTTAAGAGGTGCCCGAAAAATGCAAACATAGTTTAAAAACTTGCTCCAAATATGTGAAAACATTGAGTTGTTTGAAGTAAAACAAACACGAGAAGTTAGATTTTAAGGAAAAACTAAAAAGTTTAACAAATTTGTTCAAGAGCTGAAACTAGTATAACTTGGTTTAGAAAAGTTATTTGCTATGAAACAAACAATTTCTGAATGATTTTATTCGTTTTAACCTAATGTGTCAAACCATACTCTCTCAAACTGGTCACAGAAGCAAGTTTTAAAGAAATTTTAGGATTGTGGAGTATGGATTCATTTTACTTACTGTCCAAACACTTTGATGAAAAAATACTTCTCAACAAAAAATACCAGAAAGCATTTTTGATTTATTATACGATTTGAGCTTAAAAATTAGAAAAAATATACATTTTTTTTTGTAGTTGAATGAATTTTTACATGCTATAAGTTGATCTTTACACTTATTTTAACCTTTAAAGTCGCTGTCCTATTCAATTTTGATGCAAAATATTATTCAGAACCAAGATTAGAACAATTTCAATAAATTTAAAATTTCCGGGAATTCCCGGGATTTCCCGGGAAATTGGTTGAAAATTTCCCGTTTCCCGGGAAATTTGTAACCCCGGGAAATTGGACGCTCTAACCGAGCCCCTCCTGGAACGCAGGAATGGGATAATGCTGGTATACAGTGGAGCACGAGTGGCCCTTGAAGACGTACTCGGAGAGCTCGAACCCGCGGCTCGAGCCCCAGCTCCACTGATGGAGCAAACTTTTCAGCAGCAGCCAGGTCGTGCAGATCATCTGCCCAGACTTGAGCTGCCAACATATAACGGCAAACCAATAGAGTGGACGGCCCGATACAAAGGTATTATACCTGATCCCTCAAAAATAAAAGTAATTGTAAAATGGAGCAGTCCCAAAACAGCAGACGAAGTCAGAAGATTTGTAGCATTTGCTAATTATTATCGAAAACATATTGAGAATTTCGCAAAAAATTGTAGTCCTTTAAATAAATTAGCAAGAAAAGGCGTTGACTTTCAATGGACAGAAATATGTATGTGCAAAAAGTTTTCAGTATTTGAAAACCTGTTTTATTAATCCACCAGTTTTGGATTATCCAGATTTTCAGATAAAAATACATATACTTTACATACAGATGCTTCAGGCAAAGCCATTGGAGCTGTTCTTAGCAACCAAAATGGTAGACCTATTGCATTTGCAAGTAGATCTCTAAATAAAGTGGAAATCAATTATGGTACCATCGAAAAAGAACTACTTGGACATTCAGACATTTCAGACTATATTTATATGGGAGACGATTTGATGTTTATTCAGGCCACCGTCCTTTAGTCTATTTATTTACATTAACTAACCCTTCGAGTAGATTAACAAAAATTCGGTTAGCACTCGAAGAATATAAATTTTATGTTATATACAAATAGGGATCAAAAAACGTGATAGCGAATGCACAAAATAAAAATAAAATTAAATCAGCTGAGAAAAGCGAAGTTGCAACAGACTACATACAAATCCAAATTGGAAATAATGAAAATGAGTTTAAAATTGAGGATGGAACTCTGATAATTAATCCTAAAACGTCAATATCTTGCCTACGGGGAGTATTGAAACGACTAGTGGTGTTTACAGAAAAGAATCCGATAAAAGGCCTAGTCGTGCAAAACATGCAGACATATAAAAAACTAAAAGAGCAAATAGAAGCTCTAGAAATAAAAGGCACTAAGACTAAGTATTTCTAACGAACAATGAAATATCAGAAAGCCAACAGAAACAAAAATGAATGAACGATAAAAACAGCGCAAAGTGACAAAATTAAGAAGGAGTACATATCTAGAGTCCAAGCAAAAGACTATGATTTACTCTGGCAAATTGAACTCAAAAGAAGAAGTTTAATAGAAAAAATTAGTGACAATAAGAAAACCAGTGACATACAGAAGAAAAAACGGAAAATTAAAAATCAACAAGGAGATTCAGGCGATATTCGTTACCAAACCGGTGCCGATTAAAAAGAAACAAACGTTGAAATTCCTGAAACGCACTTGTTTACTACCGTCAATAACCGGGCGCCTACTCATTTCAACGGAAAAGGGAATAATGACTCATCACAAAGTCATCGAAGAAAACCTCGGAGGCACCCTAATAGCAGTTATTTACTGAGGATCAACGGAGATATAGACAACGGCTAAAGGGAGCGCGCTCATGCGACTAGCATACCTTTCCACGATGCCAAAGAGGACCCCAGCAGCGAAGTAATTATCAATTAAAGAAACAAAGTAAGTTGTACAAATGTCAGAAGCTATAGATAGTAACATAAAAAAAATTAAATAACATACTAAGCACATTAGAAAAAAACCCAAATAGAAGATTTCAAACGAAAACACTAATTCTTAAACGTGATATCGCGAAAGAATGTTATAAAGAAATAGTAGAGTTATTATTAAAACATGAAAAATCTATCCTAGAAGACCAACTTAATTTCTTAATTAATTACAAAATAGAAAATTTTATAAATTTACGTTTGAAAACTTCTAAAAACAATAAGACTATCGTTTAAAACAATAGTCAAAATAATTATAATCTTAAGAAAATACAAAAGATACCCAACGATCGTTTTTGACGAAAAACGGGCAGCCCATATCATACCTACGTATGAGGGTGGTCCCGAAAAACTGGATGATTTATCATCCATTGAATATATGGATGCTAAGACCCCGGACACGGAAAACGGGGACCTCTTAGCATTTATAAAAATAAGAATCCAAGGCAATTGGTGCGATCAAAGTTGAGCCTTGATCGCTACCGATATCGGTAGTGCCGACCAGCACTCCAATCACATTGTCAGCACAAAATGTGCTAGACCACCACGGCCCTGTTTGGCCAAACCGAGTTTATTTGTTTAAACAAACTCACTTACAGCAGAGTCGGCAATTATCAAGTGCCGCCGGATTGAGCTGCAACAATGTTGCAGCTCATTCAGTGTTCAAACCGCATAAACAAAAAACGCCAAAAATACAAAAAAAAAAAACAGAAAGTTAGAGAAAACAGAAGCAAAACTTTCCTAGACTATAGAAACATAAAACTTCATAAATTCAAATTAAAAAAGAAACGAAACCTCTAATAATACCTCTTTTTAACAGATGTACTACTCAATCTCGATTTTCATCAACATCACTCTCATCATGGTTCTCGTCACCACTTCTCATTTGACGATAAGAAATTCGAACGAGGATCCGATTCTCTTAACGGAACATAGAAACTGTGAATTACAAAGTGGAACTTTAAAAATTATACACCCCATCAATCTCTCAGCCAACCAAGAATCAGTGGAATATCTGGCTACAACATTTTATAGCAGTTCAGCTAGCAAGAACCCTTTAGGGAAAATAGCTAAACAACAACTTAATGCAAATCAAACCTGTAGGAAAGCACAGGCAAAAGAGATTGGACAGCTTTAGGTACGGCATGGAAATGGCTCGCTGGCTCACCGGACGCCCGGGATCCTCGCATTATCAACAGCACCACGAACGAGCTGATTACTGGAAACAATAACCAAGTCGACGTTAACAACCGATTCAACAAAAAGATTGCTGAAATCACATCCAGCATCTCCCAAATCATTGATACGCTGGCAACAAACGAAGTAGAGAAGTAAATTACAGAACTTTAACCCAGCATTTATCCTTACAAAAACGCGACAAAATGGGTTGGTTCACGGGAGACACGATTGTTACCAATCAAGTGGCAAAGGAAGAAACCATGCTAATCGCGATAATTCTTATTATCCTAGTGGTGTTATTGGTGTGCATTGGACTCTTTAAGGCCTACCACGCGTATGTGAAGAACCACATCAATAAGGTAACTGTGCGCGAAGTGGCAACATTGATGAAAAAAACAACAAGTTAATAGATCAAATAAAAAGATCTACATCACCGGCTGCAGCGCATGCTGCATGTGAAGAAACCGGCTACAGTGCGGTAAAATTTCATCAGCGGCAGACAAACTGACGAACTGGAAGTCATCACTATCTGGATCCATGGATCAACCAACATCTCAGGGGAGCGTCGTTGTGGGAACGGACCGTTCTGCCACAACCGAGCGTAGACCCTCAACAGCGAATTATTAATGGAAAAAAGTAAGCGACCATAAGTAGCTGTAAGTTGAAATCTAAGTTTAAATAGCTAATCATGGCATAATTATGCCAATTAGGAAAATAGATAATTATGTGCAAAGAACATCCGACATAATCGCGGACGAGAAGAAAAAACAAAACAAAATCCATAGAAAATGTGAAGTTAACGAGAAAGTTATAAATCTAAGAATGGTGGCCCATTCTTTCTCTTAGGGGGATGGTGTAGCATGAATGCTATTAACCCTCTTCTCTTCACACCCCTCCTACAGTCCTTCGTCCTTTAACGCGATCTCTCTGTGAGGCTCATAAATTACATGACCCACTCAGATTGCACCACCCATGTCGATTCTCACAGTAACCACCAATGCTGCAACATCCTGTCTGATGACAATCCCGGGTAACTCAAACCCACTTTTATAGTAAAAAGATACTCAGTGAACTGCGTACAGAAGAATTTAGAATGGCAAGATTGGCAAATGAATTACTTTATTCAATATGTTTTTCCCAACTCGTGGACATTAAACAGAAACTGGAACAGCGAAGTTTTTCGTCAAGGAAGAAGTTGAAGCACAATTCAAGCTCGTGGACTCGTTGTTCAATCTAGCTGCTGGTGCGGCAGTGGAAAATCAGATGCCATTGCACCAGACGATTGCATCTAAAGAACTGCGCAGTGAATTACGCAGCCTCATGGAAAGCAATATTCTGAAACGACGCGAGTTATCCTACGCAGGGTCAAGCTACGACAATTAAAACACCTCATCGTTACGGTTCCCCACGTACGAAAAAGCAGCAACAGCAGGTGCCCTGTATCCCAGAAGAAGCAGAAAGTTCTGCCAGCAGGAACGGCAGCAGCAACAGCAGCTCTGCAGGCAGAAATAAGCAGCGGCAGCGATGTACGAGTGCCCACCCGAGTTCGGCGCAACGGGCTCATTTCAACTGTCGTCGGCAAAACAGCAAGTATAAGGCTACCAACTCTTGCTACGCAAAAATCTCTGAATATAAAAAAATATTAATTTCTTTGAGAGATGAAATTTCACCTCAAGATTATAATAAAATTTTCAATGGTCTTAAAGAAGACATGAATGCTTTACAGTCTGTTTGTAAATATTTTATAAGCAAGGGGCACATCTCAGAAACACAATGTAATTTTAAAATAAGTTTTGAACAAAAAACATGTGTTGTAATGTGCAAAATGTGAACTTTAAAGAAATTCCAGTGATACAGTAGACTTAAGGTTATACACAAGATTTTACAAAGAGAATTGAGAGTTATTGTTCATTTCTAATACGAAATCTTCTTCTGAATAGGAGACGCTGTTTGCTTGACATTGCTCAGACAATCGTATCTTTAATTTATAATGTAAATTTATGTGAAATGTCTTTCGAAAAAAAATAAAATGGTAAGTTCCTTTTAAGAAAATGTGTTTTGTAACTTTGCAGGGTTGCTATTGAGAATGTGCACAATTTTGAACAAAGTTGAGGAGCGGACAAAAAAAAATTCATAAATACTGCAGCGACCTCAAATTTAAATCATTAAATTTGTCCATTTTTCGATCCTCACCACAGTTCTGACCATGCGCGCTTACGCAAGCATAAATAATTTTACACGTCGACTCGCGTTGCGCGACAAATAATTAAGCTTATGTACAGGTGTGGATCATGAGTCATCCTCACCTGAAAAGCCCTTTTTTAAATTTCGCCAATTGTTAGGCAATCAAAAAAATGGTTAAGCTTTCAATTATGAATGTGCGATGTTATAGCGCAGGGGAAAATTGAGGGAGTGGCATAATTATATTCATGGACATGTCAATTCAGGTAGAAACACGGCTTCCTCATTATGAAACTCATTTTAAAACTGTGTAGATTAAAGCAATCTCGACATTCTAATGTCGTAAATCAAGTCTTTTGCAAAAGGGCTTAAACCCATGACTTTCAGTTTAGAGTTGAACTCACGCAACCACGCGGACAGCCAGATAAAACCACAGAGGTCAGCATAAAAAAGTTCATGAGGTTCATCGATGCTCTCCATCGAAACTGACCATTTTTGTTAGAACAAAGTTTGGAAAACTGACTATAAAAACCCAAAATTCTTGAGGAGGCTCAGTTAGTTCCAGTTCTTGTTCCAGTCCAGTTCCAGTTCCAGAAGACGCCCCAGACCAGCCAGACCCGCCAGCAGCCACCAGTAGCAGAGGCCCCAGTCCAGCCGGACTTAGCGGTGGAGGCCGCAGTCCGCCGGGACTTAGCCGCCGTGAAGAGTCCGTCGGGACTTAGCCGCCGTGAAGAGTCGACCCGGGACTTAGCCGTTTGAGAAGTCAGCCGAGACTTAGCCGATTGAGAAGTCCACCCGGGACTTAGCCGATTGAGAAGTCCGCCGGGACTTAGGAGTTCGGGGTCTGGCATGGCTCGGCGAAGAGGTCTGGAGGACAAGTCTGGTTTCAACGTAGAGAATTGGCTCGACGAAGGTCTTAATGAAATTAGCAACAAAAAGTTGAGTGATGTGATCGTGCGCGTAAAGTTGAGAGTGTTACCGCAAAAATGTAATCTTTAAAAAGTGTAATATACAGATAAGTGAAGTTTACTGATCTGTTTTGACTCTACAGGTAAATATCACAAAAAATCCTGAAAGCCTAAACCGCTCGGGCCGTTCAATACGTTATTTTGGGAAAATTTCAGTATTTTACAACACAACTATTACAGTCCAGACTCGATTATCCGAAGCCTCGATTATCCCAAGGTTTGTATGGCACTTCGGATAATCGAATCAAGGACAAAAAAATCGTTTTTTTTTATTTTCTTACTTTTAACATCAATTTCGCGTTTTGCGACCCAATTTTAGTCAAATTTGGATGGTTTATTGTCTATAAAATTAAAAAATGCATTGATTCCCATACTTAGCGTCTCCTAATATTTTTGCGAAATATTTTTTTTTCTGGGGAATGGTTTTCTGGCGAACGTAACACAATCAGAAACGATAATTTATAGTTATCGCCGGACGATAAGATTATCGACGATTAAGTTATCGATTAGCAATATTGATCAATACCAAATATTGTTGTTGAGATGTTTGGATTAATTGTTAAAATAACAGAGCTCAATAACAAAAAAAAATGTACTGAGAATAAACAAGAAAATAACAAGTTTTGTTATTGAAATAAAAAATCAATAACAAAAGTGTTATTCAAAAGCAGTGTAAAGAATTGTATGAACAAACTAAGCAAATGGTTTAAACAAGTATGGGACCATCCATAAACCACGTGGACACTTTTTTGGGAATCTGTTACCCCCCCCCCCCTTCGTGGACAACTCTCCATACAAAAAAAAATCTTTTTTGTATGGATTGTGGACAATCGTCATAACCCCCCCCCCCCCCCCCTAAAGTGTCCACGTGGTTTATGGATGGTCCCTATACAATCCAAACAAATAGAAAGAAGGAGAAAAAATGTTTAACTACAGTCCAGACTCGATTATCCGAAGGCCTCGGAAAAAAATCACTTCGGATAATCGATTTTTTAATTTTTTAATATTTCTTTCGTTGTCTTATTTTTGATTGTCGAGCTTAAGTACAACCCATAAATTACTCTAACATAGAGCTTTTAAATCCAAGATGGCGGCCAAAATGGCGGTGATGTCAAATTCAAAAAGTGCTTTTTTTTATTTAAAAAGCAATCAAATATTCAAATTTGATTAAAAGGGGGTCGAAGAGCTCGAATTTGATGTTGAAAAAATACTAAAAGCTTCTTGTTTTGGTCATGATTCGATTATCCGAAGTCCTTTGGATATTCGAACTTCGGATAATCGAAACTTCGGCTAATCGAGACTTCAGATAATCAAATCTCTGTATAAGATTTAGAAACAAGACAAAACTACAAATAACAGTTTCACAATGGCTTAGACGACCGTAATCGCTCTAACCATCTCGAAATACCTTTAGGTTCGTCCAAATATTACGTAACACTTAATTCTCTTTAATGAAAGCTCTAATTGTCTCCCGATTGTCACTTTTGTGATGCCACCTGTCCAAATAGGACGAGCGCAAATTTTCAACTGAACGTTTAAGATTAACACCTTTTTTTCTTCTTCGCGTGACTCGTCAATAACAGATAACAAATTGATAACACTTTTTCGTAAAGCGGTCTTCGGTAATTTAATCATAATAATAGTATAGTGAATAATTGGTACTTCATACAGCCTTCGCTTCGACGTACAAGCTACCTAGTTCGGGGTGAAAAGCACACACAAAATAACAACAAACGGAAATGACTTGCCTGTCTCAAACGACGGTCCCCGCGACCTTCGACGATTGCCCCTCCTCCTCCTGATTGTAACGATAGTAGTGGTGGCGGTA
Source organism: Culex pipiens pallens (assembly GCF_016801865.2). NCBI lineage: Eukaryota > Metazoa > Arthropoda > Insecta > Diptera > Culicidae > Culex > Culex pipiens. The sequence goes on along the minus strand of NC_068937.1, from coordinate 97,184,824 downwards.
CTGCAGCTGTCCCATTCGCTCCACTCCGCCCCCCACCAGCAGCGCGAGCAGCCCGTTGAGCCGGGTCTTGAACCCGGACCGCAGGCCGGCCGCCAGCTGACGGACGCTGAACAGCTGGTACGTCCGATCGCGACGAACCACCATCCGCCACTCCTCCTCCTCCTCCGCGCCTTGCTACAACTCAAACAGCTCGTCCTGTTGCTTTTCCAGCTTCTGGAGGGAACTCTGCACCCGTTTGCCCTGCGTCATCACAATCAGCTGGCTCGTATCGGAAGCCGTACTGCCCGAAGAGCTCTGCCGCTTGTGGTAGTGATGGGCGGTCGAAGAAGACGCCGCCGTCGATGGACCGTAATGATACTGCTGGTAGGACGAAATCGACGACGAGGACGAGGCCGTCGAGTACGCGCGCGGTTTCGAGTAGTACCCGCTGCTGTTCATACTGGCGCCCGAGCTGAAGATGTTGTCGTCGCTCTGGCTGGACACGAACTCGCTGTTGCGCTGCGATTCCGCTATGTGCTTCCGCGTCGACGCGATCGACGAGTCGATCTTGCCCAGAAACTCCTCCATGTTTTTGCGGCTTTCCTCCTCCGGCGAGATGGCACTCTCCTCGGCGATGCCCGGGTCGACCGGGGTGGGCGGTGCTGTGGAGGACGAGGGAGCCCGTGAGTTGAGGGCGCAAAGCGAAGCTGGTCGGATGATGGCAGCGGGGTCGGTGGGATAGTGCGGGGAGTCCTTTTCCACCGGGATCATCAGGAACGGCCGCAGAAAGATGGTGTCCGTGGGCAGGAGGCGGTTGATGCGGCGGATTTGCTCCATCTGGCAGGAAGAGGAAAAATGAATTAATTTTTTTTCTTTGATTTTTTTTAAAGTTTTTCAAAGAAGTTTTTAAAACTTTTAATTCTACGGTACTGCTCATGTTCGCATAAATGTCCCATATGCAAAAACAGCAAGCTGAGAAAAACGCATTAGAAGTTTGTCCATACATATTTAAGGCTACGTGTTAAGTTTTCGAGAAAAAACTGGATTTCCTCCTGATTTCTACAAAAAAGTACTAGATGTTTTAGGCTCTTCTGAAAGAGCACACGATTTTGAACCAAACTGCATCAATAACTCCAAAACGATAAAAAAAGCATATGGGACATTTATGCGATCAGGGGCAGTGTAACCTTTTGAGCCTTTATTCTTAAACATTTCCAAATCTGTTTTTTAACCTTCCTACGGTATTGGGGTCCTTTCCGGCCTTTTTGAAAATTAAATTCGCCATAACTTTTGTTATATAAAATCTAGAGCCTTGAAATTTCTGACATTAAATGTATAGTATAAATACACAGTCCCGCCCGTGTGGATCAATCGGACCGCGCACTGGCTCACAATCCAGAGGTTGCTGGTTCGAATCCCGCGGCGGGCACTCTAAAATTCTTTGTGTAAATATGGGTATTCGGCGCCGTCGCTCCGTGCCATACTCTAGTACACTTAGGAGCCCAGGGCGGCGAAGTCCTTGTAGTTAAAAAGGAAGACAATAGTGGTTGGTACTAGCAATGGTGGCCGACAGCTATAAAGTCAACTTCGTTTTTTTTTTTTATAAATACACATTTAACAAAACATATAAACCTTGGACGATCCCTAGGGGAGCGTCCATAAAAATAATTGGTGTCCTTTTCGACCCCAAACTTTAAAAAATCGCCAAAAATCAATAGGTCTATTCCCGTACTGCAGAATTCTGAAATTCTGCACGAAATCGGCAGCAGAGCGTTCCCGTACTTTTCTGCAACATAAGTAACTTTTTTCCCAGGCAGAACTTCTGCAATGAGAGAGACAGAAGTTGCAGCAAAACCGTTCCCGTACTTTTCTGCAAGCTCTCTCTTCTCTTTCTTGTTGAAAAGTGACTGCAAGTTGGTGTGATGGATGTTGAGTACACGCTTACATAAAGTTTGCAATTTGGGTGAAATCAAGCATTTTATTATTAGCTGTAATATTTTTTTTTGTTTTATTATTACTAAATTGAATTAGTCTTTTGAAGAGACGTTTGTATATTTTGAATTGATGGATTTTTTGGGTAGTTAGTTTTTTTTTATGTCTGGTTTTATTGAGAACGATTTTTTTGTGTTAACGATTTCATGCTTAGTTCATTAATGTAAATGAAATAGCGATATTTTTTTTAGTGTTAAAATGATAACTTTTTGAATAGACTAAATATGTTTGTTTAAATAATAGGTAAATTTAATTGCCAAATAATAAATTGTACCTTTAACGGTGCTACCAATTTGTATTCTTATTTGAACCAATAAATGTGATGTAATTTAGTCGAATTCTTAAATTTTAGGAAGTTTAAATTGTAAAATTCGGAAATTCTTAAATGCGCCATCTTGAATCACAAAAAGTACATTTTTTTGGAGTCGTTAGAAAATCAGGTTTAGAGGATTTAGAGATTGAACATTTTGACGAGTTCTTCGGAAAATAGAGTACGTTTCTGTTTCTATTTTTTTAATATTTGAGTTTTCATTTTTTTATGTACAGAATTTTAATTTTTTTTTTTTAGTTTCTTAATTTTTTATTATTTTTTTAAACTGTAGCTTTTGTATTTTTGGTGTTCTGAACTTTGAAATATTGAAAACTTTTGATTCATTTATTTCGAATTTAAAAATATTTGAATTTTTAAGTTTAGGAACTTTTAAGTTAGAAACCTTTATTTTTTTATATCAAATTTTGAAAATTAAGATTTTTTTTTAAATTTTCAATGTTTAATTTTTAATTATTTGAATTTTCAAGCTTTGAATTTCTGATTTATTGTTATTTTTCTGAAATAAATATTTGCATTTTTAAATTTCTCTAATATCCGATTTATTTTTTTCAAGTTCCTCAATTTGAAAATAGCTCTTTTTATATTTTTAATCACGAATTTCTTAATTTTCAGATTTATAAATTTATGAGTTTCAAAATTGTAGAGTTTGTGATTCTTTTTTTTTATTTGTCAATTTCGCTGCGTCACCGTTGTTCTTCGATGTGAAATCCAATCATAATTTATTTATGTTATCTTTCAAACATTTTGCTATTAAAACATGTATTTATGGTCTATATAAATATACCTTCTATATTAAACCTTTTTCTTTTTTTAATCATGTTTTTTAAACGTACCTGCCAATCTCATTTCTTAAATTGTTTACCTAATGTAAAGTTTTGAGTTGTTTCTAATATAAAATGTCTACCTAAGCATTATTAATTTCTAGTTTAATAAATGGTACATGCTTGATTTTTTAGATAAAATGTTGATTTGCATAAAAAATAAGTCCCCGTTCTAGAGGTAAACTTCTTTCAATTACAATTTTTGTCAATCCATTTTTTTAATTGTTTTGAAATAATTAAAAAAAACTTCAATACCCAATTTGAGTAAATCCACTCAACTGTGTACAATATTGCAGAAAAAGTACTGGAACGCGCTACCCAGGCAAAAGTTTTGCGGCTTCTCTCCTTGCAGAACTTCTGCAAAAGAGAGAGATGAAGAGAGCGAGCTGAAAAGTACGGGAACGTGCTGCAAAAAAGTGACTTATGCTGGCTGCAGAATTCTGCAGAAGCTGCAGAAATTCTGCAATTCTGCAAGTACGGGAATAGACCTAATTTCTCTTGGTCTCAAATGAAAGCCACCGGTAATCTGCTACAACCGAAAAGAGACCTTTTTGAGACCCCAACATCGACAACCTGTATCTCCGGCAAATCTGTACTTTGACCACAAATATTAATATCAGGGCCAGGTGACCTACCGGTTCCGGAAATCCGAAACATCCTAAAAGTTCATGTTTTACTATTTTTCACGTATATGCGATACCATTACACTCACGATAGTTGAAATTGATTCATAAAACTTACTAAAAACACAATACACGATTGCCAGAACCACTCTGGAGTGTTACTGGCCAGTTCGAGGTAATCCCAATGAACGGCCAACTTGACTTTTTATGAAACCCCATCATGTTGCAAACTTCATGAAATTGAAAGATATGACGATCGATGGTCATGCCGTTGCTCTCAGACCTATTATGGCCACTCTGGAAACGGTTACCGGTGGCCCCTTGGGGACACTTCCGGAATATGAGAGAAACCCTTTCATCCGACATATCAAACTTCATGAAATTGAAATCTAAGGTCATGCCGTTGTTTGTTCCCTTTTTGGGTTGTTGCAGATTCCCGCTGGCCACAGTAACCAAATCCGATTTTCCAGGTCGTTTTCGGAAAGGGGACATCCAAAGCTTTCATTTGAGACCAAGAGAACCGGATTTGGCCAAAAACTGGATTTTGGCGATTTTTTAAAGTTTGGGGTCGAAAAGGACCCCTATACCTTATGTCTGATTTTTTTGAATACCAAGGGAAGGTTAAATTAATGTGAGAAACTTGGAAAACATGTTTTTCGGGAGCTCGAGCCGTGATCACCGAGCCACGTAGCCTAGTGGTAACACTTCCGCCTAGTAAGCGGTAGATCGGGGCTCAAATCCCGGCTCGGACCAACACAACTAGTGATCTTTTCTCTTCTGGATTCGATTGCTTAGTAAAGGGAAGGTAGTGTACCGTCACAAACTGGACCTTATCACGACACCTTAGGAAGGCGACCTATGGAATGTTAACGTTAACTTTAACATGTTAACATTAAGTTGAGAATGAAATTGCCACTGAATCCGCTTTGTAAATGCCGGCCCCGATACTCTTCAAGGGTGTTCCTCTCAGGAACTGGGAAAGATTTACTTTTTTTTACGAGCCGTGGTGTCAAAATGGCGGTGCCTTCCCGTTTCACCTTAAAATTTGCCGTTTTTGGAAAAAAAAAATACAATTTTGACTCACGCTCACTTCAGTGGTAAAAACCTTAAAAACCTAAGAAACCTGGGAGCTGAATAGTGGGACGCAAAGCGGCCTTAATTTGAAACGACAAAGTGGAGCCAATTTGCTGTTTGCCAAAAGTTTTGTAATGGAGCACCCGCCGTCGATCAGTTTTTGCTTTTTTTTTGTTTCTTATGGAGCGACATGTTAAAAACTGAATATCGATCAATCAAAATTGTTATTCATCTTGAAGATACATTTATTTTTCAATTAGATTTTATCAAAAACAAATCTTAAAGAATGTCAAACAAAAGTTCAAAAATCCCTATTTGATGCAAAATGCAAAATTATTTTGATACAGTGCATCGTTCTTAACGTGAAGACTTCCATCATTGTCGTAATTTTTCGTTCAAAGATATAAATTTTGAGTCGCTTTCAATATTTTGACAACATTCCTTCAAAAAGTTGTTTTAAATAGTGCCCTACGCATGCTGATTCCTTTTGGTAACGATTATCCCATTCCTTGTAAAGTTATGGAAATCGTCATTAATCAATGATTGCCAACTAGGACGTCAATGATTGTACCACAAAATTATATAAATTTTGAAACACAATTGCTTTAGATCAAAAATTCCTTCAGTGGCTTCAAGAAGGCAACAACCGGCACATGCTGATTCATTTTGGTGCAGAAATTCGTTAAATTGAATTTAATACAGAATATTTTATAGTGATGATCAATTTTCTTCGAAAATGATCAACGGCTTCACCTTAAGTTATAGACCAAATTTAATGTAAAATGTATCTCAGCAACCAGCAGTCTGATCAACGAAGTCAAAAAAAATGGATTTTGGATTTTTTTCAGCTTTTACTCTATAAAGTGTTTTTATGTTGCAAAAAATGAAAAATAAAGAAAATTGGCAAGTCTAATATTTGGCACCATGAACGAAGGGCTCTTTCCAGGCATTTACGGGGCCCGTCTTGAAAAAGGGATTTTCTGATTGATTTGGTGTCTGCGGCAAAGTTGTTGGTTATAATTGAGACTTTTTTTCGAAAAAAAAATAGTTAATTGAGAAAAAATACCAATTTTTTTATTTGACTTTTTATCACTAAAAGTTTAATTTTTAAAATGCTTATTTATTTCATTTTCGAAACTACTTGTTACAGATTTTTGGAAAAATGTGATTTTCGGAAAAAAAAAACGTTACCTAATCCACCCTTAGGTGGTTGGTGCCTTCCTCACATTTAAAGGGTAAGGCTATCCAAAAAAGACACAAAAGGGCGGACCTTTCAGTGTTTTTTCAATTTGACTCATTATTCATACCATCAGATTGAAAGTCAGATCTTCATATTTCAGGGCACTTAAGTGCTTATAACCTTTGGTAGGGTTGTCAGATTTTCAATGTTTCGAACGCGTTGGAAAGGTCTTTTGATTACCTATCCAACGACAGGTCGCATGATAGATTCGGACATCGTTTTCATTAAAATATCTGAGATCCGGCCTCCAAAAAGTACATAAATAACACTTAAGTGCTAATAACTTTTGATAGGGTTATCAGATCCTCAATGTATTAGTCGCGTTGGAAAGGTCTTTAAAATACCTTTTTCTTACAAAAACCACCCTTTTTACAATCTTCCGGACTATTGTTAAAATCGTTTTTTTAGCATAACTTTTGAAGTTCTTAGCTAAACCGCATAATTTTTAATAGCGACTTATGGGACCTCAAGACGGATCGAATGACGCCAAAACGGGCAAAATCGGTTCAGCCAATGTCAAGATAATCGAGTGACAATTTTTTGATCAACATCCCATCACACACACAGACATTTGCTCAGAATTTGATTCTGAGTCGATAGGCATACATGAAGGTGGGTCTACGAGGTCAAATTTAGAAGTTCATTTTTCGAGTGATTTTATAGCCTTTCCTCAGTAAGGTGAGGAAGGCAAAAATATGTCACAATTTTAAAATCTAGATCAACAATTGAAAATTTCGGAAGTAAGTGTATGGAAATTTTAATAACTTTCATTTTTTTGTGCCTGCGTGCTTTTTCTCCGTGAAGTATTTTTAAATTGCAAAAAATATAACTTTTTCCAAAAAATCCTCCGTTAGTCAAAAAATTAAAACGGTGCACCTTATAAAAATGTGTAGAATTTTTTTAACCTACTTTTTAAAATAATATACGTGCATTCTTTGTGAATTCAACTTTTAGTGATCAAAAGTCCAATAAAAAATCGGGATTTTTTCCCTGTACCCTATTTTTCTGAAAAGTCCTAATCATAACCTACAACTTTACAACAGAACAACAGAAGATCCCTTCTCAAGATAAATTTCATAAACAGATTAATATTTAGAAATGCTTTTTTGGACATTTTTAAAACATAAAATGAGATTGAATGTTAAAAAAAAATGCATGATTAAAACAAACACAAATTTAAACTAAATACCCTTTCGCTGCCTCCACTAACACCCACAAAAATTGCACATTTTCACTAACAATTCACGACTGGCTCACTAAAATTTTGCTGTTTCCGCTTCGACTTCACACTTTGAACTAACTAACGATCTGAACGATCAAACTCGAGGATCGGGCCCCGAAAGCCCGAAGTTTTCCACATCCCATGCAATCCGATGCAATTCGAGCCAAACCAGATGTGCGCCACAAAGAGGACCCTTGTTTCGCTCACGCAGAGTCCAGGGAGAAAAGTGACGATTGCCAGAACACTCTACGTGACAGAGTTGAACGAGGAGGTCGATCGTAAAACAATAACCCTCTCTGGCGCACATGATGGGAAGGACCATCGGAAGACTTTATGGCAATTGTGTTCGGGCAGAAAGCATCCACGTCGCAGGACTGTTGAGTGAATTGTGAAAGCAATTAAAAGAAGGTCACTGATATATGAATCTGGTGCAGATAAAATGCTTTTTTTGCCTTCCTCACCTCACTGAGGAAAGGCTATAAAATCACTCGAAAAATGAACTTTTTAATTAGACCTCCTAAACCTACCTTCATTTGTACATATCGACTAAGAATCACTAGCTGAGTAAATGTATGTGTGTTTGGCTGTATGTCACTGGAATATCTCGTTGCTGGCTGAGCCGATTTTGGCCGTATTGGCCTCATTCGATTCGTCTTGGGGTCCCATAAGTCCCTATTGAAATATATAAGATTTAGTAAAGCACTTCAAAAGTAATGCTTAAAAAACTGCTGCATATAAATTTCAAAATTTGCAAAAAAGGTGGTTTTCGCATAAAAACCTGCCATGTTATATATTTTTAGAAAGGTTCTGAAATGACCTTTCTTCTGGATTAAGAATTTTCAAGATCTGACTTACCTATCTAAAATTACAAGCAGTTTAAAAAATGGTCTGAATTTACATAACCTCAAACTATTTCTCCATAGGTTTTTGCCTTCCTCACTGATCGTCACGAAAAAGCCGTGTAGAGGGATGCCATTTTCCTCAAATGCGGTGTCTGTATAATCTTGACAAAAAGTCTGTAGGCAGTCTGTTTTGATTTACTCATCACTTATTTTATTAGGACCTCTTAGGTGCTGCGATCACGTTAGGGGAGATCCATAAACCATGTGGACACTTTAGGGGGGTTGGAATCACTCTATAAATGAGAGGAAGGCACCAACCACCTAAAGGTGGATTAAGTAACGTTTTTTTCATTAAAATAATTGACGTTAACTCGTCTTGGAATCATGAAATAGCCAAGCGCATTCGTATCATAGAGCGCTCAATGAAAATCTAACGCGCACTGTCCGGATTTCTCCATGTACGAGTTCCCATACAACGCATCAAAAAAAATAAAATAAAATAAAACTATTTTTAACAGTATTTGCAAAAAGTCAAACCAATCTTAGTTGTATATAGCACATTTGAAAAAGCTTCAAAAGACCTTTCAAATGCATCTAAGAGAGTTGGAATTGATCAAGTTTTACGCAAATGGGAGCAATTTTATGATTTTTCATTTTTTTGGACCTCAAACTTGCCCGTTTTGTCCCATTTCCCTTTGTCGTAGAGGGCTCATATTTGGCATGAGTTCATCTCATGTATAGACAAACAAACGCTGAAAGTTTCATCAAAATCGGTCGATACGACCTGTTACACACTGGTGAAAAACTCGCTTTTAAAAATTACTGAAAAGATGTTTTGAACAGGTAAACGTGTTGGCCACGCGTCTCCTCTGCAGAGTGAGTATACCAACCAACTGATTGTTTTTTATTTTTTTCATTTCATTTAATTTATTTCGTAGTTTTAGCAGCTTGTATACAGTTACTGACGAAAAATTACTTTAAAAAAAACGCAAACGGAACGTAATATTTCACGTTTCTTTGTTAGCAAGATGGTTTGATAAAAAATCAAATAATTGGAATTTGCATGTTTGAATGCAAGTCTCAAAACGCAGAATCTTGAAAGGAAGTTTTTTTGCTTGAAGTAAACCAAAGGGAAAAACCATAACAAAAATTTGAACAAGAGAATTCAAATCAATATAAATTAAAAGAAATTGAAAAAAATATGGAATTAATAAATCCAAAAATTTAAAAATTAAAAAAAAACTATCAAAACTAATAGCCTTAAGATTTAAAAATCCGACAATCTAAGAATTTTAAAATCAAGAGATTTGAACACAGATTGTACTCGATAATCCTCAGAAAAAATATTCCGGATGATCGAAACACGAAATTTCTATTATTTTCTTCTCAAATTTCGCTAAACTAAACTATGAATCCAAAAATGATCCAGACTAAGTCTAAATTTCGCTAACACAAAATTTCTATTATTTTCTTCTCAAATTTCGCTAAACTAAACTATGAATCCAAAAATGATCCAGACTAAGACTAAATTTCGCTAAACTAAACTATGAATCCAAAAATGATCCAGACTAAGAAAGTGGTAAAAATATTGGTATTCACAATATGAGAATTTAAGAAATGTAAGAATTTAAGGATTAATGAATTTAAGAATTTAAGAATTTAAGAATTTAAGAACTTAAGAATTTAAGAATTTAAGAATTTAAGAATTTAAGAATTTAAGAATTTAAGAATTTAAGAATTTAAGAATTTAAGAATTTAAGAATTTAAGAATTTAAGAATTTAAGAATTTAAGAATTTAAGAATTTAAGAATTTAAGAATTTAAGAATTTAAGAATTTAAGAATTTAAGAATTTAAGAATTTAAGAATTTAAGAATTTAAGAATTTAAGAATTTAAGAATTTAAGAATTTAAGAATTTAAGAATTTAAGAATTTAAGAATTTAAGAATTTAAGAATTTAAGAATTTAAGAATTTAAGAATTTAAGAATTTAAGAATTTAAGAATTTAAGAATTTAAGAATTTAAGAATTTAAGAATTTAAGAATTTAAGAATTTAAGAATTTAAGAATTTAAGAATTTAAGAATTTAAGAATTTAAGAATTTAAGAATTTAAGAATTTAAGAATTTAAGAATTTAAGAATTTAAGAATTTAAGAATTTAAGAATTTAAGAATTTAAGAATTTAAGAATTTAAGAATTTAAGAATTTAAGAATTTAAGAATTTAAGAATTTAAGAATTTAAGAATTTAAGAATTTAAGAATTTAAGAATTTAAGAATTTAAGAATTTAAGAATTTAAGAATTTAAGAATTTAAGAAATTAAGAATTTAAGAATTTAAGAATTTAAGAATTTAAGAATTTAAGAATTTAAGAATTTAAGAATTTAAGAATTTAAGAATTTAAGAATTTAAGAATTTAAGAATTTAAGAATTTAAGAAATTAAAGAATTCTTGATCGATTTTCTTCCGCGCTTCGAACTTCGCTATAATCAGTAGGGTGGGTACGTTTTTCAAAAAGTTCTCGGATCAAGTTTTAGTATGGTTCCCCTTGTAGGGCATACCCATAGGGACTTTCATGCCAAATATCAGCTCATTTGGTTGTAAACTGGCTGCGCGCATCAGGGTTAAAGTTTACATGGGAATTACTATGGGAAATTAGAACTTTTTGTTCAAACGCTCCTACAGGTCTGGGAAAATCACGCGCCAACTTCTGGTATGGTCAGGGCTATGGGGAATGGTCTGGAGAACATTTTTCCCGAAGAGAGCATATGGATTCGTTGTCCCTAGACCTGGCGCATCGGCAAACAATCCGATGTCTCCGGAATCAACGGTTTTCCCTGAAAAGTATCAAATTTTCCTTAGCATGCTATGAAAGCTTGATGAACACCGCGACGCCATACGTCAGGTAGCTACCACGTGGGTGAGAAACGGCTGGAATATTCAATTGCAAACCTTCTTTTAACTAGAAAATGATCATTTCGAGCGATCCTGATATTATTTAGTCGAATTCAGAATCTTTGCAAAGCAAATTTGTTTTTTTTTTGCAAATATTTCAACCACGTGGTAGCTGCCTGACGTATGGCGTCGCGGTGTTCATCAAGCTTTCATAGCATGCTAAGGAAAATTTGATGCTTTCCAGGGAAAACTGTTGATTCCGGAGACATCGGATTGTTTGTCGATGCGCCAGGTCTAGGGACAACGAATCCATATGCTCTCTTCGGGAAAAGTGTTCTCCAGACCATTCCCCATAGCCCTGACCATACCAGAAGTTGGCGCGTGATTTTCCCAGACCTGTAGGAGCGTTTGAACAAAAAGTTCCAATTTCCCATAGTAATTCCTATGTAAACTTTAACCCTGATGCGCGCAGCCAGTTTACAGCCAAATGAGCTGATATTTGGCATGAAAGTCCCTATGGGCATGCCCTACAAGGGGAACCATACTAAAACTTGATCCGAGCACTTTTTGAAAAACGTACCCACTAGCGTGTCCCAAAAAAACACGAAGTCGAGGAATTCAATGTGCTCAGTTCTCAAATGATAGAAAATCATGTTAGAAACAACTCTCTCATACATAAAAACTTTCGGAAAAATTGTTTACCACGTTCCCTGGGCATTTTTTTGAAAAAAGTCAGTTTTTTCGACAATTTCACAAAATCTGCTTAGAAAAAATGGAAAATTTTAAAATTTCAAATAGCCTATACCATTAAATGATGGTCTGTGGTCCAATAAACAAGTTAATGTATCGATTTGGCCTTTTAAAACCTTGTTTTTACTTTCCCGGTAGCTTTTATGTCGAAAAATACGAGTTTTTGCTTTACTTTTTTTCAATCTTTTCCCTCGGTATTGAACACAAAAATTTCCTCATATGTGAAAATACATGCATCTTGTAGGAAATTTTCCGCCGAAGATTTTCGTCTAAGCAACTTTGAAGTTTCATCAACTCTGAGCTGAGATATTCCAGTTTTTGTGAAGAAAGAATATTGAATATTTGAAAATGTTGATATTAATCATCATTGGCATACAATATTAAGGATAATTTAAGCCTAATTTGAAGTGCGGCTGTATCGCATCTGTTTTTAAACATGATTGGTTCATCCTTCAATACTAAGGGCCACCTGGTTTTGTTTTCTCATGGCACACTACGTGCTAAATCAATGAATTACTTTTAGCAAATAACTCATATTTAGAGCATTTTGCATTTAAACCAATCGATGCACGTTTGCTGTGTTTCCATGGATACAAATAAACAAATAACAAATCGATGCATCTGTGCTCTCTTATGCTATCTAGATAGGAAAACCAGTAAGCTTAGTACAAGAGCACAGAGGCATCGAAATATATGGTTCGATTGTACGGGGTTGGCAATTGTCCACGCTCCATCCAAAAAAGTTTTTTTTATGGACAATTGACCATGAGAAGGGGAGGGAGCTGAGATTTAAAAAAAATGTCTACGTGATTAATGGATGGATCCCTATAGAATAAATTCCAAATATTAGTGATATTTTTAATTTACCTGAACATCGGATTTATCAACAGGAGTTATAAGAAGGGAGTGTAAACGTTACGTTGTGGTTCAGATCACGGAAATGCGTACAATTGAACCTTATATTTGTTATTTGTTTATTTGTATCCATGGAAACACAGCAAACGTGCATCGATTGGTTTAAATGCAAAATGCTCTAAATATGAGTTATTTGCTAAAAGTAATTCATTGATTTAGCACGTAGTGTGCCATGAGAAAACAAAACCAGGTGGCCCTTAGTATTGAAGGATGAACCAATCATGTTTAAAAACAGATGCGATACAGCCGCACTTCAAATTAGGCTTAAATTATCCTTAATATTGTATGCCAATGATGATTAATATCAACATTTTCAAATATTCAATATTCTTTCTTCACAAAAACTGGAATATCTCAGCTCAGAGTTGATGAAACTTCAAAGTTGCTTAGACGAAAATCTTCGGCGGAAAATTTCCTACAAGATGCATGTATTTTCACATATGAGGAAATTTTTGTGTTCAATACCGAGGGAAAAGATTGAAAAAAAGTAAAGCAAAAACTCGTATTTTTCGACATAAAAGCTACCGGGAAAGTAAAAACAAGGTTTTAAAAGGCCAAATCGATACATTAACTTGTTTATTGGACCACAGACCATCATTTAATGGTATAGGCTATTTGAAATTTTAAAATTTTCCATTTTTTCTAAGCAGATTTTGTGAAATTGTCGAAAAAACTGACTTTTTTAAAAAAAATGCCCAGGGAACGTGGTAAACAATTTTTCCGAAAGTTTTTATGTATGAGAGAGTTGTTTCTAACATGATTTTCTATCATTTGAGAACTGAGCACATTGAATTCCTCGACTTCGTGTTTTTTTGGGACACGCTAGTACCCACCCTAATAATCAGTCCTGTTTATTAGTTCATATTTAGAAAATTGCTTACATAAAAAAAACAATTGTTGAATTCCAGATTCTGATTCAGAGGCTCAACAGAAATTTTCAAGTTTTCATTAAATTAAAAATTTAAAAAATTAAAAATTTTAAAAATTAAAAAAAAAATTTAAAATTGAAAAAAAATTTTTTTGGTTTTTTTCGAATTTGGTAAGGGGACCATTCATAAACTACGTGGACACTTTTTTGGAAATCTCGAAACCCCCCCCCCCCTTCGTTAACAATTGTCCATACAAAAAAATATCATTTTGTATGGATAATCGCCATACCCCCTCCCCCCCCCCCCTAAAGTGTCCACGTGGTTTATGGATGGTCCCTAGTTTGATTTATAGAAAATTGATTTTGCTTCACCTGAATTGCGACTGAATTAAGATTTCTAGAGTTTTTTTTTGTTGAAAGGTCCTATAAACTATTGTCTTTTGGGTCTGATTAGATAAGATTAAATTAGATTAGAAAGGTCCGATAAGCTATTGTTTTTCATGTTTATGGGACATATAAAAAAAAAAAACTCTACACTTAATAAAAGGCTATTTGATATTGCTTAAGCAGATTGAAGATCATTTTTATAAAGTAAGCTGGATCGAAATAATTCTAAAGATTATGTATGATTCGACATATTTTTATTTTTTTAATATTTTTGAGATTTTATAAATGTCCCTTTCAAAAAGAACTTTCAACACAATATGAAGAATTTGATACATTTCTTGGGTAAGTTTTGGCACATTTTGTGGATTAGATTAAAAATGACAACATTTATTTCAAATGAGACCTAACTAAACATAAATCATAGTCTATGTTCCACACTTAAAAAAATGTTTACAAAAAAAACTATGAATTAGAAATGCAAGCAACCAAAAACAATTCTAACTACTAAATAATATTTTATCGAACGGTAGCAAAATCAATTCCAACAGATCTTCATAAAACAGTCCGATGTTATATACTTTTGGCTACATAAACTCATCAAACATATGATAAAAGATAAGATAAATATAAAATGTAATAAAAAAAAGACAGAAAAAAGTGGTCTACTCACACTGCACCCATACTTGAGGGCGATTCCCTGCAGCGTGTCGGTCCGTTCCACGTCATGCCGGATGAGGGCCTCGGTCACGAGCAGCGCCGGTGACCGGCTCCCACTCGCCGCCACCCCGCAGCTGTTCCCGCTGCTACTGCCGGATATGCTGCCGTACTTTTTCAACGTCCGGGCCGAGTCCCGGATCGACTGCTTCTCGCCAAAAATCGTTTCGTCCTCCATGGCGGTGGCGCCCGTCGTCGTGCCCCCGTCCGAGACCAGCTTTACGAACTGCGCTCGATTCGTAGCAGGCGACAATTTCGCGCGGCACCGAGAAGAAGCAGAACCATTAGCTAGCTCCTGGAGCTCCGTCGTGGCGTTCCGACGACTTGCGGGTCGCGAGCGCGAATCGATTCGAGGGGTTAGTTTGAAGGAAAGGGGGAGTAACTCTTTTTGCTTCTGCTGTTGTGGCGACTTTCTGGTTGCAAGGTTGCACTAATCCACTTGATAGAGTGTGCACTTTAAGTATTCAAGGGGAAATTTTCCTTTTCTCACCTTTCAGGTGATTCCTTCAATCTTCAAGAAACGGTCTCAAATCCACCCCCGAAAGCACCTCCTTCACCGAATGTTTGCTCCCACGCACCCGCCCGTCCCGTCAGCACCCGTAAAACGCTTAAAATCGTCAATTTTGGCCTCCAAAACTGCGTAAACTTGGCAAAACTTTCTTCGCGACTTTCCCTTTTCTCCGATTATAAAAGATCGTATAAAGATTTTTCGCCAGTGACGTTTCTGTTTCCGAGGGGCACGTTCTCGGCGAAGAAACAGATGTAAACAGAGAGAGCGAAATCGATGAAGAGAGAGAGCGCGGAGCGGGAGAGAAAAGTGCGATTCAAAGGAGTGGAGTGCGTTCGCAAAGTGATGGATTGGCCACCTGATGATTTCCATGGTCGAATCTTTTTGGTTTAATTTCAGGTTTTTTTTTAATTTTGATGTTTTACTCTCTTTGCCATTTAAAAATCGATTGCAAACTTCTTTTACTACATTTTGAACTTTAATTTTTAACATTTTGAATGAAATTGGATAATTTTAAGTTACAAACAAATGATTTTGAGACACAGATTGGAAAATGACAAATAATCTAGCAAAAAATATATTTATTAAAAAGAGGTTTCACGTTTTTTACCTAAACTATCGAGAAATTAAAAAGAGAGATGTGAGCTGGTAACATGGAGTGAAGCTTTCACAGCTGTCATGGAATACTTCACAGCAGCTTGACAGAAAGTTTAACTCCATGTTGCACACACTCTCACTTTTAATTTCTCGATAGAGGAGAAAATCGTGACGTCAGAAATGAACTCAAATCACTCAAAGTTCATTTTGTGAGTGACTTTAACATTTTGGCCTAATTTGACAGCTACATTGTTCCTAGTTTTCTGTGGGAGAGAAAAGGAGGCGAATACTTTATGAAAATCATACCTGTCAAAATTCTTAGCCTCAAAATTTTGTCGCGAGTTGCTTTTCTCCCCTATTCATTATGTTTACATTTTTTGACAGTTGAATAATCTATATCTTGACTTTTTTTTGATAAGGTCCTATAAACAAATGTAAACATTGAGTGTATCCCTTTCACACCTTATGTCAGAGTCGATCGGAGTAAGCGGGATACACTCAATGTTTACATTTCTTGACTTTTTTTGATAAGGTCCTATAAACAAAAGTAAACATTGAGTGTATCCCGCTTACTCCGATGGACTTTGACATAAGGTGTGAAAGGGATACACTCAATGTTTACATTTGTTTATAGGACCTTATAAAAAAAAAGTCAAGATTTGTTTATAGGACCTTATCAAAAAAAAGTCAAGATATATATAAAAAATTTCGATGGTTTTGTTCGAACGCGAATCAGTTCAATACGGAGCGTCGGATAGAGGTGCTCTTTGTTTCTTTGAGTTCGTATAAGCCCAAGGAAGGTTTATACGCTAAATAATTGACACTTTGGCCACTCTGGAACTGATTCCGGAGCATCGGCTAATTGTATGGAAAAAGTTACGTAAAATAAAATTTTGATCACAGGAGGCTGCATTAGCAAAAAAAGCAAAAAACGTCAATAAACGAAAAAAGGCAGAACGAAGTTTGTCGGGTAAGGCTTGTTTTTAATAATGTCTTAAGAGAGAGTTTTTCACCAGTGTGTAACAGGTCGTATCAAGGTGCTCCGATTTGGATGAAACTTTCAGCGTTTGTTTGTCTATGCATGAGATGAACTCATGCCAAATATGAGCCCTCTACGACAAAGGGAAGTGGGGTAAAACGGGCATTGAAGTTTGATTTCCCGAGGATTCCAAATATGTAAAAATTGAGACCAAGAAGTGCCGTCATGCTGGCCTACAGGGCAAAAGTTAACGTTGTAAAATGTTTGTTATAGAAAAATCGTTAAACTATGAGAAAAACTGCGATTGGCCAAAAGGTTAATACCGTTGCCTTATAGTGCATGAAATTACCTAACTTTTGACCTGTAGGAGTATGGGTGTTGGAGGCTGTTGCAAAAAGTTATTAAGGTTTAAAAAAAAAATCAATTTTTAGCAGTAATTTGCAAAAGCTATGAGAAAAGTCAAACCAATCCTGGATTTGGATGTATATAGCACGTTTTAAAGTGCTTCAAAAGACCTTTCGAATGCAACTAAGAGAATTAGAATTGATCAAGTTTTACGCAAATGGGAGCAATTTTATGATTTTCATGTTTTTTGGACCTCAAACTTCAATGCTCGTTTTACCTCACTTCCCTTTGCCTCTTATTTGGCATGAGTTCACCTCATGCATAGACAAACAAACGCTGAAAGTTTCATCCAAATCGATATGACCTCTAGAACAAACCGAGCAAAATCTACAAATACTGCCTCTTAAGTATTTTGTAACGGCCGTAATAATAATTAATTTCGAAACATCAATTCACTAGAAAAAAGAACTGTCCCGATTGCTTGAGTTAGCCCGAGAACCAGCAAGTTGAATTTACCATTCTATCTTTTTTGAGGGCTTAGGAGTTGGAATGTTAGGATTGATCATGAGCAAATTCCGCAAATTCTTTCAAAATTTCAAGTTTGTTTTTTTTTTATTTGGATTTGGCTTTGTGTGTACTCTTTCTACGACATCACTGGTTCGTCCATACAAGTCTCCATATAATTTTGGGAAACGTCCATCACCTGATGCACAGACTATCGTAACAAATAAAACAAAATATAAAATGACAAATAAAAAATTACTTAGAACTTTATTCAAAAAAAAAAGCAGCAGTCTAAAAAATTACCGGTTTTTTAATAGGATTTTTCAAACACAAAAAAATGCGCAAAATAAGGCTTTATATGCCCAGTGGAAAAAAATAAACAAATAGCGAGCTCGAGCTGTCACTGTCACTGCGAAATATGTTAACTGCCCGATGTGGGCCTTCAAAAACAAGCTAGGCTATTGTCCGTTTCTCTCAAAAGTACACGCCGCGTGGCATTTCAGAATGTGCCGCAGACACTGTTGCCAGCGATTTTCTGCACTTTTGGTGCAATAAAAGACATACCCGGCAACTATGCCAAGCATTTCGAAGAAGAAGATCAACAAAAACAAAACGCGCAGTATGGAATTTGACAGCGCGCATTTGCCGAAAGTGCGGCGCGTCGTTTCGAGGCTGGTATGCCGCGTGTCTTTTTCGGGAATACGCGCAATATAACAAGGGTTTCCAGAAGCGTTTATTACTTGCCAGTCTGCCAATTAATTACTCAAATTACTGGTCAAAAATGATTAATTACATTAATTACTTAATTACTTTTCACTACGATAAAAAAACATTTAATTTAAATTTAAGTATTCATTTCTACGGTTCTAAACTAAATAATTTATCATCTAAACTCCCAAGTTCGAGAAAAAGGGGGAATTTGTATGGAAATTCCTCCTTTTCCTCGAGCTTGGGAGTTTAGGTGTTATAAATAGCTCATTCGATAGCTATTTAAAAAATTATGCTGTTTATCTATTTTGTGCCAATCTGGATATTATGAATTTTGCGTATAATTTTTATTGAAAGTAGCTATATGCGATCAAACGTCAAAAATGCCCCCCACTAGAGGTCGCTGAAACTTTGGGCGATGTTTACAAAATATCCTACAGCGAATTAATTGGTTTGAAATTTGGAATTGTTTTATTTTATTATAAAATTGACATTTTATTTAATTATACCATTTTCAGGTAAAAAATAAGTAGCTCAATAATATTTGTTTTATGGCCAATTTAACCTGTTCATTAGCTGATTCGAAATTCCATTATGTTTCACGTTTCAATCAACCGAACCCTTATCAATCAATTGCAAAAGAAGATTATTTAAGTTGACTTACGTTTTTTGAAGTCGCGTTTGTCATAAAAGCAAAAAAAAACTGTACTGTTTTACTTCAATATATGAATTTTGAAATAATTAATTAATAATTTAAAATTGTTTTCAGTTTATTGCAAGTCGAATGCCATTAAGATATAGAGGTTGTTTGAAAAAAGGTCCCCTGATTTTTCGAGCCAAACATTAACTTTGACAAATGTTTGCAGCAGCTCTACATGAAAGTTGTGAAATTCATCAAAATAACGTTAAGTTTTAAAATGTTTTTCAAACATTGGTTTGACATTACTTAGCATGTTTTTTTTTCTCAGGCAAATTAAAAAAATCCGTTACTGAAAATACGGATAATGTGAAATGTGACATTTACATTGGATTTAATTTCTGCATCTGAATATTAGTCGATTTTAATTTCACTGAGTTTGATTTTTAACATTGAAACATTTGTCTCAGAAATATTTAGAAATTTTTCGGGGAAATAGCTCTTAATAGAGAGATGTTACAGGACTGTCAATTCCTGCAGATTATGAAAAAATATATTTTTATTTTTATTGATTTTTAAATGGCTATCACTTGAAAACTTTGTTTTTATCAATGATAGTTAAGTACATTTTGGCTTTAAATATTTGATCAAATATATCATGGCGTTGCCTTTTGTTGTTTTTCAGTTTCGATAAACAACACAGTAAAAAAAAAAATGTAAATTTGGAAGGTTGAATATTACCTCTTTTATGATGTAATTTTACCTCAATTTAGACTGAAAAAGTGACATTACACCTTTCTAGTGGTAAAATTACACATTTTTAGAGGTAAAATTACACATTTTTTTCTGACATAAAAGATGTACCCCTTCCCAGATGTAATATTACCATGATTTTTTTTCTGTGAACATGATTAAAATAAATTTTAGGAGAGTTTTAGGAGAGAACTATGGTGAATAAGGCCTTCCACATACAGAACCAGTATATTTTAATCTTCGTGTTTCACTCTTATTTGAAATTAATACTGTTATAATGCCGGGACCGTGGTGTAAAGGTAAGCGTGATTGCCTCTCACCCAGTCGGCCTGGGTTCGATCCCAGACGGTCCCCGTGGCATTTCTCGAGACGAGATTTGTCTGATCACGCCTTCCGTCGGAAGGGAAGTAAATGTTGGCCCCGGACTAACCTAAAAGATTAGGTCGTTAGCTCAGTCCAGGTGTAGGAGTCGTCTCCCTGGGTCCTGTCTCGGTGGAGTCGCTGGTAGGCAGTTGGACTAACAATCCAAAGGTCGTCAGTTCGAATTCCGGGGTGGATGGAAGCTAAGGTGTAAAAAGAGGTTTACAATTGCCTCAACAATCAAGCCTTCGAACACCTAGTTTCGAGTAGGAATCTCGCAATCGAGAACGCCAAGGCAATGCTGTAGAGCGAATAATTTGATTTGTTTGACTGTTATAATAGATTATATATTAAAAGTAAATAGTGTTGTTGAAGAAGTACAATTTAAAATAATCAATAATTACTCAAAAATTACTTTAATTGCCAATTAATTACTTTAAATTACTCTAATTGCCATGAATTACTAAGTAATTAAAGAATTATCTAATTACCAGCTGAAAATCAAAGTAATTAATAATTACTTGCCAGTCTGAGGCCTTGCTAGAAACCCTTGCAATATAAGTCGCATGACGAACAACTTTTGCGAGAAAGAGATAGCAGATTCCGATGCAAACAAACCAACTTCTGTGGCTGTGAATGTGCAACTCAGAGGTGTGAATGTGTTAGTAAATTTTCGATTAAAAAGCCTTACAACCATTTTTGAAAATAGAGCTATTGAACAAGTTGATCAAAATTCATTTGGCAGTGTTGCCAATTTTTGAAAAATAGGGTTTTTGAAAAACGTAAAAAACCAAATTAATGTAAAATTTGGACTTATTTTTAGAGGTTTAATCAAATTTGCAATCGAAAAGAACTTTACATATTTATTATTATTTACGATCATAGAATTAGAAATATTTTCAAAATTTTCAATTGAGCCTCACCATTTGAAAAGGCCTAAAAACACCTTTTCCAACCATATTAAATGTTTGGCTTGATTTGATAAAACTTTTATTCGATTACTAGATCAAAACAGTTCTGCCAGAACTTTGCTTAATTCTGTTGCAATCAAAAATTCTATACAAACAAAACTTTTGCTAACAAACCTTTATCACTGCATTAACCATGATTACTATTAGCTAGCTGCTGCTGCTATGGGGATGACTGTGAAAAAAATCCGAGAAACCATGAGTAAGAGGATGACTTTGAGATATAATCGTGTGACACGAAGTTATCTTTTTGGTTTAATCTTGGCTGCTAAATTTATGATAACAAACGTTGTTTCCAAATGCATTTCGCCGTCTCTTGACTACGTAGTACTTGTTTATATTTTGAAATTGTTAGTTATGTGTTAGAAAGATAAACAAATAGATTTTCTAACAACAAAATATTTCTTTGAATTGAATAATATTTTACTCAAACATCTATCAAGTAGTTTTGTTTGCAAACATCAAACATTGCAAACGATCATCTGATCGTCACAACGGTCATGTGCTTCTGAGAATCTCGCAGGAAGTTTCCGCAGCGTATGATTCACACATCGGTAAAAGAGAATTCCCATGGAATCGCCCAACTTGCCAAGTTCAATGCAAGTGTACCTGCTGTTTTGAAGTTTTTATCAAAAGAGCTTCACAAACAAAGCAGAAAGAGAATGCCTATGGGCAAGAGAGTAGAGAAACTCTCACACGACAACGGGCGATAGTGCGATCTTTGACTGACGACCGAAAAAGAGAGTGGAAGATGAAGAAACCTCATGGCCAAATAATGGCGAAATGCGTTAAGGGTAGGCTGACTTATTGTTGTCAAATGAATTTTGAGAGCTCTCTATATTCCAACTTAACTTTGTCAAACTAACGGGGTTCAAATGAAAATAGTTTCAAACTTTACAGCAAGAACTCCCTAGTTGGAATTAATCATTGATCAGCTAGCCTTAAAGCAGCATCACTTGGGCACTGATTTGGCGTTGATTCGCTCAAATCTGTACGCGCGAAACAACTATTTGGAGGTGAGATTTTCTCTCTCTCTTTTGGTTTCAAGTGGAGCCGTTCCACAGCTAGGCAGGCATGTTTTAATTTATATATTAGTTGCAAGTGGCAACCACTACAGTGGCAATCTTTTTACACATGGCAGACTATTACAATGCAACAACACTGCCGGCATTCGTCACATCATTGCAAAGGCTTTATGCTTGCGGGGTAATTTGGAAATTGTGGTTAGGGACCATCCACAAACCACGTGGACACTTTTTTTGGTAATCTCAACCCCCCCCCCCCTCGTGAACAATTGTCCATACAAAAAAAATCTTTTTTGTATGGAGCGTGGACAATCGCTATACCCCCCCTAAAGTGTCCACGTGGTTTATGGATGGTCCCTTAGTCAAGTCAACCAAAAGAATTATTTTAGCTGGCATACCTAGAACAAAAATCAAGACTAAACAACTGTCAACGGCAGCCCCAAAAGTGACGCAACAAAAGTTGCTAAGCTAAACTATTCTGTAGGCGTTAGCGTTTGCCTAACGCTGACCGAGCAGATTCTTTAACACGATTACCAAGTGTCAAAATTGAACCACTTAGAAAGTCGACAAGGGAAACGATCGTAACTTAACCGATAAGTAAAAACGCCAACAGCCAGAAGCAAAAGAGGATTCGGGACGGCGTCGAAGATTCAGTTAGGAGTTCGGCGCTAATTGGGGAAATAAATCGATTGCGCAGAACTACTGGGTTGACGGATGTTAATAGCTTACCTTAATATACGACTTCCAATTTTTGTACTTTTGCATCAGATCGTTCATCGTGTCGAGGCTCATCGCGTTGAGGTGTGAGCACGATTTCCAAACAAAAGTTCAACTCTTTGGCAACAACAACAACGGTTGAACAAAGCTCATCAGCAACTGCCCAATTTGCACAGGTCCTCCTTTTTGACTGCTCGCATCAGTAAACAACGGCTCCGTGACGACACATTCTTGGTCAACCAAAACAGGGGGCCGTGTGTTCAACGAACTGCTGCTGGAAACGTCGACGGCTGATAACAGACCACAGCTGAACAATGACCAGGCCTAGACTATAGCCAATCATGCGCGTTACAATGGTGGTGGTCGTTAGTCGCTATCACTGCACTATCACAACCAGCGACGACGACGATGAGCACTAAAAGGGCTTTAATTAAGCACTAGAACAGCTGTTACCGCAAGCTCACGCGTTATCAGCGATTTATGGGCGCACACTTTGTAGAATAGTAAGAGGATGATATCGGGGTTTTGTCCCTCCAGTTGACAATTACACCATTCTCTTCACTTTTCTAAGTTGACGAGCAACGGAGTCTCTTCTCTCGTGCTCTCGGTGCGCGTTTGCGGCTATACTGACAGGTCAGCTCAAGCAGCTTGAGCTGGGTAGTTTGCTGGACGATCGCTTTTTTTCTGTCTGTGGGGAATTTTCGAAGAAGAGAAAGAGAGACAGTGAAGAGCGTGAGCGGCTTTTGCATGCTCATTATGCTCTTTTTGTACAGGTTTCGTATTTAATTTGTTATACATTACATGATTGGGTTGATTGGTTTTGCAATTGTGTGATGTTTCGGGCGAACAGTTTTGGAATTTCTGTCGTTTTTACAAGGTATGAAATTTTGCATGAATTTCTTTTGCTTTTTTGAATGCTTTCAATTTTCTGGGGTATTTTTTTCAATTTGAAAACATACTTTAAATATTTTTTGTTACTCTCAAAATTTGTTATTCTACAAGGTGTACTGCATGCAAAATGTTATTATAGGTTGAATTAATTGTGGATTGATGCATTTTTGTTCTTAATATGCCAACGGGGCTGAAAAATCATGGAACCAGCAAATTATTAAAAAAAAATTTCAAACAAATTAAAAAAATTACAAACGGAACACAATTTAAAATGCATTTTCCTGCGTTGATAATCATATCTTATTTGTATTTATTTATTTTATTTATTTATTTACATTTCATTTGATAAGCATGTTTTAGGTCGTTTAACAACTAACTGTTGTCAAACAAACGTGGTCATTTTTTAGTTTGATACCCCTTTTATACAGAGTTCACACACACTACCAAACGTTTGTTTTCATAGTGTGCGTGAGCACCGTGTGAAAAATGACAGTTCGTCACTTTTCAGTTTGACTTTGTCAAACCAACGGGGTACAAACTAAAAAGTTTCAAACGAAAAAGTGACCAACCATCGGGAGTTGCGCGTATTTTGAATTTTTGGTGGTATTCAGTTTTACAGCACCACTATTTTTGTTTTTCTAAAACAAAATTTCATCTCTGCTTGGATATTTTGGAAACAATTAATTCCAAACAACTGGACTGGTGTATCATGTAATCGAAAACACATTTTTTTCATTCAAATGTTAAAACCATGAATTGTAAACTTGACTCACCCTTCTCGACTTTGAATAGAGTTGAAGGACATACATATTTGCAACTGTCTTTTTGTAAAAGAATAACAATAAGAACAATTATCTAAGACTTCACACGCTTTACACAATGTTTATTTTTTTGCATGTTTTTATTTGCATGAAACTTAGTGTGTTCTTTCGTGATGACCATTTTGCAGCATAAGATCGTCAATACAAGTCTCCGTACAATTTAGGCAACCGCTCATACAAAAAGACTATACAAATCTTGAGAAAGGATTAGGCATTGCTAGGAAAATAGCTACATTCTTTAAAACCCCCTCTTTTAACTAGGCTTTTAAAACAAAACAAAAAAATTGCGCAAAACAGCATCTTTTGAGCTGTGGCGCTCAAAAGCCAATTTTTCAAAGGAATCAAACAAACCGACTTTATTTTTAAAATTCAAATTAATTTTGATATCGTGCACCGTTTTCAAGTTATAGACACATGAAAATAGTTTTTCTTGACAATGTGATTTTGTTTTACCTGTTAAAGTCATGAACAGCTTGACCATCTCTGAAAATATTTTTTTTGAAAATGTTCAAAATAAAAAGCCATATTTTGAGCTGTGGCGCATGTTGCTAAAATTCAATTGGCAGAAAAGCCAATTTTTGGAAATTTTGAAAATATTTTTTTATGATTCTCAAGATACAAAATAATATGAAGACTTGTATGGACAAACCAATGATTCAAAATGACTTTTTAGGCATAACAAAATTTAACACTAAGTTTCATAAAAAAAGAAATAAAAAAAATTGCTCATTCTCACTAGAGATTTGCTCAAGTGTGAAAACGGCGCACTTTTACAAAATTTCTGAAAGCACTTTTCGGTTGAAATTCAATGTCACAACATATTGTATGGTCATTGTATGGTCTCACTTTAAAAGTGAGATAATTTTTTTGCTGTATTTTTAAATTTTAGTATCTTTCCCCTTGTCTTTCCCTGTTCCTGAGGGGAACACCCGTGAAGAGTATTGGGGCCGGCATTTACAAAGCGGATTCAGTGACAGTTTATTAATCAACTTAATGTTAAAATGTTAAGGTTAATGTTAACATTCCATAGGTTGTTTTCCTAAGGTGTCTTGATAAGGTCCAGTTTGTGACGATACACTACACGCACGTTTAAAATCACTCAGTTTTCGTCAAAACCGAACCTACTCAGAAATGAGTTAAGGAGGCATCTGTCAAATTTGAGTGAATTTCACTCAGATCTGGGTGAATATCACTCAGTTTTCGTGGAATTCTGAGTGAAATTCACTCAAATCTGACAGATGCCCTACTGCAAGGAACCTTCCACCCCAGGGATCGACCTTTGGATTGCGAGTCCAATCGCCGCCAGCGTTTCCACCGGAGCGGGCTTGGATTGGTGTGTTGTTAATCTTTTTATAGCTTGGAGACGACTCCCACACCTGGAATGACTTAACGGCCTAACAACAATCAAGGCCGAGACTGACGTTTTACTTCCACATCCGATGGAAGGCTGGAGCAGATGGGAATCGAACCCATGGTCATCCGCTTTCAAAGCGGACAGCGTAACCAATTTGTTGCGAAATTTGTTTGATGATTTGTATGAAATTTCAGAACTGATCGCTGAGCTTAATGTGCCAAAAAAAGTTGTTTTATTTTACTCTTCATCAAAATTAACAAGAAACTTCAAAATTATTAGCAAATCATATTTATTCATAATATATTTTTTATTTTATATTTTAATAATTATAATTTTTATTAACATTTTTTGCAGTCGAAAAAACGTCAGTTTCAAAGTCTTTGCTGAAATCTGTGCGCTTTCAATTTGTAAACGCACTCCGTCGACTTTTCGTTGGATGCACGGTCAACATATATTACCAATTTTTGGCCAGAAAGCAAAAACTTTTTTAAGTCACAAATTAGTTTTCTGTATATATATTAATAGAAAATTCAAAATGCGTTTGAAACGGGTGTTCTTCAAATTTAATTTTGTTATCAAAAATATTTAAAACAAAATTTATTATTGAGCTCTTTTTGAAGAAATCTCTTTCGTCGATTTCATTGGAACTAGGGACCTACATAGGGAAATGAAATGTTCTGGGAGAAATTTCAAACAACCAAGGTCATTCAAATTTAAGGTTGGAAAACTTGGCTCTCTAATTGGAACTACACAATGTGTTATTAAAACAAATCAACAACTTCCCTTTTAGAGTGTACCTTTGTGTTTTTTTTCTGTTTTGTCATTCTTGCAGCCAGCTTTTGTTTACAAAATTTGCCACCATCGCGCTCGGAAGCATCTGTTTTCTCTCGAATTTGTGAATCATTTTCTCAACTTTACGCTTGACCGCATTCTTCCGGCACGCAACATGTCCTACCAGCTGTACCGCAACACGACCCTCGGCAACACCCTGCAGGAAACGCTGGACGAGCTGATTCAGGTAAGGTTCCGGACACTTCCATATGGTTTCTCGATCCTCCTCCTTCAAATTTACAATTCTTTTGTCCACCCAAACAGTACGGTCAAATCACGCCCGCCCTGGCCGTCCGCGTGCTCGTCCAGTTCGACAAATCCATCAACGCGGCCCTCTCGAACCGGGTCAAGTCCCGGGTGACTTTCAAGGCGGCCAAGCTGAACACGTACCGGTTCTGTGACAACGTTTGGACGCTGATGCTGAACCAGGTCGAGTTCCGGGAGGTGCACGAATTTGCCAAGGTGGACAAGGTCAAGATCGTGGCGTGTGACGGCAAAAGTGAGTTGTGAGGACCCCCAATCTACCGAGTGCTTTTCAAAGGTTTTGCTAAATTCGATGCAATTTCAGACCTCAACGCGAATGACGAGCTCGGGAGGACCGATCGATAGAAGTGCGGAGTCTTGTTTTATTTTTTTGTTGTCTTTCCGACATCTTCATGCGTATTCTTTTATGTGGGTTGTTTTTTCTTTAGCTTTAGAGCGTAAGCACATAATGCCCCAACACCCTTGCGTTAGAAATCCTAAATAGGGAGACTGGTCGAAGTGAATTTGACGTACCCAAACAGACACGAGTTTGACGTATCCAAACGAGCATTTGCCTTTACGCCCAGCAAAACTTATTAGTGTTGCCAAGCTCAAAACATACGTTGCCAGATCGATTTAGCAAACTTAGACCAGTCTCCCTATTAAGGGTCTCTACCTTGCGTCCCTTATGGGACACTCCACCCAAAAAGATAGTTTATAACAAATTACATAAATCAGACGAAATAAACGATTCAAAGTGACCAAATGTTTTCCTGTTTTTTCTTAAATTGTAAACTAAAAAATCGAACTCAGCGCAGAATAAACAAAAAGGTAAGCTAATGTGTCATTTAAAAGTTATTTTAACTTCCGTTAACTGGGGTGAATTGGGACAACAGTTTGAATAGGGCCAGCAGTTTTTAGAGCGCTTGAAGGCTTGAAGTTTGGAAAACGTTTCAATATTTTTGTTGTTTTATGTTTGTTCTATTCGACACCAATTTAAAACAACAAAAAATGGTGTAGTAAAAAGGCTAAACAGCTGTCTTGATTCGCCCCAGATGACGGCACCTTGATCTTGATAATAGTGCAACCTAAGTTATCAGATAATTTCAAACAGTTTTGCCAAAGTTCAAACTACTTTTTAGAGCAATTTTCCACAATTTTGAAAAATTTCATACAATTTTGAACTTTTTGTTTATTTTTATCAATTTTAAACAGTTTAACCATCAATTTGAACAATTTTTACAACTTTAAACCAGTTTGAACAATTTTAAACAAATTCAAACCCTTTTCAACAAATTAAACCAGTTTCACAAAATTTAAACTATTTTTTTTATTAATTATTCATTCATATTAGTTATCAAATGGAAAAAAACTGTTAACAATTTTAGGCAATTTCAAAGAAATTTGAGCAAATTTTAAGGAAATTTTAAGCAAATTTTAAGCAAATTTTAAACAATTTTAAACAATTTTAAACAATTTTAAACAATTTTAAACAATTTTAAACAATTTTAAACAGTTTTAAACGATTTTAAGCAATTTTAAACAATTTTAAACAATTTTAAACAATTTCAAACAATTTTAAACAATTTCAAACAATTTTAAACAATTTTAAACAATTTTAAACAATTTTAAACAATCTTAAACAATTTTAAACAATTTTAAACAATTTTAAACAATTTTAAACAATTTTAAACAATTTTAAACAATTTTAAACAATTTTAAACAATTTTAAACAATTTCAAACAATTTTGAACAATTTTAAACAATTTTAAACAATTTTAAACAATTTTAAACAATTGCAAACATTTTTAAACAATTTTAAACAATTTTAAACAATTTTAAATAAACAATTATAAACAATTATAAACAATTTTAAACAATTTTAAACAATTTTAAACAATTTAAAACAATTTTAAACAATTTTAAACAATTTCAAACAATTTTGAACAATTTTAAACAATTTAAAACAATTTTAAACAATTTTGAACAATTTTAAACAATTTTAAACAATTTTAAACAATTTTAAACAATTTTAAACAATTTTAAACAATTTTAAACAATTTTAAACATTTTTAAACTATTCTCAAGAATCTTTATGAATTTGAAATTTGTAAATTTTAATTGACAAAAAAACGCTCACCTCCGTGTACGCACGAGAGCAAGCAGCAGTCAAGTGCTCAGTGCTCTATCGTTTTTTCGAAATTTTCCGCCGTAGTCTACCGTGATTACCCGCGAGTTTGCTCCTGCAGCATGCCAAAGGCCGGCCGTGGCCGTGGCAGTTCGAGTGCGGCCTCGAAAAACCCGCGAAGTTCGTCTACCGGCCGTGTGCAAAAAGGTAAACAAACCAACGCCGTGTCGACCGCCATCGCGCAGGGGAGCGTGAGCGCAGAAGGAATCGACAAAAAGTTACTACACCCCGGATATGTTCCAAGATCACCAGTGCGAACCCGTTCGGGTACTTCCGGAGCCACGACCAACACGTCAACATCCGCCAACATTCCCATCAGGAACGAGTTCCAGATGCTGAGCGACGACGAAGAAAACCACAACAACACCGACGGTAGCAGCACTACCGACGACGACGAATACGATGGACGTGCACGGAAGAAAGTGTCGACGTCAAAAACGAACAATTCTCCAAAGGAACGTAGACCACCTCCAATATATGTTTTGGACACGTTGACGGACGATATTGACGAGTTGCTGGAAGGCCTCGGATAGTGTCTGAAAATCGGTAAGTCGTCAGTGCAAGTCTACACATTTGACAGCAAGAACTTCGACCTGGTTGTGGAGAAATTGAAGAGTAAAAACTTCAAGTTCTACACATTCGACCCCGTGCAGAAGACTGCCGTGAAGGTCGTCTTGGGTACCAAGACCGCCCGATCTCCGACCTAAAGAAGGACCTCTCGGGTGCTGGAATTACGCCGCGTGACATAAAAGTCCTCTCGCGGAAGACAACGGTCACAGGTACACACACACTGTACCTGTTGTACTTCGACCGCGGCACCGTCAAAATTCAAGACCTGCGGAAAACTAAGGCGTTGGACGGTTTTTGGGTAAACTGGCGGTTTTACTCAAAGAACCCGACGGACGCAGCGCAATGCCACCGTTGCCAGAAATTTGGCCACGGCTCGCGGAACTGCAACCTCCCGCCCCGCTACGTGAAGTGCGGTGAAACACACCTCTCGGAGGCGTGCGCACTGCCGTGCAAGGCGGACTTGGGGGACAAGGCAGAGCAAACCAAGGCGCGCATCAAGTGCGCCAACTGTGGAGGTAACCATACCAGCAACTACCGTGGATGCAGCGCACGGAAAAACTACCTCGAGGAGCAGGAAAAGAGGAAAAAGAAAGCAGCACCCAAGTAGCATTTGGCAACATGATAAATTTGACTAAGTCCAGTTTTTGTTTTGTTTTGCTGTAGAAACATAAAAATGACATTTTAGCAACAATACGTTGCAATGTTACAAACGTTTCGAATTGAAAACAACTTTGCAACAATCCATTTCGTTTTGTAATCGAAACATATTGAAAACTTATTGGTTCCATTGTTGCAACATGTGACTTAGCCCGATTTGTGTGCTAAGAATAATATTGAAATCAAAAATCCTTAGATACAGTTCAGCCCAACCATTTGCCCTTTCATCAATTCATCCGTGGCTCAGTGGTAGAGGCAAGGTGTGTAGATCTGAAGGTACTGTGTGGAGTGATACACCCTATTGCGATGTATCCATTGAATCGAGTCGAATAGGCCCCTCGTACGACGGGCTTGACGCAGCCATGCACTGACAGCGCATGGACGCAGCCACACGAACGGTGCGGTGACAGCTGACCAAGCAGGTCCAGCTCCCGTCCTCTTTACTCGTGTGACGCTCGGACGGATCGGATGTGAGTCCGCACCGATTCTCCCGGCGGGCGATTTCCCGAGTGGGTTTATAGACTCACACATTGGCGACCGTGACGGAGTTGGAATTTTATTTTCAACTTCCAAGAACCGTCGGGAAATCGCCTGCCGACGTGTTTTTTTTTTGGTGCAGATTTGTTTGTTTGTTTTGGTGCTGGTGATTGAAAAAAAAGAGACTTTTCTTTTGGAGGAAGTATTGAAGTGAGGAAAGGGACTCAGCAAAGGCGCGAGCGTGTGAGTGCTCGGTGGGTGAGTAAAGTGAAACCGAGTTTGACAGAAAGGAATATGATTGAATCGCGTTGGGCACGGAGGTCAAATGGGCCTGCCGTGGGAAATAGCCTGGAAGGCCGCGATTGGAGGAACATTTTGTCGCGTTGGGCACGGTGGGTCAGATTGGCCCGCCGTGGTAAATAGCCTGGAAGGCCGCGATTGTTCCAAGAAAAAAGAGTCGCGTTGGGCACGGAGGTCAAATGGGCCTGCCGTGGGAAATAGCCTGGAAGGCCGCGATTGGAGGAACATTTTGTCGCGTTGGGCACGGTGGGTCAGATTGGCCCGCCGTGGTAAATAGCCTGGAAGGCCGCGATTGTTCCAAGAAAAAAGAGTCGCGTTGGGCACGGAGGTCAAATGGGCCTGCCGTGGGAAATAGCCTGGAAGGCCGCGATTGGAGGAACATTTTGTCGCGTTGGGCACGGTGGGTCAGATTGGCCCGCCGTGGTAAATAGCCTGGAAGGCCGCGATTGTTCCAAGAAAAAAGAGTCGCGTTGGGCACGGAGGTCAAATGGGCCTGCCGAGGGAAATAGCCTGGAATGCCGCGATTGGAGGAACACTTTGTCGCGTTGGGCACGGTGGGTCAGATTGGCCCGCCGTGGTAAATAGCCTGGAAGGCCGCGATTGTTCCAAGGCAAAAGAGTCGCGTTGGGCACGGAGGTCAGATGGGCCTGCCGTGGGAAATAGCCTGGAAGGCCGCGATTGAAGGAACATTTTGTCGCGTTGGGCACGGTGGGTCAGATTGGCCCGCCGTGGTAAATAGCCTGGAAGGCCGCGATTGTTCCAAGGAAAAAAGAGTCGCGTTGGGCACGGAGGTCAAATGGGCCTGCCGTGGGAAATAGCCTGGAAGGCCGCGATTGGAGGAACACTTTGTCGCGTTGGGCACGGTGGGTCAGATTGGCCCGCCGTGGTAAATAGCCTGGAAGGCCGCGATTGTTCCAAGGAAAAAGAGTCGCGTTGGGCACGGAGGTCAGATGGGCCTGCCGTGGGAAATAGCCTGGAAGGCCGCGATTGAAGGAACATTTTGTCGCGTTGGGCACGGTGGGTCAGATTGGCCCGCCGTGGTAAATAGCCTGGAAGGCCGCGATTGTTCCAAGGAAAAAAGAGTCGCGTTGGGCACGGAGGTCAAATGGGCCTGTCGTGGGAAATAGCCTGGAATGCCGCGATTGAAGGAACATTTTGTCGCGTTGGGCACGGTGGGTCAGATTGGCCCGCCGTGGTAAATAGCCTGGAAGGCCGCGATTGTTCCAAGGAAAAAAGAGTCGCGTTGGGCACGGAGGTCAAATGGGCCTGCCGTGGGAAATAGCCTGGAAGGCCGCGATTGGAGGAACACTTTGTCGCGTTGGGCACGGTGGGTCAGATTGGCCCGCCGTGGTAAATAGCCTGGAAGGCCGCGATTGTTCCAAGGAAAAAGAGTCGCGTTGGGCACGGAGGTCAGATGGGCCTGCCGTGGGAAATAGCCTGGAAGGCCGCGATTGAAGGAACATTTTGTCGCGTTGGGCACGGTGGGTCAGATTGGCCCGCCGTGGTAAATAGCCTGGAAGGCCGCGATTGTTCCAAGGAAAAAAGAGTCGCGTTGGGCACGGAGGTCAAATGGGCCTGCCGTGGGAAATAGCCTGGAAGGCCGCGATTGAAGGAACATTTTGTCGCGTTGGGCACGGTGGGTCAGATTGGCCCGCCGTGGTAAATAGCCTGGAAGGCCGCGATTGTTCCAAGGAAAAAAGAGTCGCGTTGGGCACGGAGGTCAAATGGGCCTGCCGTGGTAAATAGCCTGGAAGGCCGCGATTGTTCCAAGGAAAAAAGAGTCGCGTTGGGCACGGAGGTCAAATGGGCCTGCCGTGGGAAATAGCCTGGAAGGCCGCGATTGGAGGAACACTTTGTCGCGTTGGGCACGGTGGGTCAGATTGGCCCGCCGTGGTAAATAGCCTGGAAGGCCGCGATTGTTCCAAGGAAAAAGAGTCGCGTTGGGCACGGAGGTCAGATGGGCCTGCCGTGGGAAATAGCCTGGAAGGCCGCGATTGAAGGAACATTTTGTCGCGTTGGGCACGGTGGGTCAGATTGGCCCGCCGTGGTAAATAGCCTGGAAGGCCGCGATTGTTCCAAGGAAAAAAGAGTCGCGTTGGGCACGGAGGTCAAATGGGCCTGCCGTGGGAAATAGCCTGGAAGGCCGCGATTGGAGGAACACTTTGTCGCGTTGGGCACGGTGGGTCAGATTGGCCCGCCGTGGTAAATAGCCTGGAAGGCCGCGATTGTTCCAAGGAAAAAGAGTCGCGTTGGGCACGGAGGTCAAATGGGCCTGCCGTGGGAAATAGCCTGGAAGGCCGCGATTGGAGGAACATTTTGTCGCGTTGGGCACGGTGGGTCAGATTGGCCCGCCGTGGTAAATAGCCTGGAAGGCCGCGATTGTTCCAAGAAAAAAGAGTCGCGTTGGGCACGGAGGTCAAATGGGCCTGCCGAGGGAAATAGCCTGGAATGCCGCGATTGGAGGAACACTTTGTCGCGTTGGGCACGGTGGGTCAGATTGGCCCGCCGTGGTAAATAGCCTGGAAGGCCGCGATTGTTCCAAGGCAAAAGAGTCGCGTTGGGCACGGAGGTCAGATGGGCCTGCCGTGGGAAATAGCCTGGAAGGCCGCGATTGAAGGAACATTTTGTCGCGTTGGGCACGGTGGGTCAGATTGGCCCGCCGTGGTAAATAGCCTGGAAGGCCGCGATTGTTCCAAGGAAAAAAGAGTCGCGTTGGGCACGGAGGTCAAATGGGCCTGCCGTGGGAAATAGCCTGGAAGGCCGCGATTGGAGGAACACTTTGTCGCGTTGGGCACGGTGGGTCAGATTGGCCCGCCGTGGTAAATAGCCTGGAAGGCCGCGATTGTTCCAAGGAAAAAGAGTCGCGTTGGGCACGGAGGTCAGATGGGCCTGCCGTGGGAAATAGCCTGGAAGGCCGCGATTGAAGGAACATTTTGTCGCGTTGGGCACGGTGGGTCAGATTGGCCCGCCGTGGTAAATAGCCTGGAAGGCCGCGATTGTTCCAAGGAAAAAAGAGTCGCGTTGGGCACGGAGGTCAAATGGGCCTGCCGTGGGAAATAGCCTGGAAGGCCGCGATTGGAGGAACACTTTGTCGCGTTGGGCACGGTGGGTCAGATTGGCCCGCCGTGGTAAATAGCCTGGAAGGCCGCGATTGTTCCAAGAAAAAATGAATCGCGATGGGCACGGAGGTCAAATGGGCCTGCCGTGGAAAATAGCCTGGAAGGCCGCGATTGGTGGAACATTTTGTCACGGTGGGTCAGATTTGCCCGCCGTGGTAAATAGCCTGGAAGGTCGCGTTCGCTTCAAATGCTGCGATTTGCGTTACTGAAATCGCTAGATGTATGGTAGGTCAGTCTGTCTAGCCGTAGTTAAGAAAATGGTGGTTCAGACTGACTCTCTGTGGTAGAAAAGTTTGAAACGGGCAAAAGGCCAGAGGTGTAGGTGCAGGTTACTGAGATTGCTTTGGGAAATAATTAAAATATAGTCACGAATGCTCTCGTAGTGAATTTTGTGACAAAGCTGTGCACAGATGATGATGCATAATGATTTGTTTAAGGTAAATTTAAGTTAATAAAAAAGATGCTAGAAATATTGAAAAGTTTTAAGGATTTTAGGAATTTCTGTATGTAGTGCTGTGTTTGCCAGAATGTAGGTCATTAAAGAGAGTGGAAAATAAAACTTGAATCATTTGGTAGTGTAATGTAAGCAACTCCAAAACTTAATAACGATAAAGTAGGTTATATGCCAGAATGGTTTACAGAAACCAAGATAGAAAAAGAGAGATAGAGATAGATAGAAAGAGAGATAGATAGAAAGAGAGATAGATAGAAAGAGAGATAGATAGAAAGAGAGATAGATAGAAAGAGAGATAGATAGAAAGAGAGATAGATAGAAAGAGAGATAGATAGAAAGAGAGATAGATAGAAAGAGAGATAGATAGAAAGAGAGATAGATAGAAAGAGAGATAGATAGAAAGAGAGATAGATAGAAATAGAGATAGACAGAAAGAGAGATAGATAGAAAGAGAGATAGATAGAAATAGAGATAGACAGAAAAAGAGAGATAGATAGAAAGAGAGAGATATATAGATACATATATATATATAGATAGATAGATAGAGATAGAGAGAGAGAGAGAGAGAGAGAGAGAGAGAGAAAATCACGAAAATAACAATCATTACTTAGAAAAAGAAAATTAGCTAATTTCAAATGGTGATTTAGTCAAAGCTGAGATGGACTAACAGTGGGCTGCAGTTTAGTTCGATGCATTAAGTGATATGCTTGTTAGACATTCTAACGTATCTTTTTTTCTTTCATCAATGTTGGCAATGGATCCGAAGGTTACTGGGGATTTGGTTTTTTGGTTTTAATGAAAACTTTTGCAGATTGCATAGGAATGCCGTTATGTAGTCGTGGCATTTGTTTCATAGTTCAATTGTTTCAACAATATTTTTTTATGGAGAAGAGGAGAGATGTGTGGAGTGATACACCCTATTGCGATGTATCCATTGAATCGAGTCGAATAGGCCCCTCGTACGACGGGCTTGACGCAGCCATGCACTGACAGCGCATGGACGCAGCCACACGAACGGTGCGGTGACAGCTGACCAAGCAGGTCCAGCTCCCGTCCTCTTTACTCGTGTGACGCTCGGACGGATCGGATGTGAGTCCGCACCGATTCTCCCGGCGGGCGATTTCCCGAGTGGGTTTATAGACTCACACAGGTACCAGTCCAGAATCCCGACAGGGGTACTTTAGTTTTTTTGTTCAAATAGATTTTTTTTTTGTTTCGCGCAAATTAAACGACAACATAATGGCAACATCATGACAACACAACAAACTACTTTACCGACATATTTAGACAAACAAATTGTTTCTGAAACTTCGTCGTAACAAAGTTGAAACAAACGGCTAAATGTTGCCAACACAAAATTTTCGTGCGCTTTTAGGGCACCACGAGTGTTCTAACTATGTTGTGATAGCACATTTTGGGAGTTACGAAATAGTTGCATTTAAGGATCCGCAACAAAAAATGTTACTTGGGCAGCATCCCACCCTCCTCAGCGAAGTACGAGCGTAACCGTGCCAGCTGCTGGTCATCGTACGGTTCCAGCGGACAACCCAGCGTTCCCTCCTGGATGGGGTCGATCGTTCGCCAGCGTGGTCGCTGCCGGTAGCGGCAATGCGGCCCAGCAAGAAGTCACCGGGGAAGATCTCTTTACCCTGCCGGAGTTCTTTGCTCTCGCGGGGGAGATGATGACGCGGTTCCGGACCTGCCGTAACAAAGCGGAGCAATTCCTGGCCCTTGGGGAGCTGATGATCAAGCACATCTATAATTGATTAAATTTTGCTGTGATCTAGTTGTAAGCTGTTTCTATTCCTATTCCCTATCATTAGCAATTGCGTAAGTTTTTTGAAAACTTTTTCCTACTCTTGTTTGTGCATTTAATTAACAGTGATAATTGCTCTAAAACGAATTAAGACGTAACACACAGCTGAAATGAACACAAAAACTCTGTTAGGTTCATAATATGTACAAATTGTAATTTGATTATTCACAAATAAAACCGAATTGAATTGAAATAAATTTTAATTGTTTGTCATTTGGTAAAAAGTTGACGTAACATTCCATAGGTCGCCTTCCATTTACTAAGCCATTGAATCCAGAATGGAAAAGGAATATATCTAGAGTAAATTTTCAAAACAACAAACATGGGTTTTCTCAAGCAGAGAGGACCTTTTAAAAATTTAATCTAGATATGACAAAAAGTTGAAAGATATATGGTCGAATGGACAAAAGGTCGAATGTACAAAACATTGGAAGGACAAAAGATTGTTTTTTTGAATATCTTTTTTTTTCAAAATGGAATATTTTAAAATTACCCTGAATGCATAAATATTGTAAAACAAACTACAGAAAAAATTCACTAAATATTTACAAAATATTTTAGAGGTTAGGGAATGGGAAAACTCTCATAATAGTTTGGATGCTGCTTATTATTAAAAGAATGGTTAAACTTACAGAAAAAAATCAGATTTGTTTGTAAGAAAATCAATTTTACAAAAATATTTAAGTGATTGGACTGTTCCTGCACAAATTTAAATAGATGTATTGTATGCTAGGAAATTTACGAATTATTATTATTATTTTTTGTTTAATTTTTCCACATTCGACCTTTTGTCTTTTCGACGTTTTGTCCATTTGACCTTATGTATTTCGACCTTTTGTCCATTTTAAACGACTCTTTTTCAGAGAAGTTTCATAGTTTGTTTTGAGCTTTACAATTTTTGAAACGTCAATCGTCTTATGTCTTGAGATTGTTTTTAAAGGTCCAATTAACAAAATTTTATTTTATTTTTGCTTTTTACGTGTATTTTAAACCGCCTTGAGTCAGACTCGAGTCAAAAAACACAAAAAAGCAATTAAAAAAATATATAGGGGACCTCCCATAAACTACTTGGACACTTTTTTGAAATCTCTGAAATCTTTCGTGCAAATCAAAAGTTTCTTGTGATTATAGGATTGTAGTCCTATCAAAAAAGTAAATGAAACTTCAAATATACTCATTTGTCTCCATCAAACTTGGAAACAATTCCATCAGGCGAAATTAACGCCAAACTTTAGAATAACGATACAAATTGCACAAATTTAATTTTCTCACTCTCATCCTGCTGCCTTCGTGTAATGAATGTGTGCTTCGACGCCGGAAAGATGCTCAACTTCCTGTGTTGTGGAACAGCCCCCGTGTGTGTGTGTGTGTGTGTGTGTGTGTGTGTGTGTGTGTGTGTGTGTGTGTGTGTGTGTGTGTTCGTGTGCAGCAGATCGGAAATTGAAACGGCAAACTTGTTCTTCAACTCGCTCATTACGAGAGCATCTCGCATCCTCGACGT
The DNA here is from genome assembly GCF_016801865.2 of Culex pipiens pallens. Taxonomy (NCBI): domain Eukaryota; kingdom Metazoa; phylum Arthropoda; class Insecta; order Diptera; family Culicidae; genus Culex; species Culex pipiens. Next base: position 97,146,853 of record NC_068937.1, on the reverse strand, counting down.
TCGTTGATGTGAAAGTTGATTCGAGGATGCTGTCAATTAAAAATGGCTTCCGGGTGCTCGAAAAAATAAGTTTAATTTAATCAATTTATGAGAAGTAAGGTTTTAATAAATTGGAAATATTTACATTGAAGAGATTAGAAAAGTTGCACAGAAGCTTCATTTTTGATAAGTTGGCAACCACCGCACTCTGTTCGCCCCTACGACGCTCAAGTCCACTGGGCACACGCGGGCTGCTGCTGTTTGACAGCTGCACTTCCGCTACCAGTCTGTGACAAAAACCAAACGAGAATACACGCTTTATTTTTCTTTTCGCTAAGTTAACCGCGTGTTTTATTCCGGCCTCCCCGAAACCTCTTTAGGTTGTGGGCCCAAGTCGCGTTTACGGTCAAACGGAAAAGTGCGCGGAATCGTCGGGCGTCATGCCGGACGCAAAACCCGCTCCGGTGCAGGTGCCGATGTTGGACGAGTCCAACTTCAACCCGTGGCGTCTCCGCATGCTATCGTTCCTGGAGGAGCACGAGCTCTTGGAATGTGTGCGGTCGGACGTGGGCGACGTGGCGGAACTGAAGGAGAAAGCGGGAGAAAAGCCGGAGGAAAAGACGGCCCGGATGAAGCTGCTGGACAAGCGCATCAGGAAGGACCGTCACTGCCGTTCGCAGTTGATGGCGCGGATCAGCGATGCGCAGATGGACCACCTGGAGGAGGACATGTCCCCGAAGGACATCTGGGACAAGCTGCACAACATCCACGCGCGGAAGAGCGTCGCGAGCCGGATGCGGATCCAACGGCAGATCGTGACGATGCGCTACGATGGGGGAAAGCTGCAGCAGCACTTCTTGCAGTTCGAGAAGTTGATCCGGGAGTATCGGTCCGCCGGCGCGAAGCTGGAGGAGATCGACGTGATTTGCCACCTGTTTATCTCGTTGGGATCAGCGTTCTCCGGTGCTGTGACGGCGCTGGAAACCATGTCGCAGGAGGACCTCAAGCTCGATTTCGTCAAGAACCGGCTCTTGGACGAAGAGACGAAGAAGGGCATCGAATCGCCCACCCCGTCCCAGAGCGATGCTGCGTTTCACGGGGCGAAGCCGCAGAAGAAGCAAAAGTGTTTCGGCTGCAACAAGGAGGGCCACCGGGTGGCCGACTGTCCCGAGAAGAAGAAGCCGCAGCAGAGCAAGAGGAAGCAGAAGTCGAAGGCGAACGTGGCGGATTCCGGCAGCAACCGGAAGGAAGTTTGCTTCGTGAGCGAGGCGAACCCCCAGCAGGCGCGGACGCGCTGGTTCATCGATTCCGGTGCGACGGACCACCTCGTGCGGGACAAGGAGCTGTTCTGTGAGCTGCATCGTCTGAAGAAGCCCATCGAGATCGCGGTGGCCAAGGACGGTGAAACAATCCAGGCGGAGCACTCCGGCACGGTGAAGATGGTTGCGGTCGTGAACGGTAAGAGAGTGAACTGTACGATCAAAGACGCGTCATACGTGCCAAAGTTGTGCTGCAATTTGTTTTCGGTGCTGCGCGTTGAACAAGCCGGGATGCGCGTCGTGTTCGAAGACGGGAAAGCGACTGTGTACAGTGGTTCCGAAATCGTCGCGTGTGCTACTGTGCAGAACAAGCTGTACGAAATGAACTTTCTGGCTCGGCACGGTACGGACGATTCTTCGCTGTTGACGTGCGGTCGCGTGCGGAAGGGGTTCGTGCTCTGGCACCGTCGTTTTGGACATTTGAACGAGCAAAGCCTCAAGTGTCTGGTGCAGAAGGAGATGGTATCCGGACTCGATCTCAGTACCGCCGGGACTGACGATACCGTCGTGTGTGAATCGTGCGTTGTCGGCAAGCAAACGCGGAAGCCTCACCCACCGCGTGAAGGTCGTCGATCGTCGCGAGTGCTCGAATTGGTACACACCGACGTGTGTGGTCCCGTGTCGTCGGAGGGACTCGACGGGATGAAGTATTTTGTGACGTTCATCGACGACTGGACCCATTTCGTGATGGTGTACCTGATTCGCTCGAAGGACGAGGTCATGGAGTGTTTCGAGGAGTACGAGGCCTTGGTGACGGCGAAGTTCGAGCGGCCGATCTCTCGGCTGAAGTGCGACAACGGCGGCGAGAACCGGAACAAGCGTTTCGAGGGGTTCTGCAAGCAAAAGGGGATCCGGATGGAGCCTACTGTCCCCTACACGCCGGAGATGAACCCGTTGAGCGAACGCATGAACCGGACGCTAGTCGAGAAGGCGCGGGCGATGCTTGCTGATGCTGGCGTCGACAAGAAGTTCTGGGGGGAAGCCATGCTGACGGCGGCCTACCTGACGAACCGAAGCCCGACCGCTGCTCTCGAGATGAAGAAAACGCCGTACGAGTTGTGGGAGTCCAAGAAGCCGGACGTGTCGAACATTCGTGTTTTTGGCAGCGATGTGTTCGTCCACGTTCCGAAGGAGTTGCGCAGAAAGCTGGACGACAAGGCGTGGAAAGGAACGCTCGTCGGGTACTCACACAACGGGTATCGAGTCTGGGACCCCAAGAAACGGACGGTCGTAACGGCGCGCGACGTGGACTTCGTGAAGTCTGTCGCGGTGCAGCAGCAGGTCGCGCAACCCGACTCGCAGTTTGTGCCACTTCAATCCGATGAAGAGAGCTGCGTCGATGACGCGAGCTGTGTCGACGATGGAGACGAGACTTCGGAAGACGAGTTCAGCAGTGCTGCCGATGAACCCGAAGCTGAGGAAGCTGATGGCAGCGGCCGACCTCAAAGACCGAAGAACCCTCCCGCTTGGCACAAGGATTTCGAGGTTGAGTACGCCAGTTTTGCACTCAACGCGATGAACTTCATCGAGGACATCCCGAGTTCGGTCCCTGAACTGAAAAAGCGGGACGATTGGCACGAGTGGAGAGCTGCGATGCAAGACGAGATGAACTCCATGAAGCGCAACAACGCCTGGACGCTGGTGAAGTTGCCTGCAGGACGCAAAGCCGTTACCTGCAAGTGGGTGTTCAATGTGAAGCGGGGCGACGCTGAGAAACCGGACCGGTTCAAGGCGAGACTAGTCGCCAGAGGTTTCACACAGAAGCCCGGGTTCGACTACACCGAGACCTACTCTCCGGTGGCGAAGTTGGACACGCTTCGGGCGGTGTTGGCGCTGGCCAACGAGAATCGGATGTTCGTGCACCAGATGGACGTGAAGACCGCGTTCCTGAACGGTGAGTTAGCTGAAGAGATCTACATGACCCAGCCGGAAGAGTTTCAGCAGGGGAATGGCCTGGTCTGCAAGCTGAACCGTTCCATCTACGGGTTGAAGCAAGCGTCCCGAGCGTGGAACGACCGATTCCATGGCTTCATCAGCAAACTCGGATTCGTCCGGAGCGCCAACGACATGTGTCTCTACACCCGAGGAGCTGGAGACAAGAAGCTGATCCTGGTACTGTACGTAGACGACATCCTCCTGGCCGGAACGTCGTTGAAAGTGCTGGAAGCGGTCAAGCAGAAGCTAACCGAGGAGTTCGAGATGTACGGTCGGCTGGCTAACGAGGAAGCAGCAGACGGTGTCTCTGTCGTCGATGGAGGCGGAGCTCGCGGCACTCTGCACGGCGGCGTGCCACACTCTGTGGATGATACGCGTGCTGGACGATCTGGGCAAGCCAGTGGACGGTCCCGTACAGATGTTCGAGGACAACCAGTCCACGATCAGGATTGCCGAGGATTCCCGAGACTGCAAGCGCCTGAAGCACGTGGACACCAAGTTCCACTTCCTGCGGGAGCTGGTGCAGCAGAGGACGATCGAGATCAAGTTCGTGCGCTCTGCGGAGCAACAAGCGGACATCATGACCAAAGGTCTACCGGCAGCTGTCTTCAAGGATCTTCGCGCCAAGCTGGGATTGGAGGAGACGTGCTGTGATTGAGCAGGGGTGATAAGTTGGCAACCACCGCACTCTGTTCGCCCCTACGACGCTCAAGTCCACTGGGCACACGCGGGCTGCTACTGTTTGACAGCTGCACTTCCGCTACCAGTCTGTGACAAAAACCAAACGAGAATACACGCTTTATTTTTCTTTTCGCTAAGTTAACCGCGTGTTTTATTCCGGCCTCCCCGAAACCTCTTTAATTTTAACATTGAAAATCATTGCCGAGATATTTGATATTTAGGTGAAACTGCGGACAATGCGGACAATCCTTAGTTTTTTTTCAGGTATCCGAAATAAGAAACTTGTTGAAGGTTGCGTCGTTCAAAGCCGCACACAACCAGAAGAATTGGATCGTTATTGAAATGATGTGGTCAACGATATTTGATGACTTCGGATGAAACTAGGGTAATCAGCAGAAGAGTCCAAACATGCCAGGAGAATGGCATTAGCAAAAGTTAAAAAAAGTACATAAATATCACATAAGTGGTCATAACTTGAGACAGGGTTGCCAGAATATCAATGTTTTAGACTAGGTCGGATGATGGATCCGGACATTGTATACATGCACGTAAGAGAGATCCAGATCTATGTGGAACACATTTTTATACATATCTTTTGAACTACTTAGGGGTCGTGCATAAACCACGTGGCCTTTTTTTCGAGAATTTTTGACTCCCCCTCCCCCCTCATCGTTTTTCGTGGTTTCACGCCAACCCCCCCCCCCCCCCCTATATGGCCACGTGTTTTTTTCTTTCAGGTGAAAAAACTAAAAAAAAAACAAAATTAGTCCACAAATCATATACCGTCAGTGGGGGTGACTTTTGGTCAAAAAACGATATTTCTGTTTTTATTTTAACATAATAAAAACATTTCAAATTATATTGAAATTAACAATGTTGGGGAATGTTCTTGAATGATTTACCAACATTTTTCCAGAAAATGGCTAAGTATTAGGGTGGGTACGGATTTTGAAAAGTTCTCAGATCAAGTTCTTGTGTGGTTCCCCTTGTAGGGCATACCCACCCATAGGGACTCTCACGCCAAATTTCAGCTTATTTGGTTGAAAACTGGCTTGTCTCAAGCTAGTTCAAGTTGACATGGGATTTACTATGGGAAATTTTTAATTTTTGTCCATTCGCTCCTACAGGCCTGTGGAAAACATGTAGAAACTTCTAGGATGGCCAGAAATGAGCGGAAACGTCTGGAGAACAACCAATAGTTTTCCCCAGAAATGCATCAAATTTTCCTGAGCATGCTTTGAATGCTTGATGAACACCGCGACGCCACATGTCAAACAGCTACCACGTGATAGTAAAATTTGCACCATAACAGTTTTTTTTTATTATTTGGAGGTTTAGAATACAGCTTAATAGTATCAGGATCACCATAAATGATAATTGTATACATTGTTTTTTTTTTATTCATAACTTATTTTTATATACATAGTTCAAAACAAGCCTTACCCGACAAACTTCGTCTTGTCTTTTTTTTTTCTTGACGTATAGCTTGTTTGCTTATTCAGCCTCCTGTGATCAAAATTTGATTTTACGTAACTTTTCCCATACAATCTGCAGATTTTCCGGAATCGGTTCCAGAGTGGCCAAAGTGGCAACTTATTGGCGTAAAAACCTTCCTTGGGCTTATACGAACCCAACGCAGCAAAGAGCGCCTCGATTGGACGCTCCGTATTGAACTGATTCGCGTTCGAACAAAACCGTCGAATTTTTTTATATATATAGAAGATAGATGTAATAAAAAGTCATTTTTTATAGGCGATGCTAGTCCACGTGGTAGCTGTTTGACATGTGGCGTCGCGGTGTTCATCAAGCATTCATAGCATGCAAAAGAAAATTTGATGCTTTTCTGGGGAAACCCGTTGGTTCCAAAAACCCCGGATGTATTGCCGTTGAGCCCGATTAGGGTTGGACGAATCGACCTGGTCTCTTGGGAAAAGTTGTTCTCCAGACGATTCCGCTCATTTCTGGCCATCCTAGAAGTTTCTACATGTTTTTCCCAGGCCTGTAGGAGCGAATGGACAAAAATTCAAAATTTCCCATAGTAAATCCCATGTAAACTTGAACTAGCTTGAGACAAGCCAGTTTTCGACCAAATGAGCTGAAATTTGGCGTGAGAGTCCCTATGGGTATGCCCTACAAGGGGAACCACACCAGAACTTGATCTGAGAACTTTTCAAAATCCGTACCCACGCTACTAAGTATAATCACACCGTTCATAAATGCCAACGGTTTTAAATTTACCTAATCATTGCTGAACTATTTTTTAAAAATCCCTATTTTGCAGCTTTAATTGAACCTGACGACCAAGATAAAGATTTTTCCATGGTGTAGCATGTTAATCTAATCTATTCTAATCTAATCTAATCTAACCCTATCGCAGCCAGTCTTTCGAGGGCATCCTGGAGAATGCCTTAGGTTGATTGACGCCTAGCATCTTCTTGTCATTATCAACATTTGCAGTGCGCCATTGCATTAGAATGCATTGAAACATCACAAACATCGAAGCGGCCAGGCCAACTGCGTAAAGTTAACCGCAAAGATGATTCGTTGAATTGGATTGAGTATGAACACGAATGTTCAAACAACAATACAGTTCTGAATCTACAGGGGAGGAAGAAACGTGGGGATTTTGGTGCTCCGGGACCCTCTGGGATGAGACATTGTATTTCCACAAATGCCCTGGACACTATTTGCCGTGGTTATAGCGCCACAACTCGCTCTTTTCCATGGTGTAGCATGTTAAAGACATATTCAGAGAACTCAAAACTAATGTTTTGATGAAACAAGACCTAAAAATATCCTAATTTTTGTGAGATATTTGACACTTTTTCGAGTTTTTGGCTAATATTTATGATATAAAAATTTCAAAATGAGAAAAAATCAATTTTCAACGATAGATGATTTTGGAAAACAGTTTCCCTGACTCAGGACAGTCCCCCCAACAAGCTCCAGGGTGAAATAGCGAGGTTCATTCAAGTTCGATAAAAAAAACCTTTAGACAAGCCGTGATTACTCTTACTTTAAATTGAACATGCTATCGAAACGTAGTTTTGATAAATTTAAAAAAGATTAAGTTAAAATTTGGAATTGGTTTATAATTATTTTTTCAATTGTTTAAATAGGCTATCTGAAAGATCAAGAAATTATCTACGATTCAAGATTTTTGATCCAACTTTTGGTTGTTGAGGTTTTGCCTTAAAACATTAAAAAAATTAATAAATAAATAAATGTTATTTTTTCAATCAACGATATCTTTGAAATTTCTAACAATGGGACGCCCAACGCATGTCCAACATACACGGATGCCCAAGCCTCCTTAAAAAGTTGGAACGGTAACTTCAACTCTCAGTTTTTCGGGCTTGTCTCCGCCGAATTTTGGGCGATTTTTTACAAGAGCAAAAAAATAAATCGAGCGACGTTTTTGATCGCGTAAATTATAAATTTGATCAAATCGAGTTCTACTATGTTTTAGGATCATCTAGACATCCTTTTAACTCACTCAAGAAAAAAAAAAAAAAGAATTGTCCCGATTGGTATAACTCAACCAAACCCGAGAACCAGCGAGTTGAAATTACCGTTCCATCTTTTTTAAGGAGTTGGGAGTTGAAATGTTAATTTATGTTAATCTTCAACGGCATGGTATTGAAATTTGTTTCACAAATTGATATCGGCATTTGAAAATTAAGAAATTCTTTAAAACTTAAATTATTTTAACGTGTCTATATATTTGCGTAGTTTTATTTGAGGTATGAAGTTGAAATTATAGGACATTTTCTCAGCTTAACACTGGAACGCCCAACGCATGTCCATCTTACACGGACGCCCAAGCTTCCCAAAAAAGTTGGAACGGTGACTTCAACTCGCTGGTTCTCGGGCATTACTCAACCAATCGGGACGATTCTTATTTCCAGTGGTTTGTAAGAATGTCTAGATGATCCTAAAATTTTGCAGAACTTGATTTGAACAAATCTGTTATTTCTACGACCGAAACCATCGTTCCAAGTTTTTCAAAAATACTGCCTTTTTGGCGAATTTTTTTTTACACGCGAAAAAAAAACGTTGGAACGATGTTTTTGATCACAAAAATTACAGATTTGATCAAATTGAGTTCTGCAAAGTTCTAGGATCATTTAGACATCCTAACAAATCACTGACCGAGCCACGTAGCCCAGTGGTAACGCTTCCGCCTCGTAAGCGGTAGATCGGGGTTCAAATCCCGGCTCGGACCAACACAACTGGTGATCTTTTCCCTTCTGGAATCGATTGCTTAGTAAAGGGAAGGTAGTGTATCGTCACAAACTGGACCTTATCACGACACCTTAGGGAGGCGACCTATGGAATGTTAACATTAACCTTAACATGTTAACATTAAGTTGAGAATGAAATTGCCACTGAATCCGCTTTGTAAATGCCGGCCCCGATACTCTTCAAGGGTGTTCCCCTCAGGAACTGGGAAAGATTTACTTTTACTTTTAACAAATCACTGGAAAGAATAATCATCTTGATTGGTTGAGTTATGCCCGAGAATCATTGAGTTGAAGTTACCGTTCCAACTTTTTTGGAGCCTTGGGCGTTGGAATGTTAAAGAAAAACTAATATTTTCAAGAAAGGGCACCTTTGGCCCCTATTTTTTTAAGCTTTAAATTAATTAAGAAAAAAAAATGAAGTTTGTTTTGTTTCTAAAAATCCTTACAGCAAAATGTTTGCCCATGTTAAAAAAAATATATCTACAATTTTGCCGAAGGTACTTGTTTACGAGTATTTACATACACAGCAAATTTTTTTTTTGATAGTACTACGTGTATTTTAGCAATCCGAATTATCTAACCCATGGAGTAAGGAATACCTTTTAGACCAACATATTCATCAAATTTTTCGGTGAATCTCAAAGTAAGTATCGTTCGTTTTTTTCGTGACGGCTTATTTTCTAATGTTAGACGTTTCACTTGCAAATGTAGCAGTGAAACTAAATTTCCGCGCGATATTCCTGAATTGGGTTTTTGAGTTTCTTTTTAGGGAGAATTTGAACGGTGCGCGTCGCGGTCATCTCGCAGGATTTTAGATGCCGTTTCCGTCTTTTTTTTTTTTTTTTTTTTTTTTATTAGGTCCTTTTAGGTGCTGTGACCAGGTTAGGACCGAGGATCAATAGTACAAAAATAATAAATAATAAAATAAAAAACCGTAAATAAGATGATTATTTTCTCGTGCCATGTGTCAGCAAGTGTGCGATCACGTCAATCTGTTCCTCGGGTGTCTTGCACTGCCTCAAGCGAACTCTGTATTCTCGGTAAATGGCCCACAGCTCCGATTCGCTGTACAGCATCCGTTCACCTTGTTGCTCCTTCGGGGTTGCACCGGTGCCGGCGCCAGTATTTTCGCTACTTCTTCCTGCGGGACGAGGATGTTTCTCTTCCGGTACCGCTCCAGGTAGCGGAGGAAAATCCGCCGCGGTAAACACAGCTCCTGCCGGAGTCTGTTTGTCCTTCTTCCATGCTGGCGGCTTCGGCTTGGACGCCTGCTGCCTCGACTGGATGAACTGCGCACGTTTGGGACAGCTGCGGTCCAGACCCTCGTGGGATCCAGAACAGTTGACACACTTCTTGGCTTGCGTTTTTTCTGCTTTGCACTTTTCTGTGCTGTGGGAACCCCCACAGCTGCTGCACCTGGGCTTGAGACGGCAGTTACTGGTTCCGTGACCGAACTGCAAGCAGTTCTTGCACTGGGTCACGTGCGGTTCCTTGTTCCGGTAGGCCACCCACCGGACGACGACTGGTCCCACCTTCTTCACCTTCATACTCAACTCCTTGAGACTGGTGTGTCCCTTGGGGAAGAGCACGATGAAAGGCGTCTCATCGATGGCGGGAAGTTGCTGCTTCCGCTTGATGGCGTGTACTGCCAAGGCGTCCAGTTGATGTTCCGTCTTGAGCAGCTCCTTGATTTTATCCGGCTCCACGTTCGGGAGACCTCGCATCACTACCCGGTGCGGTCTCGCACTGCGCTTTCCGTGCGTGTAGAACTGCACCTTGTTCTTCGTCAGGTGAGCTTGCACCGTGTCGAAGTCGTCGCTCGAGAAGCACGTAATTTTTGTGCCGTACCGTGTCAGTTTGTGTTCCGGCTGGACATCACATGACGACATCACCTTCGCAAGGCGTGCGAAGCTCATTTCTTTCACCACCAGCGGCGGCTGCTTCTTCTCCCCGGCTGACTTGCCGGTTGCTGGTACCACGGGGATGGTTTTTTCTGCTGCTGGGTTCGCATTGTTGATGTTGTTGCTCTCCTCCGCTAGCGGGCTGAACTTGTTGTTGCTGAGAAGTTTCTCCACATCGCCGTCGTTGCCGCCATCGCCGACGTTGATCTCCTCCTTCGCCTTCCTGCGGCGAACCTTGACCACCGGACGAAATTCGCCCCCGTCCTCTCCTCCTCCTTCGGAGTCTTCCACCTCCATGCTCGTCGCCGCCTGCGTCTTGGGTTGAAACCCGTCCGGTTTCTCCCACACACTTTTCCTCAAGGCCGCGTTCCAGTAGTACAGCCTTCCATCCTCAGCCCTGTGCTCCGTCCACTCACTCTCCGCCGTCGCGGCCGCCGCCATGGCCGTCGGCGAAAGTTAAAAAAAAAACACCGTCAAAAACGCGCTAAGCTCCAATCAAAGGACACACGTCTGCTCACCGTTTCCGTCTTTTTTGTCTCCCCGATTGTGTGTGTTTTTCGGTCCGGGCGGTTTCGCGTTTTCGCATTTTAGTTGGTTTTATCTTTCCACAGCCGGCTGTCTAAGATTGAATCATTTATGCTAAACTCAACACCAAATAACCGGGGATAGTCTCATCCGCATACTCCGACTGTTTGCCTTGAGAATGCATAATAAATCACACCATTAAACAACATTTATTGATTATTGGGTCGCATCATCATCCTCTATGTTGAATCCTGGCCATTACCCTTACCAGGGTTGCGAATGAGCGAGCGCTCACGGAAGGCGCGCTCGCTCCAGCTGGAGCGTGAGTTTTTATCAGGTAGCTCGTGCTCGCTCACGCTCACCGGAGCGTTTTGCGCTCACGTGAGCTGGTGAGCCAAAGTAGGTAGTAGTTTTGAAGTCTGTTGAAGCATCTGCCTGTTTGAAACGAAGTTTCTAGAACTATCATAGCACAGGCAGCAAAAACAAACAAGAAACTGGCCAAACAAACAAAAGTAAGCAATGAAATGGATTTGGCCAGCAAACCGAAATTTACGTTCTATTTAAAATCTAGACATTTTTCGAACAAGGAACAAAAAACTAAATTCATAATATAAACATTCATTGACGTTAAGAGATGCACTGTTTGTTTACAAATCAAATCCATAATGGACCAATTGCATTGTATTTATTGTTATGTATAAAAAATATATATTGACAATTTCTGTATATAATAAGTTTTTAAAATAACCTTTAAAACAGTTAGAATGATTCATGTTTAATAAATCATATATAACTTGTAATTGAATATTTTCAGAGGCTTGGTTGCGGAAGTTTTGAATAAAATCCACTTGCGGGAAGAAGAGCCACGGTGGTGAAAAATATTGACAATTTATATGATTTGAGTCAAAAAGGGTTATTTCAACCTTTAGCAATTTTGAGGATTATTTTTAAAAATAGAACTGCTTCAACAATTGTACCTCATTTTCTAAAATATTTGTCCAAATAAAGCAAATAAAGACTAACTTTATAGAAATTAACAGCCATTTCTAATCACTGAATCACTGAAAGATTTAATAAACGGAATAACTTTTTTTAATGGTAGCTCTTACTGACCCGCACTCTGGAAATGTTGAAAAAACACTGATTAGGTACATAAAACAGTTTAATGTTATATTTTAGTGAACCAAGCACATAACATTGAATCGAACCTACCAAAGCATAAATCCTCTTAAATCAATTCATTGTGTTGTAAGTTTATCTAAGATTTACAGACCCTTTTATTTAGGCGTTTATACCCCGCACCTCTCTGCTTACCTTAATACAATTAATAAGACATATTAATTCGAAAATATTGATACATTCAACTGTATGTCTCCAAAATGAGTTGACCCTTGCGAATCCAACCTATTATTCAAAAACATGGTTGATGAAAATAAGCTAATCCATTTCATAGATCATAAAATTTGTTCACAAAGTGATATTTCCACAGCCCTGCTGCACCTTAAGCAAACAATCCATCTAGAATTGAAAAAAAACTTTCTCAAAAACGTTAAATGATTAGCGATACGTCCAAAATGAGCGCTCCGTGAGCGCAAAATGAGCGCGAGCGCGAGCGTGGAGCAAACGTGAGCTGTAAAAATCGGAGCAAACGTGAGCGCGGGCAAACGTGAGCTAGCTCGCGCAGCGCTCCTCCTCACGAATGAGCGAAAAGTGAGCGCTCACGAGCGCGTGAGCGCGTGAGGAACGCAACACTGACCCTTACCCACTAACAAAATCCCAAGTAGAAGTAGTTTTCCGGCACACGTGGGGGTGTGGATATCGTATAGAACCCACCCTTTGTAGCAACCCGTGCTAACTAACATTCCCGTCCCAATCCCCCGAGATCTACAAACCTATTTGCTTCAGATCTAGTTTTAATGATCTTGATGTTTTATCTTTTCAGCGCATTCATACATGCTGTTGATAAGGGAAACACCATTAGATCGTTTAAGCGTATGGTCAGTTGTATTGATAGGATATTACCAGGGGATTGAAACTCGTCTGAAAAACCTGTATCATTTTCTCCTTCAAAACGGTGGCGCCGCGTGGTGGTAACTGCCCTGTTTATTACACTGTGAAATTATCCATCCAAGCAATCAAAAGGTGGCAACAGAAATTTTCCGTCCAAAAGGTGTGCTGCAACAAACTTATTATTTTTACAAATTTTCTAACAAATCAGCAACAGTTTACAAATTTGATAGTCAAACTACACTTAAAAGTTAGTTTTGTTATTTGGTTTTGCAAAACTGTAATTACCTTTTTCCTCTTGGTGGCGCTTTGTATTAGTATGTGTGTGGTCGATGTTTGCGGACGTGCACGCAGAACACAGAACAGTGAGAACTATCGAAAATGCATCACTTTCTGCTGATACAAGTGGCCATATTGAAATTGCTTGAAGATTCATACCCGTGATATTACGGTCCTGTTCAGCAACGGAGAAGGACAACCATGGGTGGTCTCTCATGCTCATGCTCATGCTCATTGGGTTTTTGAGTTTCTTTTTACTAAAAAATCTTGCATGAAAGAGAAGAGACAAGATATCTTGAGTTTGTTTTTAGTATCAAAAGGAAATCTTTCGATAAAAGTTCTTCGATTACTTATAGGACCAATAATCACCGTAGCTCAGTCTAAGATTTTGAAACCAGGCAACGGGCCTGGTCGAGTTTAAGTAGAAAGTTTATTTTTGGAGCAGGATTATAGCCTTACCTCAGTGAGGAAGGCAAAATAATAGAATTTAGAATTTAGAAATTTTTTAAATAGGTACAGTGAGTCAAATATTTGTCCGTACCCCCCCGTACGGAAAATGTTTGTGATATAAAAGTACATAAAATTCGACTAAAGTGCCATGTTTTGTACATCAATCGACGCGGCAGAATGTCCTCTTTAAGACACTGTCATTGGATTTGCAAAAAACTTTTTCTTAAAAAATACAAAAATAGTTTACTGAAAAAGTCAAAAAAAGAGGTCAAATAATTGTCCGTACCCCTAGTAAAAGTACAAAATCTGATCGATTCAAGTGAATTTATTTATGAAATGTTGTTTCTGTGTCAAATACTAGTACCTCTAACCAGTTTGTGACAACTTTGAACTTCTGATAACTTTGTTTAGTTAGTTTATATTAAAAATTGGTTTAAATTTAGTTTTTTTAAGTAAAACTTATAAAAACATAAGTTTATAAACAACTATTTTTATAAAATTGCTATTTTATGTTGTAAGAGTCTCTATTGAACAAGATTCAACAATATTTGTTCAAAATATACATTGTTTCATCTTTTTTATTGACATTTTTCGATCAAAAATACTGTTTCGGAACAATACCGTTAAACAATCCGGATTGTCCCGGAACCGGTATAACCCCTCGGGGGAAATTTTGTGGTGGTCAGATAGAGGACAAAAAAACCCACCTCTTGCAATTTAAAGCATCCAATTTCGTCCACTACAGCCCGATTACGAGTCCCTAGTCTGAAATTTGAAATTTTCAAATTCCTCAAGCAAAACATTCTGACCCAGGACGGTACAGAAATTCTCAGCACGGAAAGTGAAAATTTAAATTTTCAGACTAGGGACTCGTAATCGGGCTGTAGTGGACGAAATTGGATGCTTCAAATTGCAAGAGGTGGGTTTTTTTGTCCTCTATCTGACCACCACAAAATTTCCCACCGAGGGGTTATACCGGTTCCGGGACAATCCGGATTGTTTAACGGTATTGTTCCGAAACAGTATTTTTGATCGAAAAATGTCAATAAAAAATATGAAAACAATGTATATTTTGAACAAATATTGTTGAAACTTGTTCAATAGAGACTCTTACAACATAAAATAGCAATTTTATAAAAATAGTTGTTTATAAACTTATGTTTTGATAAGTTTTACTTAAAAAAACTAAATTTAAACCAATTTTTAATATAAACTAACTAAACAAAGTTATCAGAAGTTCAAAGTTGTCACAAACTGGCTAGAGGTACTAGTATTTGACACAGAAACAACATTTCATAAATAAATTCACTTGAATCGATCAGATTTTGTACTTTTACTAGGGGTACGGACAATTATTTGACCTCTTTTTTTGACTTTTTTCAGTAAACTATTTTTGTATTTTTTAAGAAAAAGTTTTTTGCAAATCCAATGACAGTGTCTTAAAGAGGACATTCTGCCGCGTCGATTGATGTACAAAACATGGCACTTTAGTCGAATTTTATGTACTTTTATATCACAAACATTTTCCGTACGGGGGGGTACGGACAAATATTTGACTCACTGTACTTTTACTTTCAAAATAAAAAATAGAAAAATAAACATTTAAAAATTGTTTAAGTTAAACGTTAGGTTAAAGTCTTAGAAGACTTAAGTCGTATTTCGTTTGAATAAATTTATTTTAAGAAGTCAAAAGTGCATCGTTGTCGAAAATACGATAAGGTTAATCCCTGTTAAAGATTATAACTTAGGACTTTGATTCATTGGAATTTGATAACTTACCAGGTCAATAACCAAAATTAGAACATTCTGAAACATGTTTTATTGGGGATTCTATCTAGGTCTGTATCACAGCAATCTATCATTTAATTTTCCGATAAATCGAATTTGATTGTCTTACATTACACCAATGTCCGATGTAGTGAACACCCGGGCAGACGGTAATAACAAAATTAATAATATTTCAATAACAAATCCTGTTAAAATAACAAAAAGTGTTATTATTTTAACCTGAAGTTCAACTTCAAGAAGAAAAAATAATAACAGTTTCTGATAAAATAACAAAATTTGGTATTGAAGTGATATTATATTGAAAATGTTTAATAACACGCCAATAAGAGGAAATGTTATACATTTCAAAAACTCTCCTAATAACAAAATTTGTTATTCGTTCGGTATACTGACTTAGAAATAAAATTACCACAAATCGCACAAATGGAAAAGTTTCTAAGTGTCCATAACACAATCTGTTATTATTTTTTCTTTTGTTAAATATGTTTAGATCTTTGGGATAATTTTGTCTAATTTCGTCGGGATCAATATTTTGGCCATGAAATGGGGTCCTTAAGCTAAAATTATTCTAAAAAGTTGAAATTTTGGAAGTTGATTTTTTAAATTATTTGATATACCCCCTAAGGGACTATGCTAAAATTGGCTAGAACTATGGGATAATTTTGACCAATTTCGTTGGGGTCATTATTTTGGCCATGAAATGGGGTCCTTAAGCTAAAATTATTCTAAAAAGTTGAAATTTTGAAAGTTGATTTTTTTAATTATTTGATATACCCCCTAAGGGACTTTGTTAAAATTGGCTAGAACTATGGGATAATTTTGACCAATTTCGTCGGGGTCATTATTTTGGTCATGAAATGGGGTCCTTAAGCTTAAATTATTCTAAAAAGTTGAAATTTTGAAAGTTGATTTTTTTTAATTATTTGGTATACCCCCTAAAGGACTTAGTTTAAAATGGTTAGAACTATGGGATAATTTTGACCAATTTCGTCGGGGTCATTATTTTGGCCATGAAATGGGGTCCTTAAGCTAAAATTATTCTAAAAAGTTGAAATTTTGAAAGTTGATTTTTTTAATTATTTGATATACCCCCTAAAGGACTTAGTTTAAAATGGTTAGAACTATGGGATAATTTTGACCAATTTCGTCAGGGTAATTATTTTGGCCATGAAATGGGGTCCTTAAGCTAAAATTATTCTAAAAAGTTGAAATTTTGAAAGTTGATTTTTTTTTAATTATTTGATATACCCCCTAAAGGACTTAGTTTAAAATGGTTAGAACTATGGGATAATTTTGACCAATTTCGTCAGGGTAATTATTTTGGCCATGAAATGGGGTCCTTAAGCTAAAATTATTCTAAAAAGTTGAAATTTTGAAAGTTGATTTTTTTTTAATTATTTGATATACCCCCTAAAGGACTTAGTTTAAAATGGTTAGAACTATGGGATAATTTTGACCAATTTCGTCAGGGTAATTATTTTGGCCATGAAATGGGGTCCTTAAGCTAAAATTATTCTAAAAAGTTGAAATTTTGAAAGTTGATTTTTTTTTAATTATTTGATATACCCCCTAAGGGATTTTACTAAAATTGGCTAGAACTATGAAATAATTTTGACCAATTTCATCGGGGTCATTATTTCACCATGAAATGGGGTTTCAAGCTAAAATTAATCCGATAAATTAACTTTTGAGAGTTCTTTTTTTTTGTATTTTGTTATATTCCCTAAAGGAATTGATTTATTTATTGAGAATTTTTGAAGTGTGAATAACAAAAACTGTTATTATTTTCACAGAGCCAGGAAGTCGGAGCTGACGTTGAAGTTCGAGCTGGAGTGTGACCTCGGAGACTGCATCGGATTCATCTAATTTTCAGCAACTTTTACTTGGAGTCGGAATCTGTGAAGTCGGGTATTTTTGGAGAGCTAAAGTCGTCGTTGACGTCATATCCTGCATCCAGAGTCGGAGTTGTCTTCAAAGTATGGATTCAAAGTCGTTTGGAGGTACCCGACTCTGCAGCCCTGACTAGTACAGAGGAGTTATGGCAACTGCAGGTTTATTTGCAAATTACAAATAAACCAAAACAATAACTTTTTTTGTTATGGAGACATACCAGTTCAATAACATTTTTTGTTATTATGCTGCTCCACCTCTCCGCACAAAATAACAACTCTTGTTATTCCTTCATGATTCCTTCTGTGTTATTGGTTTGTTATTGCAATAACAACATAATAACAGTTTAAGTTATTCTTCGAACAAATCTTTGTTATTGATTTTTGTTATTTTAACAACTAATCCGATCATCCCAATAACATATTTCGATCTTCTCACAATATCAAAAACTGACCTTCCCAAGTTATTTCCGTCTGCTCGGGCACGGTGTAATAATCTTACAAATAGAAGTAAAAGTAAATTGGCATTCACATCTATCACCTTAAGTTTCGATTGCCACCCGTAACCAAAAAATGTCAACTGGTCCATCTAATTAAACGCAACAATTCAAAGCCGTCCTCTTCCTATTTCATCTCAGAGCCAGTCCCAGGCCTGATACCCTTTGATTAAGTCATTTCATTTTCCTAATGAGCATGAGCATGAGCATGAGAGACCACCCATGGTTGTCCTTCTCCGTTGCTGAACAGGACCGTAACATCCTATCAATACAACCGACCATACGCTTGAACGATCTAATGGTGTTTCCCTTATCAACAGCATGTATGAATGCGTTGAAAAGATAAAACATCAAGATCATTAAAACTAGATCTGAAGCAAATAGGTAACAGTCATTGGCCACCAACGGCGCCCGCCATGTCAGTTTGTAGATCTCGGGGGATTGGGACGGGAATGTTAGTTAGCACAGGTTGCTACCAAGGGTGGGTTCTATACGATATCCACACCCCCACGTGTGCCGGAAAACTACTTCTACTTGGGATTTTGTTAGTGGGTAAGGGTAATGGCCAGGATTCAACATAGAGGATGATGATGCGACCCAATAATCAATAAATTTGGTTTAATAGTGTGATGTATTATGCATTCTCAAGGCAAACAGTCGGAGGATGCGGATGAGATTATTCCCGGTTATTTGGTGTTGAGTTTAGCATTAATGATTCAATCTTAGACAGCCGGCTGTGGAAAGATAAAACCAAATAAAATGCGAAAACGCGAAACCGCCCGGACCGAAAAACCCACACAATCGAAAACGGCAACGAAAATCCTGCGTGATAACCGCGACGCGCACCGTTCAAATCCGCCAAAGCAACTGTCAAACAATCGCGAAATCACCCGGGTCGAAATACACACACAATCGGGGGGGAAACAAAGACGGAAACGGCAACGAAAATCCTGCGTGATAACCGCGACGCACACCGTTCAAATTCTCCAAAGCAACTGTCAAACAATCGCGAAATCACCCGGGTCGAAATACACACACAATCGGGGGGAAAACAAAGACGGAAACGGCAACGAAAATCCTGCGTGATAACCGCGACGCACACCGTTCAAATTCTCCAAAGCAACTGTCAAACAATCGCGATATCACCCGGGTCGAAATACACACACAATCGGGGGGAAAACAAAGACGGAAACGGCAACGAAAATCCTGCGTGATAACCGCGACGCACACCGTTCAAATTCTCTAAAGCAACTGTCAAACAATCGCGATATCACCGTGTCGAAATACACACACAATCGGGGGGGAAACAAAGACGGAAACGGCAACGAAAATCCTGCGTGATAACCGCGACGCACACCGTTCAAATTCTCCAAAGCAACTGTCAAACAATCGCGATATCACCCGGGTCGAAATACACACACAATCGGGGGGAAAACAAAGACGGAAACGGCAACGAAAATCCTGCGTGATAACCGCGACGCACACCGTTCAAATTCTCCAAAGCAACTGTCAAACAATCGCGATATCACCCGGGTCGAAATACACACACAATCGGGGGGGAAACAAAGACGGAAACGGCAACGAAAATCCTGCGTGATAACCGCGACGCACACCGTTCAAATTCTCCAAAGCAACTGTCAAACAATCGCGATATCACCCGGGTCGAAATACACACACAATCGGGGGGAAAACAAAGACGGAAACGGCAACGAAAATCCTGCGTGATAACCGCGACGCACACCGTTCAAATTCTCCAAAGCAACTGTCAAACAATCGCGAAATCACCCGGGTCGAAATACACACACAATCGGGGGGAAAACAAAGACGGAAACGGCAACGAAAATCCTGCGTGATAACCGCGACGCACACCGTTCAAATTCTCCAAAGCAACTGTCAAACAATCGCGATATCACCCGGGTCGAAATACACACACAATCGGGGGGGAAACAAAGACGGAAACGGCAACGAAAATCCTGCGTGATAACCGCGACGCACACCGTTCAAATTCTCCAAAGCAACTGTCAAACAATCGCGATATCACCCGGGTCGAAATACACACACAATCGGGGGGAAAACAAAGACGGAAACGGCAACGAAAATCCTGCGTGATAACCGCGACGCACACCGTTCAAATTCTCCAAAGCAACTGTCAAACAATCGCGATATCACCCGGGTCGAAATACACACACAATCGGGGGGAAAACAAAGACGGAAACGGCAACGAAAATCCTGCGTGATAACCGCGACGCACACCGTTCAAATTCTCCAAAGCAACTGTCAAACAATCGCGATATCACCCGGGTCGAAATACACACACAATCGGGGGGAAAACAAAGACGGAAACGGCAACGAAAATCCTGCGTGATAACCGCGACGCACACCGTTCAAATTCTCTAAAGCAACTGTCAAACAATCGCGATATCACCGTGTCGAAATACACACACAATCGGGGGGGAAACAAAGACGGAAACGGCAACGAAAATCCTGCGTGATAACCGCGACGCACACCGTTCAAATTCTCCAAAGCAACTGTCAAACAATCGCGATATCACCCGGGTCGAAATACACACACAATCGGGGGGAAAACAAAGACGGAAACGGCAACGAAAATCCTGCGTGATAACCGCGACGCACACCGTTCAAATTCTCCAAAGCAACTGTCAAACAATCGCGATATCACCCGGGTCGAAATACACACACAATCGGGGGGGAAACAAAGACGGAAACGGCAACGAAAATCCTGCGTGATAACCGCGACGCACACCGTTCAAATTCTCCAAAGCAACTGTCAAACAATCGCGATATCACCCGGGTCGAAATACACACACAATCGGGGGGAAAACAAAGACGGAAACGGCAACGAAAATCCTGCGTGATAACCGCGACGCACACCGTTCAAATTCTCTAAAGCAACTGTCAAACAATCGCGATATCACCGTGTCGAAATACACACACAATCGGGGGGGAAACAAAGACGGAAACGGCAACGAAAATCCTGCGTGATAACCGCGACGCACACCGTTCAAATTCTCCAAAGCAACTCATTTCATTTTCCTAATCACATCACTTAATCAGCTAAAAGTCAACCTTCTCGAAGAGGCGAAAGAGGACCGTGGGGTTGGATTTGAACTCAGTCACCCGGACAACCCACCAATGAACAGCAGTGTAGATGTCCCGAGAGGTAAGAGACCCAAAACTGCTTATTTCGGGCTATTTCCATCCAAATTCATTGTTTGGTTGTTTAGGGTGCGGGGTTTGCTTCACTGTTTATTGAAACGCAGGCAAGCATTAATTTAAGCAAGATTGACGCCGCATTAACTTTTGTCGAAGGTGGCTTCTTCATCGTCTTATTCCTTTACAGTATAAACCTGTTAGTTGAGCCAGGTCCCCCCCCCCCCGGGAGGGAGTGGGCGATGTCCTTTGACTTTTTCCTCCAAATTCCGAATTCATTGCGTGGAGGGTGGCTGTCGCTTCATGGATACAACCCAATAAATAAATGTTCGGCTTTTTCGGGAGCTTTTTCCTCCAACTTTAGGGAACGAGAGTCAACAAAAGGATTTTTCTGCTTCCAGTTTGTGACCACCATCAGACTCCAAGAAGGAGCGGAAAATTAGACCGCGTTTTTTTTTGCTGCCTTCTGACGCGGAGACGAGGAAATAACCAATCCAATTTGGTGCGCGCCATTCTTCGGGGCCAACCGCGCCGCATGGTCGATGTTTGGTATAGACTACCGTAACCCACTCCGTGGAAGGAACGTTCGGAGGGTTCGTAAAGTCCTTTTAAAGCGTGGGACAAAGGGGCAAGTGGTGAAGCCAAGTTTTCTCTTTTTATGTTTCACTTAAATTTTAGAAATAAATTTTATTGGGGTAGGCGTGGCTGAATGGTTACGCTGTTCGCTTTGTAAGCGGAAGGTTCTGGGTTCGATTCCCATCTGCTCCTATCGAGAAATTATGGAAAGAAGGAATTCTGAACACTTGAATATGAACGAAAAATTCATTAGCTCGCGGCGGGGTTCGATCCCCCGTCCTTTGGGTCAGCAGACAAAAATGCTAACCACCAGACCATCGAGGCTTAGTTGACTAGAAGGATTAAGAATGCTATAAGAATCCAAGAAACTTGATTGGAATCTGTGCGAACCTAAGAACAGGAAAATGCAATATTGAATGCAAGTTGAATTCAAGGACACTGGTTGCATAATTGTTAGGCGAATATTGAACTTTCAACACGACCAGAATTCACCACAAAAAGCTTGGTGAACCGAATTGTGTAAGGCTTCCAAAAATGAATCCAAGAACATACGAAGAATTAAGGACTATAAAATAGATTTGACCGGCCGCATCACTTGCCACGGTGAATCCTGGCTTCACACCCATCTTACTAACACCCTCAAACCTCACGTGATACTTTGTCGAAGACGCAGCCGATTTAGCGGTCTTCATCACTCAAGTATCGGACTAAAATTCCTATCCACTTCCCCCGTGTCTTACCACTGGTCGTGGCCGGCGCTGTGATTGGCTAGCATGATAGGGACATTTGAAAGTTGCGAAGTGGTGATGATTGGTTCCTACTCTTCATCTGTGGTCCACGGAGCAATTCTTGGAGGTCCTGGTCAATAACAGAGTAGCAACTACGGGTAGACACCAATGCTATGCTATGCTATGCTATTTTAGAAATAAATTTAATTTTTTTCGTGGCATTTTAGGTTTGTTTGTTTTTGTTTTTGTTTTTTTTATATCGTGGTATAAAACCGTCAACATGTTGTTTGTTGTAAACCGGCTTTTAATGTAGATTTTTTTTAAATATGCGATCAAAAAAATTGTATCTATCTACCTAGAGGTACCGTTCCGTCTTCACAATAGTATGGGATTTTTATTAACAACGGCAAAACCAAAAAAAAAAAAATATGGTAATCATTAGGTGAAAGATTTTGTGATGAATTTTCATCAGTTTCTGGTGAACATTCATCAGGTTCACATTTTTAAAATTTTAAGGTAATATTACTCAAAAAAGAGGTAATATTCAACCTACCAAATTTTCAACATTCCAAAATTCAACTGTTTTTTGCTGTGTAGGTCCAAATGTTCTAGAATTTTCACTACAGTGCTCATAACTTGACGGATCGGTACATTAGAAGGGGTTGTTGAGAATCTTATATCTATAAATTTGAAAGGTGTTTCAAATACCATCCCAAAAGCAAATAACATGCTGTCAACAGCTAGTTGGGAGTTGGGTGGAGGACCATGAAAATTAATTCAGCAAATTTTGAGAAGCCGAAGTCAGAGCCAGAAAAATTTCACCAAATTTGCAGTCGGAAAATTTGAAAACAGATTTTTTTTTTTAAGAAAAACAAGGTAGCCCAAGGAAATTCGTAATAAATCCGGAACAATCTGGAATCCGGGCCAAACTCAAAGGCCATACGAAACTGGACCTGACCTAAAAGTTTAATTAAAATTGGTTGAAACTTACCGAGAATATGAAAATATTTTTTTTTGATTTTTAAATTTTGTTTCTTTTGGGTTTTAAAGTTTAAATTTGTGAACAATGAGTTTTTCTCAGTGTCATCATAATAAGCTAACTTTTACTTTTTTTTTTAATTTTCTGCTCCTTTTAATACAAATAATTATGATTTAGAATCGTGAATAACTTCATAAAAGGGCTAAAACACTTATTTTTGACATTTTGAATGCTCGGCTAGATTATAAAATTTTGAAATATTTTTTATTGAAAAGTGTAGAATCAAACATCAAAAATCGAATCAATAGTTTTCGAGATATCGCAACTTAAAAAATGAAACTGAGAAAACATCATTTTTCACAAAATTTAAACTTTAAGAAGTCATAGTAGGGGAAATTCTCGTATATTTGGCAGGTTAAGCTCTCGCTCCTAACTCCATCCAATTTGCTGATTTTCACTATTTAAACAACTAATTTTGCAATACTTCTGATAGAAACTTGCTTGCTCACTTTTATTGAGCTATTTATCACTCGATTTCCGTTGAAAACGCTTTTAATTAGCTTTAATTGAATGTCAAAGTTCTGACCTGCCAACATTAGAGGCACGCTGGAATTAGATGCTGTTCCCCTACTCAAAGTCAAAAAAAGGAAAATCGTAAGAAATTTTTTCATACTTTCCGAAATATTTTTTGCGGGTTGCTTCTCCTCCGTTAACTATTTTTAAATTGCAAAAAGCTAAAAAAATCGAAAATTTCACCTTGATAAGCTTAAAACATTAAATTGGTGCAATATATCAAAAAATGTGTAAAGTCGTTTTCAATTGCAAATTGCTAAACTCTTGGGCCAAATATTACTTTTTTAGTCCTTTAAAACATATAAAAAAATCGAAAATTAAAAAATACATGTTTTGGGAATTCAAAGTTTAGTGATAAATAGTCAAATAAAAAATCGGATTTTTTCCGTTTACCTACCCATTTTTTTCTGAAAAGTTGCAATCAAAATTTACAACTCAGCCAAAGACACTAGATCGATCAGAATATCCTTTCTCAAGATACAGATTTCAGATCCATTTTATATGACATCAGCCCTCAAAATGCTCAAAATGGTAATGATGACAAGTTTTCCTTCAAATAAAATAAAAATACAAAATCAAACATCTTGAAAAATTTGCTAAATTCTAGAAAATTACTCAATCCATAATTTGTTATGGAAAAAAACATTGATACAAAATATCTTATTTGGACGAAGCTTCATCTAAGTTTACAAAATTAAAAAGTAAAAATACAAAATAAAAAATCCGCTCAAAAAATTGCGAAAATCAATGTCAATGTTAAAAAATCGGGAATTTTAAGAGTATAAATTTTGTGTCACCGGCCAAGTTTTGCCGTTAGAATTCAATTAAAAAAATTAAAATGAAAATCCTGATTCGAACTTGTTTGAACAAAGAAAGTTTGAAAGTATAGAGTAAATTCTTATGTTATGGCAGTTTAAGAATTCGGTCCTTTTTGCAGGCACACCTGAGAACAATTTCTGATCACTTTAAAAATAAAATTAATGCAATATATCGAAAAATATAATATCAAAAAAATTCAAAATTGATTCAAAAATCAATTTAAATATTTTGTGGTCTTTCAAAGTGTCATTATGCTCAGAAAAATGAGCATTATTGTTTTTTTTTCAATGTCATCCTTTAAGTTCTTATTTTCCACGATTTTCGACGATATCTAGGAAATAATTGATCAATATCAAAACGTTAAATTTTCTTTTTGATTTTTAAAATACTTCCGGAATTTTATAACAACGACTTACAGTTCAAAAAGTCAAAATTAAACGAATCTACACGTTACTGCAACCCTGTCTTGACTTTCTACTTTTGCCATCGCCTTAGCTTCGGAAGCAACAGCCTCGGCGGCCCTGGCCTCAACAACACCGTCACAAACCAAGAGTGACACAATCGGAACCGGGACTTTGATGTTCCGATGCCAAGCGGGTACCGCTATTGGGCTTTTCTTTCTATCTCTCTTGCTCTCGGTCACATCTTCAAAATCACTTTTTCTCCCCCCTCCGGAATTAAACGACCAGGTCGCGTCGCGTCCCACGCCGTTCGAAGAATAAATGGAAAATTCAATCATTCTATTTATTTTCTACTTTTTCAGCCCTTCATTCAACCTACAAACCTGAAAGGATCTTCTGTGGTTACACGTTTAAAAGTATTAAACAAGTTTATTTTAATGTTAGATTTTTTTTAAAAACAGTTTAACTTCTCAATTGTCCTTAATCGTAAAAAAAAAAATCTGACACATTTAAACATTTAACTAAGTTTGTTCTAAGCGTGTAACAGCGACACAAAAGTGTTTCCTCCCTATACCCACAACCAGGCCCGTATCCAGGATTCTTCAATGGGGGGTGTTTCCCCCCATAAGGCGTTAGGGGTGTATGTGTGTTATAGGAAAGGCGTATATAGTCAACAAATGAGTACCACAAAAAACGTGAAATTTGCTTTATATATTGTAACAGTAATGCTAAAAAATTATCTAAACATCAATAAGTTCATGAAAATATTGTTATTCTTGCATATGTTATTGATGTGATATATGTGATTGAAAATATTGAAATAACGTTATTGCATCCTTAATAGTTTGGATTGTTTTTTTTTCAATAAATTTTTTTATCATCAGTAAGATCTATGCGTTTTGGTTTTCGCCGTTTTTTTATTTTTCTTAAATATCATGAGCTTATAGTTCGTGTTTTAAGGAACAAGTTTGCCGAAGGCATCAGCGAGATTTGTTCGTACCAAATAAAAAAAAAAAATATTATTAGGATTTTTTGTTGAGAAGTATTTTTTTAATCAAAGTGTTTGGACAGTGAAAATCTATGCTCCACAACAGTAAAATTGCTTTTAAATTTGTCTCAGTGGCCATAAAGATGAAATAAAAAAAAATATATCAAGCAGAAATAATGTTTTTCATGGCAAATTAGTATTTTCAAATTGTGAATAAATAGATAATCATTGAATTTGCGTCAAAAATCTAATTTCTAACGTTATTTAACTTGAAACACTATTTCATGAAATCACAACTCAAAGTTTTACAATATTTGAAGTGAGTTTTTGAAAAATGGTTGCATTCTTTGGGTGAATTTCATATGATACAAAGTTGTATTTTTAATGATTTTTAATGGTTCCATTTATGGTATGATTTTAGTTATATGGTTATATGGCCTAATATTTATATTTATTAGACAAACATAATTGTTGTTGCCCAACATATAAGCAAACAATATTCCTAGTTGTGAAAGCTTCAGAAATAAAAAAAATAATTGATTTGTCCGTACAACTTTCCAGAAGTTTGACAGCTGCCCATATAATTGCTTACGAGGCCATTTCACGAAGCGGAACACCACTCGAAATCGACTTTTTCTGAACATGCTTAAAATTTAGCGGAGCTGTTTATCCTATCGAAACATGCAAAAATCCCTTCTTTTTTTGGCACCGCCCCATAGTTTTACGATTTTCACCTATTTTTTTATTTAGTTTTCAAATGGTTATATCTTGGATACAAAAAATAATAGAGCAAAACTCGACTGCTTTTTTAAGAAACGCTGAATTATATTGCGTCATCAAATTTTTGATTCGAATCAAACTTTACTTGTTAGGGCAAGTTGAAATCTCTTGAGAATTTCAAATGTATCCAGGTTTTTAAGCGAAAATGACGTTTGAAAGGTGAACGCCCGAAATGTCAAAATCACGCAGTTGTACCAACATTACGAAAAAAGTGTGCCATGGCATGACAGCCACATTTTTTTTCTAATGTTGGTGCTACTGCGCGATTTTGAAATTTTGGACGTTCACCATTCGAACGCCATCTTCGCTTAAACACCTCGATAAGCTTGCAGTAGCAGAATTTACCTACATCGATCCATGCAACATTTTTTTTTAATTGCTCAAAATGCTGCCATGTTTGATTTTAATCAAAATGATGACGATGAATTGAATCAGCGTCAAATTTCATTTAAAAATAGCAATCGAATATTGCTCTATCATTTTTTGTTTCCAAAATATTTTAGGGGGAGAGGGGGTAATATGCACCCCCTAAGGGAAAACTGTGATTTCTCAACCATTACAGCATTACTGTGGAAGAATTTTGTTCGATGTTCTAAAACAACTATTATTCTTCGTCATCCATGTTAAAAAAGTCTTAATAAACCTCAAAATTGTTCGAAAATATCAAATTTCTAAAAACATTGTTGATTCATTTCAAACAACCATGCGGGGCAATATGCACCGCAACATTGGGGCAAAATGCACTACAACAACGGGGCAAAATGCACCACAACACGGGGCAAAATGCACCGGGTAAAATCAGTTTTCACTAGTCACCACTAGATGACACCGCTGTTTTTACTAAGGATCTTCACAGCGGTGCATTTTGCCCCGACCACGCTTTTTGCAGAAAATTTAATTAAAAATGCATTTTTTGATGTTTTTGGACTCATCTATCCACAGAATAATGAAGATTATGGCAAAAACTATTTACCTCAACACTTACAATATCAATAAATGCTTTTTATATTGTCCAAAAATCATAATGAAAGTGCAAAGAAAATTAGATGAAAACACAACATTTTAAAGTTTTGCAAATAACTAGAGCTGTTTTTATGCTGCGATGCTCAAATTTTTTCAGCATGGTTTAGCAATGTTAAGCTTCCAATTTCTATGATTTTTCCCCGGAAAATTCTTCCAAATACCGAGAAAAGCAGGGGGTGCATTTTGCCCCGGGGGTGCATATTACCCCCTCTCCCCCTACAAAGTTTTTTTTTAATTGGCGAAAATCGTAAAACTTTGGGGCAGTATAATGATAAACAGTTTCGCCAAATTTCAGCAGGATCAGAAAAAGTAGACCCTATTTTAAAAAAATCACTTTGGCGGTACATAGTCAAATTTGGATTTGGATCTGGCCGATAATGATCTAAGTAACTATTTTACTTAAAATCCAGAAGGGCCTATCCAGTTAGTCGAAGGCTTTATAATAAAAATAGCCGGCCGTTTTCAGTTAGATTTCGATTTTTCTCTTTCTCTTTAATTTTATCAAAATATTTTTCTTATGGCGTATCTGGTAAAAGTTGAGTTTTTGTTTTGGCGAAAACGATCAAAGTATTTTTGAAATATTTTTATGAGGGCGTATTAACCCCTTCCTGCTCAGAGCAATGGTTATAAGCTAACAACCTATATAAACTAACGCAAGTTGAATCAGGTTGAAAACATGCATGGTTGCAGAGAAATTTAGTTTTGAAGACAAAAATTAGTGGTGCTCTGGAGTAACCATGGGCGTTAGAGGGTTAAGCTTTTGGATAAGCTAAACTTTAGTTTTTTTGAAGGTGTCAACGATTAAAGTTTTTTTTAAATATTTTCTTGAGGGCGTATTTAGTGAGAGTTGAGTTTTTCGGTGGCCATCAATGATCATCTATCTTCTTCTATTATATAAAAAATTTCGACGGTTTTGTTCGAACGCGAATCAATTCAACACGGAACGTCGGATCGAGGTGCTCTTTGTTGGGTTGGGTTCGTATAAGTCCAAGGAAGGTTCTTACGCTAACTAATTGACACTTTGGCCACTCTGGGACCGATTCCGGAGCATCTGCAGATTGTATGGGAAAAGTTGCGTAAAATCAAATTTTGATCACAGGAGGCTGAATAAGCAAACAAGCTAAAAACGTCAAGAAACCAAAAAGGGCAGGACGAAGTTTGCCGGGAATAGCTTGTTTTTTATACACTCAACCCCCGGTGGTTGGTCACTTTTTCGTTTGACACTTTTTTAGTTTGTACCCCGTTGGTTGGTCAAAGTCAAACTAAAAAGTGACGAACTGTCACTTTTTACACGGCGCTCACGCACACTATCAAAACAAACGTTTGGTAGTGTGTGTGAACTCCGTGTAAAAGGGGTGTCAAACTAAAAAGTGACCCCGTTCGTTTGACAACAGTTGGTGTCAAACCACCGGGGTTTGAGTGTATTTTTATGAGGCGCATTTAGTGAGAGTAAAGTTTTTCTCTTGGTGTCAATGACCAAAGTATTTAGTAAATGTTAAGTTTTTCTCTTGGCGTCAACGATGAAAGTATTTTTATTTTATTTTATTAAGGCGTATCTAGTGGGAATTATTTTTTAGTCAAGGCGTCAACGATCAAAGTTTTTTAATTATTTTTATGAAGCGAGAGTTTAGTTTTTTTCAAGGCGTCAACGATCAAGGTTTTGTTTTTTTGAATTATTTTATGAAGGCGTATTTAGTGCAAGTTGAGTTATTTTCAAGGCGTCAACGATCAAAGTTTTTTTTTATTTTCTTGAGGGCGTATTTAGTGAAAGTTTGGTTTTTTCAAGGCGTCAACGATCAAAGTTTTTTTTAAATTATTTTATGAAGGCGTATTTAGTGCAAGTTGAGTTATTTTCAAGGCGTCAACGATCAAAGTTTTTTTTAAAATATTTTCTTGAGGTCGTATTTAGTGAATGTGGAGTTTTTTCGAGGCGTCAGCGATCAAAGTTTTTTTTTATATTTTCTTGAGGGCGTATTTATTGAATGTTGGGTTTTTTCAAGGCGTCAACATTCAGTTTTTTTGCAAAAATTGTATTAGGGTGTTTTCAGTAAGAGTTTAGTTTTTCTCTAGGCGTCAACGATCAAAGTTTTTTTTAAATATTTTCTTGAGGGCGTATTTATTGAAAGTTGGATTTTTCAAGGCGTCAACATTCAGTTTTTTTGCAAAAAAAATATGAGGGCGTATTCAGTAAGAGTTTAGTTTTTTTTTTCTCTAGGCGTCAACGATCGAAGTTTTTTTTTAAATATTTTTATGAGGGTGTATTTAGTGAGAGTTGAGTTTTCTCTTGGCGTCAACGATCAAATTTGTTTAAATTATTTTTCGGAGGGCGTATTTAGTGAGTGTTGAGTTTATTTCTTGGCGTCAACGATTTTTTAAATCTTTTCAGAAGGGCGTATTTAGTGAGAAATTTGTTTTTTTTTCTAGGCGTCAACGGTCTTTATTTATTTAAATATTTTTTGTGAGGGCGTATCGAGTGAGAGTTGAGTTTTCTCTGGGCGTCAACGATCAACTGTTTTTTCAAATATTTTTATGAAGGCGTATTTAGTAACAGTTCAGTTTTTCTATAGACGTCAACGATTAAAGGGGCGTTAGAAAGGCGTATTAGCGAGAGTGTAATTTTTCTCTAGGCGTCAACGAACAAGGTAATTTTTAAATATTTTTAGAAGGGCGTGTTTTTTGAAAGTGGAGTTTTTTTCTTAGCGTCAAATGTTTTTATGAGGGCGTATTTACTGAGAGTTGAGTTTTTCACTTGATGGCGTATCTAGTGAGAGTGAAGTTTTTTCCTGGGTGACTAAATTTTGATAATCATAAAAAATGGCGGCCCTTCGGGCCTTGTTTTTGTCGGGGCGTTAGGGGTGTAAGTCATTTTTTTCCATGGGGGGTGTTGAAAACCCATAACACCCCCTTAGATACGGCCCTGCCCACAACACACACTGACTTGTATGGACGTGTGTGTGTGCGGGGGCGTGATACAATCGTCGCCAAAAGGTTTAAATTTAGATGTGTTGCCTCAACAATGTGTGAAAAAAAAGGGTTGATTCATTCATCTAGGGGAAAAAGCCAGGAAACTGTTGCTTTATCACATTTGCTATGTTGGTGTTTTGATGTAGATTTATTGACTTAACATGTGTTCAGAATCAAATTTTATGCTTAAATGATTGTTGATTTTTATGATGATTGAATTACAACTAAACTTTTTAAATAAGTTTCGCCTTGCTTTTTTTTGTAGTTTAGAACAAAATGAATTAATTTTCCGGCAATTCAATGCACAATTTTACACTCTGAGCAACTCTCTACGAAATCGGCCGATTTCGACCATTTTTATTTTTTTGTATTTTTTGATTGGCTCAAACTTTGTAGGGGCCTTTCCTATGACCAAGGATGCTTTTTTGTGTCATTGGTTCACCCATACAAGTCTCCATACAAGATTGACCGCTGTCCATACAAAAATGATACGTAAATATTCAAACAGCTGTAACTTTTGAGTGAATTTTCTGATCAATTTGGTGTCTTGGGCAAAGTTGTAGGTATTATTGAGGACTATTGAGAAAAAAATAGATACGCGGAAATTTTTTTTTGCAGATGTTTTAATCAACTTTTTTTCCACAAAAACTCAATTTCCCAAAATATGTATTTTTTGATTTTCGAGATTTTTTTATATGTTTTAGGAGACAAAAACCCGCAACTTTTGAGCCATAGAGAAACATGGTCAAAAAATCTGTCGCCAAGTTAAAAGTTTTTGAAAAAATAGTGATTTTTGGAAAAAAATCGAAATTTTATGCAAAAACAAATTTGACGTAATTTTTTTATGTATACATAAAAAAGTGTTTCTCTATGGCTCAAAAGTTGCGGGTTTTTGTCCCCTAAAACATATCAAAAAATCTCGAAAATCAAAAAATACGTATTTTGGGAAATTGAGTTTTTGTGGAAAAAAAGTTGATTAAAACATCTGCAAACAAATTTTCCGTGTACCTATTTTTTTCTTAATAGTCCTCAATAATACCTACAACTTTGCCGAAGACACCAAATTGATCAGAAAATTCACTCAAAAGTTACAGCTGTTTGAATATTTACGTATCATTTTTGTATGGACAGCAGCCAAAATTGTATGGAGACATGTATGGGTGAACCAATGACACAAAAAAGCTTTCTGGTCATAGGGAAGGCCCCTACAAAGTTTGAGCCAAATAAAAAAATACAAATAAAATCCATTTCCGGTTTTGGTAGAGAATTGCTCACTCTCAATAAAAAAGTGAGTTTCGATTTTTTTTGTTTTTTTTTCCCAAATTGGAACTTTAGACCAACTTTTGTTCTACGATAAACTTTACTTCTCTTGTTTTATGTTTTTCTTGTTCCATATTTAGAATTTTTATGTGCATTTATCTCGTTTAGTTTATGTTCGTTTCTGATAGTATTTGGCTCATTCCACCACCAGCCATCGTTACCTTTTTCTTTTTCAGCTTTTTCATGTTTTGCAGTGCAGTTTCATGGTTTGCGTTTTTTTTTTAATTTGCTTGTTTTCAAATTTTCTACTATAGGATGATACTATTATCATTTAAATGGTAAAACATGCGTAGAGGCGTAGTCTAGACTCTAGGTCATTATAAAAATTACTGCAAACTTTTTTTAGACAAAATATACGAAATTTTATGGAAAAATACAGGCAATGTTGATCCCAGAAAAAAAATCATTTTCAGAAACATTGGCAAAGTTACAAAACACATTTTCATGTGTCATTTTAGCCATTTTGGTTATTTAGGTAATTTTGGCTTTTTTTGTAATTTTGGCAAATTTTATAATTTTTTAAATTTTGGTAATGATAATTCAATGTTTGGTCATTTTGGCGATTTCGGTCATTTGAGCATTTTGGTTTTTCGGTAATTTTAGATTTTTGTATTTTTTTTTTCTAAATTTGAGCATTTTGTCGATTTCGGTCATGTTAAGCATTTTGGTAATTATGGTAATTTTAGTAATTTTGGCAATATTGGTTATTTTGGTAATTTTGGTAGTTATGCTTATTTTAGTAATTTTGGTAATGTTGGTAATTTAACATTTTTTTTTTGAATTTAGTTGACCCTCTACTGCCCAATTTTTTTTTTCAAAATTTTTAATTTTTCCCGTGTTCGGGAGGTCATTTTTGAGCAACTTTTGTTTTACGAAAAACTTTACTTCTCTTGTTTTATGTTTTTGTTGTTTTATTTTTAGTATTTTAATTTGCATTTTTCTTGTTTAGTTTATGTTTGTGTTTGGTAGTATTTAGCCTATTCTACCACCTAATACATTTTGCCTATCTAATTTTTTCGCGTTTTTACAGTCTTTTTTCAATTTTTTGCATGTTTTTCACATTGTCTGCTATAGAATGGCACCATCATCATTTAAATTGCAAAAAAAATGCGTAGAGGCATAGTCTGGGACACTACAAAAATTACTGCATACTTCTTTTTACTTACAATATAGGAAATGTTAGTAAAGAACACAGCCAAAGTTGATCCTAGAAAAAATGACTCTTTTAAAAACATTGGCAATGTCACATAAAACAAGTCAAACTTCCAAACGTTAAATTTTTCAAAATTTTAAGAGTTCTTCTTTCCAATGCTTTTTAAAGATCAAAAATTGGTTGAAAAATTGATTTTTGGCGATTTTTTAGATCGAAGCCCGTCTAGAGGCGGGTTGGGTTGTAGAGGGTTAATTACAGCCAACGTTGCCAGATTATTTTATGGGAAATCTGTATTTTCTTAAAAATAAATCTGTATTTTATCTGTATCATGTCGAAATCGAGACCATAGAAGATTTTTTTAGACATTTCACAACAGATTTAAGCTTTTTAATCATATTAAAGCATAATTCAATTACTAAATTATTGAAATTTTCAAATTAAATCATTTTTAAAAAATCTGTATATACAGATTTTTGTGATTTTTGGGATCAAAAAAACTGTATAATACAGATTTATCTGTATATCTGGCATGGCTGATTACAGCTTCTAAAACGCGCTTTCAGCTGAATTCGAGATTCATGTTTAAGAAAGCGTTTACAATGTTGGCCCCGGTCTAACCAAGAGGTTAGGTCGTTAGCTCAGTCCAGGTGTAGGAGTCGTCTCCTTGGGTCCTACCTCGGTGGAGTCGCTGGTAGGCAGTTGGACTCACAATCCAAAGGTCATCAGTTCGAATCCCGGAGTGGATGGAAGATTAGGTGTAAAAAGAGGTTTGCAATTGCCTCAACAATCAAGCTTTCGGACACCTAGTTTCGAGTAGGAATCTCGCAAACGAGAACGCCAAGGATTATGCAAGAGCAAAATTTGGTATCATACCAATTTAAGGTATTGTTTTGATGTTGCAAAATTGCAGACTTTGTCAATGATTGGACGCCACATTTAGGTTTTATTTAGGTATTACAGTTTTTTATCAAATTCCTCTGAAACTATGGGAATTTTTTTTACCAATTTTGACAAGGTAATTAATTTTGCGCTAAAATGATGTCTCAAAGCAAATGCTTGCATTGAAAACCGATTTTTTTAAATTTGATTTTCAAAATTATTGATATACCCCCTAAGAAAATTTAGATATTCGGTGTTTTATCACATTCCTTTGAAATTATGGGCGAATTTTGACCAATTTTGACAAGGTCATTAATTTTGCGCTAAAATGACTTGAAAACCAAGAATGTTAAACATGATTTTTTAAATTATTGATGCACCCTCTAAGAAAATTTGTAAAATCGTTGAAATTTCTCTAAGTTCGAATAACCAAAAACTTAGATTGACGAGTCAATTGATAGTATTATTGATTTTTTGTGACTTGAATCCAGTTTCATTTTAATAACACTTATTTTTCAATCCTTTTATTCTTCAGAAGCTTCAAGAACTTCAAGCATAAGCCGTTCATTAATGACAAATGTATTCGATGTGGGAAAGAATATCAGTAATAATAACATGGCATCATCAGGTGTGCTATGATTTCTGGTTTTTTTTAACTTACTGCAACTGTTGCACTAAAAAATGGCATTAAAATAGAGGAGAAAATCGTGACGTCAGAAATGAACTCAAATCACTAAAAGTTCATTTTGTGAGTGACTTTAACATTTTGGCCTAGTTTGACAGCTACATTGTCCCCAGTTTTTTTGTGGGAGAGAAAAGGAGGCGAATACTTTATGAAAATCATACCTGTCAAAATTCCTAGCCTCAAAATTTTGTCGCGAGTTGCTTTTCTCCTCTATACCAAATTTTGGTCACGGCGTGCTTTCTAGAACAACCTTATTAGGAAAAAAAAAACATCGCTACTTTCAAATGTGTCATATAGGAAATTTTCTCAGCTTTCCAATGCTTCTATGAGTGAAATGCTTCATCGAGAAATTTCTGAGATATCTTTATTTTAAGTTTTTTGTTTAAAAATCCTTCATCATTTATCGAAAAAAAATTAAAAACAGTTCAGAAAACTAGTCAAATAATGTGTTTCATGTGTCATTTACTCATCAAAATGGGCAAAATTAAACTAGAAACAAATTTGTTGAATGTTGCAAATCGCTAATCATTTTTAAAATCATATTTTAACTGAGTTTTGAACTTGTGGAATTTATTCAGTAATAAGAATTATAAAACCGTACTTAAATTATAATTTAACTACAATTAATAGATTATTACATAATTTTTGGGAACATATATCACGTGTCTGCTCTGATTTGGCTGATACTACCAATTTTTTTGCAGGTTTGAGATTGTTATTGCATTTTTATGAATAAATATGATATTTCCTTTGTTTAAGGAAATATCACCAGGATTTGACCACTAACCAGGAACATAGATACAAAACATGATTTAAAATCGGAAATGTACTACAAATTGCTGTTGCATGCTTCAAAAGTATATATTTTCATAGGTATAAAGGAAATATATATATTTTTTAATTTTTTACTGTTAAAAGTATCTTTAAAATTTTGTGTTCCAACTGAGAATGTTGAAAACACCTTCTTAAACATTTTTTTGGCTGAAACAAAAATAAAATATTAATTTTAACAAAAAATCAAACAGAAGCCTCCATTACAAGCTATTTGAACAAAACTCAAGATACTTGTAAAACGTTTTTAAAACAGATAAGACTTCTATAACATTGCTGATTACTTGATCATTTCATACAAAAAAACTTTAAAAAAACCTTTCATACTCATGAAAAGTATTTCTCCTGAAACTCTACACAGTAATTTGTAGTTCAATTTCAAGTAAATAACATGTTTTGGTATCCATGCAACTGGTTAATGTTTGGTTAAGGAAATATGATATTTATTCATAAAAATCTAATTACCCTTAACAATCTCAAACCTGCAAAAATTTCGATTGTATCAGCTTAATCCAAGCTAAATCAGAGCAGATGGCATATTTGTACATTTTTTTTTTGTAATAATCTTATATTTACAAACGGTTTTCTGATTTTAATTTCTGAATATTCAGAAACTCAATTAAAACTTAATTTTTAAAATATTTAGCAATTTGCAACCTTTCACAAAGTTGTTTCTTGTATAATTTTTCACATTTTTATGAGTAAATGACACATAAAACACGTCATTTGACAAGTTTCCTAAACTGTTATTAAAAAGTTTCCAATAAATGATGAAGAATTTTAAAACAACAAACTTAAAATAAAGATATCTCAGAAATTTCTCGATGAAAATTTCGCTCTTAGAAGCATTGGAAAGTTGAGAAAATTTCCTATAAGACACATTTGAAAGTAGCGATGACTATTATTTCTCCTTAAGGTTGCCCAGAAAACACACCGTGTGGTATTACTTGTGCAAATAACAGCGACTAAAATGTGCTCTTGTTTGCCTAGTAATAGATGGTAAGATACCATGAAATCATACCAAAATCATGTATGTGGAAGACCAAAGGAATACCTTTATCTGAAATTCCATGGGGGTGGGAATACCAAAAAATAAAACCATGGCAATACCAAGTTTTGGTATTCAAGCAATGTTCAATAATCCAGAATACCTCAGCTTGGTATCGAAATGGTTTTATTTTGGGGTATTATTTTACTCTTGCAATAAGATGTTTTGATATTGTTGTGGTCTTCCACATACAAGATTTTGGTATGATTTCATGGTACACGCAAACCTGGCGCTTATCAGTCCGATCTCTGATAATCGTCTATCAGAGATTCTCTGATAAACTTTTTGGTTTGAGTTCATCCAAGAAAACAACTTTAACGCACACATGAGCACAACATAGAGGAGAAAAGCAACTCGCGACAAAATTTTGAGGCTAGGAATTTTGACAGGTATGATTTTCATAAAGTATTCGCCTCCTTTTCTCTCCCACAGAAAACCTGGGAACGAGGTAGCTGTCAAACTAGGCCAAAATGTTAAAGTCACTCACAAAATGAACTTTGAGTGATTTGAGTTCATTTCTGACGTCACGATTTTCTCCTCTATTGTATCGTACACGACAATTCTCCCCTAATTCATCCAAAGATCGTTGCGCCCCTAGTGGCGGATATTGGCATAAGCCGTCACCTCAGACGGGGAGCATTCAGCGATTATGTGAAAAGGGGCATCCAAAAATTACTTAACCCAATGATTTATTGGATAATTTTTGAAAAATTCTTTTTAAATTGTTTAATTGTTTAATTGTTTAATTGTTTAATTGTTTAATTGTTTAATTGTTTAATTGTTTAATTGTTTAATTGTTTAATTGTTTAATTGTTTAATTGTTTAATTGTTTAATTGTTTAATTGTTTAATTGTTTAATTGTTTAATTGTTTAATTGTTTAATTGTTTAATTGTTTAATTGTTTAATTGTTTAATTGTTTAATTGTTTAATTGTTTAATTGTTTAATTGTTTAATTGTTTAATTGTTTAATTGTTTAATTGTTTAATTGTTTAATTGTTTAATTGTTTAATTGTTTAATTGTTTAATTGTTTAATTGTTTAATTGTTTAATTGTTTAATTGTTTAATTGTTTAATTGTTTAATTGTTTAATTGTTTAATTGTTTAATTGTTTAATTGTTTAATTGTTTAATTGTTTAATTGTTTAATTGTTTAATTGTTTAATTGTTTAATTGTTTAATTGTTTAATTGTTTAATTGTTTAATTGTTTAATTGTTTAATTGTTTAATTGTTTAATTGTTTAATTGTTTAATTGTTTAATTGTTTAATTGTTTAATTGTTTAATTGTTTAATTGTTTAATTGTTTAATTGTTTAATTGTTTAATTGTTTAATTGTTTAATTGTTTAATTGTTTAATTGTTTAATTGTTTAATTGTTTAATTGTTTAATTGTTTAATTGTTTAATTGTTTAATTGTTTAATTGTTTAATTGTTTAATTGTTTAATTGTTTAATTGTTTAATTGTTTAATTGTTAAATTGTTTAATTGTTTGGTTGTTTAATTGTTTTGACAATTTGACAGTTTGACAGTTTGACAGTTTGACAATTTGACAATTTGACAATTTGACAATTTGACAGTTTGAAAATTTGACAATTTCACAGTTTGACAATTTGACAATTTGACAATTTGACAATTTGACAATTTGACAATTTGACAATTTGACAATTTGACAATTTGACAATTTGACAATTGGACAATTTGACAATTTGACAATTTTGACATTTTGACATTTTGACATTTTGACATTTTGACAATTTGACAATTTGACAATTTGACATTTTGACATTTTGACATTTTGACATTTTGACATTTTGACATTTTGACATTTTGACATTTTGACATTTTGACATTTTGACATTTTGACATTTTGACATTTTGACATTTTGACATTTTGACATTTTGACATTTTGACATTTTGACATTTTGACATTTTGACATTTTGACATTTTGACATTTTGACATTTTGACATTTTGACATTTTGACATTTTGACATTTTGACATTTTGACATTTTGACATTTTGACATTTTGACATTTTGACATTTTGACATTTTGACATTTTGACATTTTGACATTTTGACATTTTGACATTTTGACATTTTGACATTTTGACATTTTGACATTTTGACATTTTGACATTTTGACATTTTGACATTTTGACATTTTGACATTTTGACATTTTGACATTTTGACATTTTGACATTTTGACATTTTGACATTTTGACATTTTGACATTTTGACATTTTGACATTTTGACATTTTGACATTTTGACATTTTGACATTTTGACATTTTGACATTTTGACATTTTGACATTTTGACATTTTGACATTTTGACATTTTGACATTTTGACATTTTGACATTTTGACATTTTGACATTTTGACATTTTGACATTTTGACATTTTGACATTTTGACATTTTGACATTTTGACATTTTGACATTTTGACATTTTGACATTTTGACATTTTGACATTTTGACATTTTGACATTTTGACATTTTGACATTTTGACATTTTGACATATTGACATTTTGACATTTTGACAATAATAAAAACAATGATAAAAAAACTTATCCGACACTCGAAATTACTTTTGACATTTTCCAATTCTTCAGTGGTATTTACTAGTTTGCGCCGTTTATGAACGGCCCTAGATCAAACAAGTTGCATCGCCTTTTTTGAATAGCCCCTTGTCAACGTTGGGCAGCGCGTGCTTTGATTTTTGTTCGTGCTTTCTATAGTTTTCTGCAAATTCGTGAGTTCTCCTAAGATTTTTCTACGTAAAATAGTGAAAACTAAATGGTGGTGCATTGTATTACAAGTAAGTAAGCGAGTTGTAATCGGATTTATCTATATTTGGATTAAGATATTTCTGACGATGAGTTCTTTTCCATTTTTGTCTCTGCCACAGGTGATGGCCGTAAGATGACCCTTCAACTGGACATAACACAGCGGATTGGGAGTGGCCTACATTTCCTGGCCTCCGGTAAACCTTGGACGATCCGATTTACCGGAAAACAGCGCAGGAGGAATCCAAGCCGGTACAAGATGCTGTTGATGCCGAACCAGAAACGAGGACGAGTTTGTGAACGCGAGAGAGGTGGAGGAAAATATGACCAGTTTAAAGTGCAGTGTATCTAATTAGTTAATCTTATTTTTGAGTAAATAAAGGTTTTGAAAAGGTTTGTTCGACCCGTCATTTATTTTCCTCACAAAAAAGCTCCCCCAGTTCCACCAATACAAACGCAATGATGTAGTGGTGTGCGTGCCTTTTGAAAGCGAATCGATGCTAGCGCTGCCCAAGCGGTGAGAATTGGAAACATCGCTTTTGCTTAGGGATTCACCAACACAAACACAAAACTGGTGAATTTGATTTGCTGCGTGAACCAGATGAACTTTAATTGACAATCTCTGATAAAGCTTTGACAGAGAATTATCTGATAGAGCCGCTCTATCAGAGAATTTCCGTTAAAAAGACAGAGTATTTCGGTCAATTTGACCGAAGTCTAGGTTGCGTGTATTTTACCATCTATTACTGGGCAACTATGGACACTTTTTGGTCCCTGTTATTTGCCCAAGTAATACAAAAATTTGGTATTCCCGTGTTATTTACCCCTGCTCGGGAAGTTTATGATTACATGAGAATTGTGCATCAAGTCGTAAATAACGTTCATGATTTTATGATTACATGAACAAATTCATGAAAACGTGAATTTTATTCATGAATTCGTGCATGAAATGAATGAAATCAAGAATATTTTCTTTAAATTGTTTTTGAAGGCGTAATAAAATTTATGAATTCATGCTCATAATTTTAGGAATAATGAATAAAATTCATGGAATCATGAATAAAATTCATGAAATCATAAATAAATGAATGTTTATTTAACATGAATTCATGAAAAAGCATGATACGAGATAAACTTTCATAAAGTATGAAAAACGTAAATTCATAAGGTATAGTCATGGCATAATGAAAATTTATCATGAAATATGAATAGTGATATTCATGATTTCAGGAACTAAATTTGTTGAATGTTCGTTAAAATTATTCCACTCAAAAAAAAAATTCATCAATTCATGAATTTTTATTCACTATTTCATGAATAACATCACGAAATCATGAACCCAATTATTAAAGAATTTATGAATTGAAATAAATGATTTTTCACATATTTTTTTCTGTGCAATGGCTAATGTGCTTCAAAATTACCATAACAGAAAAAGTAACTTTTCCATGCAAAACCGCATGCTTTTGAGATTTGGGGAGCTGTAATGGACGATGCAAAAATCAAATTAAAATCTAATTATTATACTTCCTATGCTGTTTACTATTCCAAAAAATACTTAATTAGCAATTTATGGTGAAATAAGCAATTAATCATACTATTCGTGATTACCTTGACATGATTTTAATTATTTTAATGAAAGCGTGCGCTTTTCCAGTAAATTCAGATTAACAAAAAAACTGACTCCCATCACGCCACCTTTCATATGAGTACAAAGCCGTACACTATCCCCAGCCCATAAAAAAAGCATCGGTTCAGCTTCATAAAACTACAATTACTCAGGCTGCTCATCCGCAGGTCATAGGTCTTGACCAATCCCCCTTCTGGGAGTGGCACCTGTGTGTTCCATTATCCGTCGATCCGCCGTCATCCACCGTGGTCGATTCGGGGGATTTCAACGTGATTAAATGAATTAATAAAATTATCAATTACACTCAGCGGCAGCACAGCATTTTTTTAAACAGTCGTCCTGTTTTCCCCGAACTTAATGGCTCCGTTATAGCGCCAGAAACGAGCATTTTATTTCGGAACCGAGCTGAAAGAGGAAAAATAGTGGCTCTAATTACTTCACTTTATGGTGCCCGAACTTTGGGGCGAGATAATTAGAGCAATAGCAAATTTATGAGGTCTCACTGTAGGGAAGAACAGTGGCTTGCGACAGGCAGACTGGGGTTTTGGAGGGCCGAAAGTTATGGGCTCCAGGATTATGTGCACTAGACCGAGATTTTTACGAAGCTTTTGGAAACTGCACTAAAGCTTTCATTCAGGCCGATTTATGTACATTTGAAATGCTGAATTTGAAAAGCTTCCACCCTTTCTAAAACGCATCATGTCAACTAAAATTGATGGCTCAATGCATCACGATTAAAGCTTTCTCGTGAAAGCTTCACTGCACACATCTTGAAATATATTTACCCTGCAATCAGCAGCACGAAAACCGTGGTACTTTGCAACGACGAGGCAGGCAATTGCAGCAGTCGAAATACTAGTGGCAATATATGAGCAAGACGAATGTTTCGGGCAAAAGCGAAATTGAACCAGAAACGTGATCGACATCCCAAATCAGCAAGTTGTGCAAATTGTCCTTTTCTCTGGGGCTCGTTTTCCCCGAGTCTAGGAGGAAGTTCAGAAGGCCAAATTCAATGTGACGACCCAGAGTTTCAAGTACTTCTTTGAGCAAACATCTGATTTTAAGAGTTGAACTTGTTTTTTTTCTCCTATTTTTGCAAAACTACCTCTCCGTCGATAGAAGAAATTGGGTGAACCTGATACATCGGTTTGCGGGACCAATTTTTGCCTTCGAACAAGTCTCAAGTGCATTTGGGAGAAGTTCGGAGGGGGAGGGCTCATAAGAAGCACATGCCGGGGTCATATAAATCTGTTTGCTTTCAGCAGCACAGCCGAATAAAAATTTTCACCGGAAACTGGCCCGTTGGCAAGGCCAGGTGAGAAAAACGACACGATTTCTAAAGTGCGGAAGTTTAACGGAGGCAAAAAGACGGCACACTTTTATTTCATGTCGGTCTTGACTCCGGAATCTGGGGAGGTGGAAAATTTCGCTTCGACAATAAAATGGCACACCCGCCCCACCCTGTTGTACCTATGTTTTACTATTATTGCTTTTAACTCCTTCGGTGCTGAGGGCAAGCCTGTGGCCGATAGAGGTTGCCCCTTTATTTCTGTTTGCTGCTTGCATTAGCCTTGCCGATGGCTTTGGGGAGTGGGACAGGGTGGAGGCTTACAAACATATCTAATCAAGGTTAATAAAAAAACGTTTCAGAATTTTATGCAACTTCAAATTGTATTAATCAATGTTAAACTATTTTAAAACTATTTATCACAATTTTAAATCGTTTAAACCATTTTAAACAAATTCAAAAAAGTAATTTTAAACATTATTTAACAATTTTAAACAATCTCAAGCATTTCTATACAATGTTGTACAATTTAAAACAAATTTGATTTTTTTCAATTCAATTTCAAACAATATTTATAAATTTTGAACAGCTTTAACTATTTTTTTTGCAATTTTAAACAATTGTTTACCATTGTTATCCATTTCAAAGAATTTTAAACATTTTTAAAATAATTTTATACAATCTTAAATATTCAACATTTTTAACCATTTTAAACAGTGTTGTGTTTTCTTGTTTTGATACCAATATTTAACATTTTAAAAAATCGAAGAATGTTCAGACCTGCATTCAATTACCTAATATTAAAAAATGGTCTTCTCATAAAACAATGGTGTCTTTCACTTTTGGGGCAATGACTGTCAATGATGGTTCTGAATTCAGGGTCCATAAATAGTAAATTTGAATGAAAAAATAATCACTTTACGTAAAATGCCACAACATAAAGAAACCCATTTTTTGATTGAAACATTCTGTATCAAGATTTGATTTTTTCCTAAAACAAACATGGCCGCCAAATGGCCGATCGGGAATGATGTCTTTCAGAGCCTTAAGGGGTTACGTTACATACATGTAAATCGGCAAAAATGTCGAAGGTTGGTATAAGGACAATTTTAAACTTTTTTTAAATCTGTTTTCAAGGTATTAAAAAATACATTTTCATCTATTAACAAAACAAATTTGGAGAAATTTGGTTGTATCCTTGCCGAGATATAGCTATTTGAAGTTAGCAGTTTCAAAAAACGGGTGCCGTGATATCTCAACACTGCTTTGACCAAATCGGCTCAAAATTTTTGGTGAGGACTTGTTAAACCGGTCCCGTGTGCATGAAGATGGCCGATTTTCAAAAAGTTTATTTGAAAAAAATATTAAAATATTATTTTGTTTTTCATTTAAAAATCGTCAGTTTTTGATTTTTGTATTTTTTTCTAAAGCAAAATTTTAAAATTAAGCTTTGTCATGCACACGGGAAATGTCTTGAGAGTCTTCACCTCAAATTTCAGCCAATTTGGTCCATCCCGTAAATCGATTCGGTTTTTAGAGAAAAACGCTCAGAATATTTGACAGCCCGCTTTGCGCAAGACAAAATTTCAAGCTTAAATCTTCTGTTGCTTACTTGAATCATGAAATATCTTCATGAAACATTCAGGAGTGATTGGAAATCATCTTTTAAGTGGATTCGTAAATTTTCTGTAATATGAAATTTTGAGATTTTTTACATGTATGCAGGGTTGCGAATGAGCGAGCGAGCAAAAATCCGTGCTCGCTCATTCATGAGCATGAGGACTTGTCAGGTAGCTCGTGCTCGCTCATGCTCATCGCATGCGCTCGCGCTCAATGAGCGCTCATCACCAAAGTAGGTAGATTTTTAGTATTGTTGATGAATCATGCACAGGCCAATTGGATTGCAATTTTTGAAGCTCTTTTCAATTTCCTGAGATAATTTCATCACGAAAAAGAGGCATGTACTCATCTAATATTGTCAGCCTAGAATTTTTTTCAGAGTTTTATAATTAAATATACTAGTTTTTATTAAATACCCGATCAATGAAAAATTGCTGATTTGCATTCAAGACACATTAACTTAGAATTCCAGACACACTTTTTAGCTTATCATTTTAACTTTCATAATAAGACTAAACTTTCAAGGAACTGCATTTTTAGGTCTTAAATAAGCTGTCAACAGAAGACAATTATTTATTTTATATTAAAACATAATTTTACTTGTGGCCAGACTCATTTCTCATTTATTTATTTATTTGAAAT
Source organism: Culex pipiens pallens (assembly GCF_016801865.2). Taxonomy (NCBI): domain Eukaryota; kingdom Metazoa; phylum Arthropoda; class Insecta; order Diptera; family Culicidae; genus Culex; species Culex pipiens. The sequence goes on along the minus strand of NC_068937.1, from coordinate 97,102,475 downwards.
AGACTCCTTTAAATAATATAGTTTATTGAAATTCATCCAAGACACAGAATTGACATTTATTATGCTAAATTATTTACAAATAATTGATTAAACAAGATGAGGTGCCCAGACTTCAAAACGTTCACGATTAAAAAATTACGTAAATTATTACCAAGAAAACATATTTGTGTTCCTTAAAAAAATACTTTTCAACTTTATTAAATAGTTCACTTTCACGTATCACTTTATTATCAACTTTTTTTTTTATTAATCGAATTATTTCTACACCGTAAAAAAAGTGTACATTTGGATGGTGTAATTTTGTAAGGTTGAATATTACCTTTTGAATGTTATAATTTTACCTCGATTTAGACTGAAAAAGGTTGCATTACACCAGAAAAGTGGTAAAATTACACATTTTCAGAAGTAAAATTACGCATTTTTCTAACATAAAAGACGTACTTCCCAGATGTAATATTTCTTTGGTTTTTTACTGTGTACAGATCTTAATGTAACACCTTAACCCCTTAACTCTGACTCCAAAACAAGTTTCAAAACAAAAAATATGACAAATAACTTCATCCAATATTATTAAGATTATCCTATTCAAGCCTCCATTTAAAAAAAAAACAACCTCGAAGCTCTGCTGAAAAAAAAAGTTATTATCGTTTACACGTTACAGGTAAAACAATACCGCTCATTTTGCTCAATGAGCAAAAATGAGCGCGAGCGCGAGCAATGAGCATTTCCGCTCATAAAATAAATGAGCAAACACGAGCACGAGCAAACGTGAGCTAGCTCGCGTCACGCTCCTCCTCACGAATGAGCGAAAAATGCTCGCTCATGAGCGGATGAGCGCTCAAAATCGCAACACTGCATGTATGTAACCAATTAACAAAAAAAAATCTCGGTAAATTGCACGTCAGAAAAACTGGAATAGAAATCCCAGAATCGTGGCGAAAGAAAATCTATCAAAACAATATATTTAAAAAAACGAAAATCGAATTGAATCCATGATTATGTTATGGTCGAGAATCTAGAACCGGGATCCGATAATCTTAAATCTAGAATCCAGATTTTGAATCGGATACCAAGATTCTAGAATCAGAATTTAGAATGAAAAATCAAGACAAATGTTTATACATAAAACAATTGAAGCATCTCGAAATGAATACACTGAACGAATCGAGCATCCGAGGGTTGAAAATCGAGTTTCGGAAATGTCGAGTCTAGAATATAGTCAAGAATCTAAAAACGATTATAAATCGAAAGTCAAGAATGTAGAATCTAAATCGATTACAATAATTTTCGTGGAATTCGAGGTGATAAAGGATAATCGAAAATCTAGAATCGAGAATTCTATAATTCGAGAATCGAGTCAAGAAAACGAAAGATGGAAATCAAGGTTCAAAAATTAATGTAGTCGAGAATCAACAATCAATTACCGTTTAATTTGAATGGATAATCGATAATCTAGAATCGAGAATTCGATTATCAAAAACCTATTATCGAGAATCGATTATCAAGATTGGAGAATCGAGATTCGAGAATCGAAAATTCAAGAATCAAGAGTCGAAAATCGAGAAGCGAGTAGTCAAGAATAAACAATCAATTATCGTTGAAATTGAAGTGATGATCGATAATCGAGAATTCGATGATCGAGAATCGATACGCAAGACTCGAGAATTGAGATTCGAGAATCTAATCGAGCCGAGAAATTGAGAGCTGAAAATCGAGATTGCAAAATGAAGAGTCTTAAATATAACGAAGAATCTAGGAATTAGAGTTCGAGAGTTGAAAATCGAGATTCACAAATGAATGAAGTCAAGTAGCAATCGTAAATCTAGAAACGAGAATTCTATAATTCAATAATTCAGTAATCAAGAATCGAGTCAAGTAAACATGAGTTGGAAATCGAAATTTAAAAATGAATTTAATCAAAAATCAACAACCAAATATCGTTGAATTTGAATGGATAATCGATAATCTAGCATCGAAAATTCGATGATCGAGAACCTATTATCGAGAATCGATAATCGAGATTGAAGAATCGAAATTCGTGAATCGAAAATTCAAGTATCAAGAGTCGAAAATCGAGAATTCAAAATTAAGATTCGAGTCGAGAAATAAAGAGTTGAAATCGAGATTCCAAAATGAAGAGTCTTGAATATAGTCAAGAATAGAGGATCTAGAATTTGTGAACCGAGAACTGGATAATCGAGAATCTTGAATTCGATTATCGGGAATCGATTATCAAGAATAGATAAGCGAGATTCAAAAATCGAGAAACGAGAATCAAAAATTCAAGAATCGAATCGCGAATTCGGGGGTTCAAAACCGAGATTCGAAAATAAAGAGTCTAGAATATAGTCAAGAATCTAAAATTCGAGAGTTAAAAATCGAGATTCAAAAATGAAGAGTCTAGAATATAGTTAACCTAAAATCGATTATCATATAATTTGAAATGATAACCGAGAATCTAGAATCGAGAATCGCGAATTCGATAATTAAGAATCGAAGATTCAAGAATCGCGAATTAGATAATCAGGAATCGCTTATCGAGAAACAAGAATCAAAATTTAAACTTTTAAAGCTTCAAGAGTCGAATACTGTGAATCGAGAATTGATAATTCGATCATCATTCAAAAATGTTGAGTCAAGAATAGAGGCAAAAATGTAGAATCGATAATCGAGGATCGGTCGTCTAAAATTGACAGTCAGGAATTGGCAATTGGTCAAGGTTCGTGAATCAAGAATCGAATTATAATCACCGCGAATCAAAACAGATTGAGTCGGCCAAAAAGAATGTAGAAATTAAATATTACAATCAAGATGCTCTCATAAAACTTCGAAAATCTAAAAAAAAAACAGGCATTTATGGTTCAGAAACAAGAACAGAGAAAGAAAAGAATCGAGATAATCAAAATATTTCACTTAAAATCCTTTTTGAGAAGCCACCCTTCTTTTCACAACAAAAGGGGGTGCGTTTTATTGCTCGGTTCTACTTCTTATCCAGGTCGCTTTCGGCTTGTGCCGATCTCGAGAAGGTGCAAAAAGTGAGTGTCAAGTGTCTCATAACCGGAGCGTTGGTGTGTGTTTGTGCGGGGGCGACGGAAACAATTCGGGAAGCCCCCTGGTGTGAAATTTCGGTTCGAGCCATTAAAACATAACACAGCAGAACAAAACAGCATCCGCCCGAGACATAAAAGCAGAACTTGTTGTGGCCTATGAATTATTGTTCGATTTTTATGATCGCCAAGAGGTGGTTGAGGTGGTGCCTTAACCCGAGCAGGGGTAAATAACACGGGAATACCAAATTTTGGTATTACTTGGGCAAATAACAGGGACCAAAATGTGCCCTTGGTTGCCCAATAATAGATGGTAAAATACCATGAAATCATACCAAAGTCTAGTATGTGGAAGGGCACGAAAATACCAAACCATGTTATTCCAAGGGTAAAATAATACCTCAAAATAAAACCATTTCAATACCAAGTTGAGGTCTTCTGGATTTTTGAACATTGCTTGAATACCAAAACTTGGTATTGCCATGGTTTAATTTTAGGTATTCCCGCGCCCTTGGAAAATCATATTTTGGTATTCCTGTGGTCTTCCAAATACATGATTTGGGTATGATTTCATGGTATTTTACCATCTATTACTGGGCAACCAAGAGCACATTTTGGTCGCTGGTATTTGCACAAGAAATACCAAAATTTGGTATTTTCATAGCATTTTTAGTGCAACAGTTGCAGTTAGTGAAAAAACGGAATTGATCCATATGCGACAGCCAAATCTACTCACCTGATGATTCCATGTTGTTCTTAGTGATATTCTTTACCACATTGAATGCATTTGTCATTGATGAACGGCCTGTGCTTGAAGTTCTTGAAGATTCTGAAAAATAACAAGATTGAAAAATAATTGTTATTAAAATGAAACTGGATTGAAATTCACCAAAATTCTATAATCTGTCGATTAACTCGTATTTGGTTATCCCAACTTAGAGATCAAAATTTATAAAAAAAAATCCCATATAGTTTCAGAGGAATTTGATGAAACCTTTCAATACCAAAATAATAACAAAATGTGGCATCCTGACTTAAAATTTTTTCCACAATGTCAAGTCATTTCTTTAGGGGGTATATCAAAAATGTTTGAAATCAAGTTTGAAATTTCCCGTTTTCAATGAAAGCATTCGCTTTGAGACATCATTTTAGCGCAAAATTAATTATTTTGTCAAAATTGGTCTAAATTTTCCCATAGTTTCAGAGGAATTTGATAAAACACTTTAATACCAAAATAATACCAAAATGTGCCATCCTGACTTAGAAAATTTTCCACAATTTCAAGTCATTTCTATAGGGGGTATATCAAAAATGATTAAAATCAAGTTTGAAATTTCCGGTTTTCAATGAAAGCATTCGCTTTGAGACATCATTTAAGCGCAAAATTAATTATTTTGTCAAAATTCGTCAAAATTTTCCCATAGTTTCAGAGGAATTTGATAAAACACTTTAATACCAAAATAATACCAATATGTGGTGTTCGACCATTGACAAATTCTGCAATTTTGCAATATCAAAACAATACCTTTAATTGGTATGATAGCACATTTTGCTCTTGCATAATCCTTAAGACAAATTTTAAAGGGTCCTGGAATACCAAAATTTGGTATTGATACCAGAGAAAGGTATTATTACGCATTTCCCTTGTTATTTACCCATGCTCGGGATGTTGGCAAAGTTGAACACCATGATAAATGTTGAATGCAATTGGTGGATTCGTGGAATTGGAGCCAAGGTCTGGTATAATTCAAACAGATAATTTCAAAACATCTGGCAACACTTCCAGTCTAGTTTGCCCTAAATTTTGTTTATACACGAAAAACTTACCCCCAAACTCGGTCTCCCTTATTGGCTATTAAAATTTAACAAACTATAAATGGTTTAACCTCAGATTGCCTAAACTTTTCATAATTCCTAAGCCCAAAAAGTTTTACTTAGAAAAACACACACAAACACATCCAGGCGTTGTTGGTGCTTGTGCATTAGAGTGTGTCAAAAGCCCCGACTCTTCCTCGGAACTTGCACAACTTTGTCATGCTGGTCATCGAAAGCTCCAGCCTTCTGACTCCCGGATACAGCCAATTTCCCCCTGGGAGAAACGGAGTGTCTTCGACATTACATGAGCAAAGTTGATGCTGTTGTTGATGTTGGTGAGTTGTTCTATAAGTTTGTTTTCCGGCAGACAGCAGCACAAAGTAAACCACATTCTAAGAGATAGAGGAACAATTAAAGTGGTTTGCATTATGCAAAATTGCTTCATCTTGAGAAAAGAGAGGTCTCTTTGTTTGTCTCAAGGGAGCACTTCCGGTGAAATTGCATTTACAATGTCAAATAATTCACGAAAATTTCAGTCGAAAAAGCTCCACAAATATTGCAATAGTACCTATATTACAATATAAAGCAAAAAGATAGCTAGCTGTCTCAGTTAGCAAAAATATTATTTTTATAATTGTTTAATTGTTTAATTGTGTAATTGTGTAATTGTGTAATTGTGTAATTGTTTAATTGTTTAATTGTTTAATTGTTGAATTGTTGAATTGTTTAATTGTTTAATTGTTTAATTGTTTAATTGTTTAATTGTTTAATTGTTTAATTGTTTAATTGTTTAATTGTTTAATTGTTTAATTGTTTAATTGTTTAATTGTTTAATTGTTTAATTGTTTAATTGTTTAATTGTTTAATTGTTTAATTGTTTAATTGTTAAATTGTTAAATTGTTAAATTGTTAAATTGTTTAATTGTTTAATTGTTTAATTGTTTAATTGTTTAATTGTTTAATTGTTTAATTGTTTAATTGTTTAATTGTTTAATTGTTTAATTGTGAGTCAGATTTGCGATTCCTTTCCGTAGGGTCGTAGAATTTTCGCGTCCGCCGTCGGTGTGTTTTTCGTTTTTCTCGCGTGCGTGTGTGCGTGTGAAGGTGCGGCTGGCTTTGGCTGTCCCGATGACAGTTGAGCCAGTCAGATTTGCGATTCCTTTTCGTAGGGTCGTAAAATTTTCGCGTCCGCCGTCGGTGTGTTTTTCGTTTTTCTCGCGTGCGTGTGTGCGTGTGAAGGTGCGGCTGGCTTTGGCTGTCTCGATGACAGTTGAGCCAGTCAGATTTTCGATTCCTTTCCGTAGGGTCGTAGAATTTTCGCGTCCGCCGTCGGTGTGTTTTTCGTTTTTTTGGCGTGCGTGTGTGCGTGTGAAGGTGCGGCTGGCTTTTGCTGTCCCGATGACAGTTGAGCCAGTCAGATTTGCGATTCCTTTCCGTAGGGTCGTAGAATTTTCGCGTCCGCCGTCGGTGTGTTTTTCGTTTTTTTTGGCGTGCGTGTGTGCGTGTGAAGGTGCGGCTGGCTTTGGCTGTCCCGATGACAGTTGAGCCAGTCAGATTTGCGATTCCTTTCCGTAGGGTCGTAGAATTTTCGCGTCCGCCGTCGGTGTGTTTTTCGTTTTTTTTGGCGTGCGTGTGTGCGTGTGAAGGTGCGGCTGGCTTTGGCTGTCCCGATGACAGTTGAGCCAGTCAGATTTGCGATTCCTTTCCGTAGGGTCGTAAGAATTTTCGCGTCCGCCGTCGGTGTGTTTTTCGTTTTTCTCGCGTGCGTGTGAAGGTGCGGCTGGCTTTGGCTGTCCCGATGACAGCTAGCCAGTTTGATTTGACCCTATCAACACCCTATCATACCATTTCAGCTCGATACACATCGAAACTCGTCGTTCGCACCGTTAATCAGTACCTCACTGAACATCAATCATTTAAAACTCGTAAAATCATCTCAAGTTAAAAGTTACATTGTTGTCCTTCATTCTTTAATTACAAATGATTTTTGTTCTATCTTTCCACAGCCGGCTGTCTAGGACTAGACCATTTCATTTAAAATTTAACAACCGATAAACGGGAAATGTCTCATCCGCAGCATCCGATTGTTTGCCTTGAGAATAATATATAACATCTTTTAACAAACACTATGATTTTGGGTCGCATCATCATCTTCTATGATGAATCCTGACCAAACACCCTATCCTACTAACAAGTTTTCAGGTTCCTGGCGCTCGTGGGGTGTAAGCACAGAGTAAATCAGCTGCCCTAGTAGCAACCTGCGCTAACTAACATTCCCGTCCCTTAAAATCGAGGTCTACAAACTGACATGGCGGGCGCCGTTGGTGGCCAATGACTGTTACCTATTCGCAACTGATCTAGCTTTAGCAATCATGGTGTTTTATCTTTTCAGCGCATTCATACATGCTGTTGATAAGGGAAACACCACTAGATCGTCGAAGCCTATAATCAGTAGTGCTGAAAGGATATTACGGTTCTGTTCAGCAACGGAGGGGCAACCATGGGTGATCTCTCATGCTCATGCTCATGCTTAATTGTTTAATTGTTTAATTGTTTAATTGTTTAATTGTTTAATTGTTTAATTGTTAAATTGTTAAATTGTTAAATTGTTAAATTGTTAAATTGTTAAATTGTTAAATTGTTTAATTGTTTAATTGTTTAATTGTTTAATTGTTTAATTGTGTAATTGTGTAATTGTTTAATTGTTTAATTGTTTAATTGTTTAATTGTTTAATTGTTTAATTGTTTAATTGTTTAATTGTTTAATTGTTTAATTGTTTAATTGTTTAATTGTTTAATTGTTTAATTGTTTAATTGTTTAATTGTTTAATTGTTTAATTGTTTAATTGTTTAATTGTTTAATTGTTTAATTGTTTAATTGTTTAATTGTTTAATTGTTTAATTGTTTAATTGTTAAATTGTTAAATTGTTAAATTGTTAAATTGTTAAATTGTTTAATTGTTTAATTGTTTAATTGTCAAATTGTTTATTTGTTTAATTGTTTAATTGTTTAATTGTTTAATTGTTTAATTGTTTAATTGTTTAATTGTTTAATTGTTTAATTGTTTAATTGTTTAATTGTTTAATTGTTTAATTGTTTAATTGTTTAATTGTTTAATTGTTTAATTGTTTAATTGTTTAATTGTTTAATTGTTTAATTGTTTAATTGTTTAATTGTTTAATTGTTTAATTGTTTAATTGTTTAATTGTTTAATTGTTTAATTGTTTAATTGTTTAATTGTTTAATTGTTTAATTGTTTAATTGTTTAATTGTTTAATTGTTTAATTGTTTAATTGTTTAATTGTTTAATTGTTTAATTGTTTAATTGTTTAGTTGTATGATTGTTTTAGTACACTAAAACTGATGAATAGCGAATCTTTTTTCTTTTCTAGCTGAATCGCTGAAAAAATTATAAACTAATTCTGAAAAAACATTTACTGTCATCGAGCAAAAATCATGTCATGGCGGCGACTGGCTCTCGTTTGGTTAATTTATTTAAACACTGATTAAATTTCCTCCATAAACACACACACACACCCGAGTGGAAACTGTAAAAGTTGCACCCATTCTGTCGTCGAATCGTAACGATGGCGTACCAATTTCCCCGCTCAAAACTCGAAATCGACAACATGTCTCGAGAAGAGTGAGCCTTAGAATGACGTTTAATTAAGAGTTTTGCCTCGTATTCATCTATTTTATCGTGGAATTTTCTCTTCTGAAGGCTTTGCAAGATTCCTTATGATTGTAAAATGCGCAAGTTTGAAAAAGTTGCCAATTTTCAAATTTGGATTTGAAAAATCATCAAGATTCATCCGGAGTGAATGCCTACATTTAGGAGTTTAAAACAATCAAATTTTTAAACTTGCTCCAACTAACGGTAAACGATGTAACTTTCTCCGCTGAAACAAGGCACGACGCCGGACGGCCTCGTCGCATATTTTGCGTCCTCGAAAATCGAAAAATGGGCAAACTTTTCGTCACTATAAAATCTAAAATGCAAATGTGTGCAGAATAACTATAGTTTGACTTGCCATCAACCAGAAGAGCGACATAGTTACAAAGCAGGTTCGTAGCGAGGTGTGTGTCTAGACTTGGTCGAAGTTCAGCGTGAGGAAGCTGGGACAGTTGTCCAGATTGGTTTCCATTTTCTTACTAAAGGTTCAAAATAATGAAACGCAAATCATCTAACCAAAAAAACAAGATCCTGCTTGGTTCATGCCTCCGCAATGTAATCAGAACCTGTTGGTTGGTGTCCCCGCTAAAACATTCGTTAAACAGCTGTCAACCAGAAGCTTCATCTGTCCTCCAGCTTACTGGATGTAGTTTTCCTCGCTAACAAAATCCAGTCCCACCGTCATCATCACCCCCATCATCTTCATCAACGCCACATGGAAAATCAAAAGCTACACCGCGCCCAAATGTATGCAAATTTGTGCCGGCACTCCCCCACCTTAACGCGCGCCCCGATGTATACTGTTGCTTGTCGTGTGGGCGTTAGAAGAGAGCGGGCGAGCGGTGAATATATTCCAGTAAATATTCACGCTAGAAGAAGATTTGGATAAGCGCTGGAAATTTGAATGAACGACGACGACTACGTCCGGATGGTGTAACCCGTTGTGAGTGAATGGAGCAATTTTTTTTTGTCCTGTCTATGTTGACATAGTTGCCCTTTTTTCCTTCTCCCGTGGCTTAAACTGCATAAATTTAGCAATATTGAATAGTTGGTGGAATTTAATAAGGGTTGACTACATTACGATGTTTTGGGAAAACTTTTTGAAGCTGTTCGTTGTTTTGAGGATAAAAAGAGCATTATTGTTGTACATGTAGGACCTCCTACATTTGAAATCACTGAATAGCGAAAGCTACAATATTTCATGAATAAATAAAAGTTGCTAGTATTTAAAATTGAGGTGAAAAGTCATCGATTGTGATTGGACACTCAATAATATTTTAACTGAATGAATGTACATGGAAAAGAAAACTGAATAAATATAAATTAAAAAAAAAAGCATTATTGTTATGAAATGCTGAAAAATATTCTTTTCTTCTTTTTTTTCAACGAATTTTGGAAAAATTAAAGCTTTGGAATCCATTCTCCATTTGTGTAGAAACGTTCTCCCACTGCAGACGAGTGAGAGTGAAATGACCTAGAATTTGGTTGAGAGAAGAAAGATGACCCTGAGAGCATTATTCTCTCGAATTAAAAAAAATCTCGGGGCCTAGCCTCAAATGGAAAATGAACAAAGACAGCTGTCCTGGTTCAGTCTTAGTTTCAGGAGAAAATCGAATGACATTTTTGTTATTTTTGTAAATTTATGTTAGATTTGACCGAGTCACGTGGTAACGCTTCCGCCTCGTAAGCGGTAGATCGGGGTTCAAATCCCGGCTCGGACCAACACAACTGGTGATCGTTTCTCCTCTGGATTCGATTGCTTAGTAAAGGGAAGGTAGTGCATCGTCACAAGCTGGACCTAATCAACGACACCTTAGTAAGGCGACCTATGGAATGTTAACATCAACCATAACGTGTTAACATTAGTTGATTTATTAACTGCCACTGAATCCGCTTTGTAAATGCCGGCCCCGATACTCTTCAAGGGTGTTCCCCTCAGGAACTGGGAAAGATTTACTTTTTTTATGTTAGAAGAAGGGTTGAGAAAAACAAAAAGAAACAGTTAGTTTCAAATCCAAATTTGATATCAAACTATAAACCCTTTACAACACAATTGCCTCTAGACGGGCTTCAATCTAAAACTCGTCAAACACCATTTTTTTTATTCAGTTTTTGATGTTTAAAAAGCATCGAATAGAAAACTCTTAAAATTAAAACAACTTTTGGTTATTTTTGGGATAAATAAGAAAAAAACAAACATGACAAAAAGGACCACAAAGACCAAAATAACCGGAAAAACTAAATTGAAGAAATTGACAAAAAAATATAAAAATATTTAAATAAAAAAAAAATTACAAGCCAAGGTTTCAACATATAGATGAAAAGGGTGTTTTAAAATGCATTTCAGACAAGTCCAGTTGTTTTCCAATCATCAGCTCTCAAATTATCGATGTATTCTCAAAAAAAAAACTTTTTGGGGTACTGTACATTGGTATTTTATATAAATTCAAAATGTGTTAAAAGGAGTTCAAACATCCCAAGTAACATTTTTTCCAGGAGTTCTACAAGAACTCTTCAAGATAGCTACAGCATAGCAGTTTGGACCGCGGTAGGATAAAATTCTCTTCAAAACTTCTTCAGGAGTTTGGAAGAGTACTTGAAGAGAGTTTTATCCTACCGCGGTCCAAACTGATATGCTGTAGCTATCTTGAAGAGCTCTTGTAGAACTCCTGGAAAAAAATGTTACTTGGGATGCTAAATACGATTATAAACGCAGGAAAATGCATTGTAACTGGTTTTCAGTTGATTAAACTTCCATTTTCATTAAAATTTTAAAGTGTTTCAAAAAAATATTTTTTTGCTCCCTGATTTTTCGGGCTAACTTTGAAGGGGGGGCGACATAAACTTGGAAAAATATTTCCAACGACCTAAATAAACTAAATTAACTAAATTAACTAAATTAACTAAATTAACTAAATTAACTAAATTAACTAAATTAACTAAATTAACTAAATTAACTAAATTAACTAAATTAACTAAATTAACTAAATTAACTAAATTAACTAAATTATATAAATTAACTAAATTATCTAAATTAACTAAATTTACTAAGTTCGCTAAATTAACTAAATTAACTGAATTTAACTAAATTACCTAAATTAACTAAATTCACTAAATTTACTAAATTAACTAAATTTACTAAATTTACTAAATTTACTAAATTTACTAAATTTACTAAATTTACTAAATTTACTAAATTTACTAAATTTACTAAATTTACTAAATTTACTAAATTTACTAAATTAACTAAATTAACTAAATTAACTAAAATAACTAAATTAACTAAATTATTGAAATTAACGAAGTTAACGAAATTAACGAAATCAACGAAATTAACGAAATTAACTGAATGAACTGAATTAACTGAATTGACTAAATTAACTGAATTAACCCTCTACAACCTAACCCCGCCTTTAGACGGGCTTCGATCTAAAAAAATCGCCAAAAATCAATTTTCCAACCGATTTTTGATCTTTCAAAAGCATTGGAAAGAAGAACTCTTAAAATTTTAGAAAATTTCAGGGTTGGAAGTTTCAATTTGTTTATGTGACTTTGCCAATGTTTTTAAAAATGTCATTTTTTTAGGCGTCAACTTTGGCTGTGTTTTTTACTAACATTTCCTATATTTTCAGTAAAAAGAAGTATGCAGTAATTTTTGTAGTGTCCCAGACTATGCCTCTACGCATTTTTTTGCAATTTAAATAATGATGGTGCAATTCTATAGCAGAAAATGTGAAAAACATGCAAAAAATTGAAAAAGTGACTGTAAAAACGTGAAAAAATCAGATAGGCAAAATGTATTAGGTGGTAGAATAGGCTAAATACTACCAAACACAAACATAAACTAAACAAGAAAAATGCAAATTAAAATACTAAAAATAAAACAACAAAAACATAAAACAAGAGAAGTAAAGTTTTTTACGGGACACGGGAAAAATTAAAATTTTTGAAAAAACAAAATTGGGCAGTAGAGGGTTAAATGATAATGTTGCCATTCTATAGTGAAAATGTGAAAAACAAACAAAAATTGAAAAAGTGACTGTAAAAACAATTAGAAAATTAGAAAGGCAAAATGTAATGATAGTAGGTGGTAGAAAAGGCCAAATACTACCAAAAACCAACATAAACTAAACAAGATAAAGGCATATTAAAAAACTAAAAATAAAACAAGTAGAGGGTTAAACGTTAAAGTGCTGCATGCCAACATTAGCAGCTCGACGGAATGTATGTATGTTTCCTTAAATTTAATTTTTTTACTTATAACATTAAACATTGTTTACAGGGTAGGTGATTATGTAAGTGGCATGACCAGGTAAAAAAACACAAAAAAAAATAGCTTTTTCATTTGTAGACCTATTTTGTATTTAAACGTGAAAATTACAATTTATTTGAAAATACTGTTTAAATCTTACATTCATTCATCATTGACATCACGAGATTTGCTAATGATTTCTATGTTGAAAATACAATGTCTACAATGATTCTATTTATAACATTCGAATGAAATTCGAAATGCAACCCCAAACTCTCAACTGCAACAATGCTGCAAAACTAATTCCCAAAATTTTGCAAACCTCATTTTCCCGAGCGCGCATCCCAAACAAATAATCCCTCATCGCTCGGGCGCATTATCACACCCAGCACGCAGGGTGGTCTTCTCCAAACATTCCGTTAAATTCCCTGGAAAGCTTTTGTCACCTCGCGTCCGTTCCACACCATTGAAGGCTTATTTACATAAAAGCGGAGCCTCAATCCCGAAAATCGATTCAAATTGAATATTTCAACCGCCATTTATTCGCAAATCGTGCCCAGCTTCGGGAAAACACATTCCAGATCCAGGGCCAACGCAACCAATGTTTCCTCACTCCCTCTTCAGGTGTGTGCGTGTTCAAACAATGGTCGGCCTGATTGTTATCACCTGTTATTCTGACAACAAAATTTCTCCGCACCATAGCGCCATCTGGCGCAGCATCAGCGTTGTACACCCAAACGAAAGAAGTTTGACAGAAAGATTATTACGTTGCCATGAGAGGAAACGACGAAAGAGAGGATAAAGAGAAAGAGAATGCTTGCGACTGAGCAAGCGTGACACTGTGGTAAAGAGGTAGAGTTTAAATCAAAGAACTTTGGTTCGGTTCTTGATGGGGGCAGTTCCTTTTTGTTGAAATGTTCTGACAAACAACTTTTTAGTGTTCAACTCCAGTCTCCGTGATAACCTGGCCCACCGGCGTGGTCAATCCCTCTACCCACGTGGGTGGTTGGTTGGCAGGCTTTCAAAAATGCTTGATAAAATATGCGTAAATATGCGAGCATGACGGCACTTTGACTATGGATTCTATGCATTCAAAGTGCCTCCCTCAACCTCCCCAAGGGACGCACTTACCCAGTAATGACTTCAAACCAGAACGAGATGACGGCAACTATATTGCAACGTTCCCGTAGGACACGATCCTACGCTTTCACGTGGGTTCGGGTCGGTGTGTGACACGTTTCGTAAACAACTGTCGAACTCGTGTTCCACTTTTGCAACCATATATATATAATATTAGAAAGCCAGTCTGGACTGAACTGGACAGGGACCGGTTCGGAACCCATCAGTAGCGCGATATCTCTCCGGGACACCTTTTCGATTTTGGAAATTGCCTTGGCTGGACAGTAGTGACAGTGTATGTAGGGGAAGGTTGGGTTTGCTAGCATCTTGATATCTGAAATTCAAAATTATTACCTTAATAAATTACAGCATTGTCAGTCTAGTGCAATTTTTCTCATTTAAAGAATTTTTCTTGATTTTGAAAGATTTTTTTAAAGGAAAGTTACTCAAATTAGATGGAGTTATGTACGTATTTGTTCAATTTCTCATAAATTCTCTTTCAATATCAAATTTTGACTATCAACAAAAAAATCCTTAAGAATTAAGAAATACCCAGTTTTTTTATTCACCACAGTGGTATGTGGTGGTATCCTGATGCTATTTCGGGCTCCAAATTATACTAAACATCGAGTAATTCATTAAACGCCTTGCTTAAAGTTCCAAAATTTCCGAGGCTAACCAGCGTAAAGCAGGCTAAAGGATCGTTAATAGAAACAAAGAAGTACTCAAAATCATGTTTAATTACCCGTACTGTCGTTCTAAGCATGATTGGTTTATTTTTGAAATGTTGCGCATAATTGTCCCAAGTTAGGGATTTTTCATCCGTTTGTTTAATCCCGTACAAGGCTCCATACAATGTTGGGTATCCTTCCACACAAAAATGGTACTTAAATATTCGAAAATTTGTATCTTGAGTCCGGTTTGCGATGCCCAAGAAACATTTTAGGCTTTATCAAAGCTGTCACAACCGCTATAAAACCTATCAGCCAAAACCAACATTAAAACCCCTTAGTCGTAACAAACTCCCCAGAACCTCGATAAACCCACTTAAAACCCAAAAGGACCTCCGCAAAAGGTTGTTACGGCCTATTTATAAAACCTACATAGGAGTTCAAGGCTTTACAACTGAATCCTAACAACATCCTCAAAGCCTTGATAAAACCTTTGTTAAAACCTAGTCAGGAGTTATGGCAAAATGACATTTTTGCAATTCCGTCGTGAAACTACTTACTTTTCCCGTCATTCTTGAACGACGAAATAGCCTACTTTTCTGTACCAAAAATAATCGAATAGCAACACTTTTCTAAATAAATGCTGAAAAGGTCTACTTTTCAGCACTGACATGGGTGCTGAAAAGTTGAACTTTTCAGCACTTGTTTCGAAAAGTAACACTTTTCAACATTTTTTTGATTTAAAAGATTTATTGACAAAATACATGAAAATTTGACATAAAATTTCACTCAATGGGTGTTTTTTGGAATTGCAAAAAATGTTGTATGGAACTCGTTGCAAAACTTGATTTTTTCAGCACTCTTCGTATTTATCAAACTCGGTGAACCTCGTTGGATAAATGTACGACTCGTGCTGAAAAAATCCTCTTTTTGCAACTTGTTGCATAAACTACTATTCATACGTCTTCAAACGTTTTATGCCAAATAGGGTTTAAATGAAATTATGGAGATGGTTGTCAAAAATAGCGATGATAAATAATAGATATTATTTTAGAGGTAATCCAAATAATTTGAAAGCTTATTTCTCACAATTGATGGCTCAAATTCAGCTGCAGTTGAAATTTTATTGATAAATGTAGGAGAGATAGAGCCAAAAAATTCAACTCGCTTCATCAAAAATCAATATTTTGTAATCATAGTGTTTAATATTAAAAAATATTTTATTGCAATTCTTTCAAAAAAAATGTTCAAAATATTTTTAAACATCTATCGCTACATAAATCATACCATCGAATTTAAATCATTTTTTTCAGTTTTCTATTTTTTCAATCAAGATGGCGGTAAATCAAATTCAATCAGAGCACACGTTTAGCGCCATATTTATGCACTGCTATTTGACCGCGATAAATGCTCTTTAAGGAACTTATGGTTTAACCCTCTACAACCCAACCCCGCCTCATGACGGGCTTCGATTTAAAAAATCGCCAAAAATCCATTTTTCAACCAATTTTTGATCTTCAAAAAGCATTGTTACTTGGGTGCCTTTCCGTCGGGTCGCAAGATTTTTCGCGTGCGCCGTCGGTGTGCAATAACAACAAAACGTTATCATACCATTTCAGCTCGATAGACATGTTAACTCGTCATTCGCTTCGTTAATCACCTCACTAAACATCAATCATTTAAAACTCGTAAAATCATCTCAAGTTAAAAATTACACTGTTTAATCCTTTATTCTATAATTACAAATGATTTTGGTTTTATCTTTTCACAGCCGGCTGTCTAAGATTAAACCATTTCATTTAAAATTAAGCAACCGATAAACGGAAATGTCTCATCCGCAGCATCCGAGTGCTTGCCTTGAGAATTATATATACTACCTTTCAACAAACACTATGATTTTGGGTCATATCATCATCTTCTATCATGAATCCTGACCAAACACATTCTACTAACAAATTTTCAGGTTCCTGGCGCTTGTGGGGTGTAAGCACAGGGTAAACCAGCTGCCCTAGCAGCAACCTGCGCTAACTAACATTAAAATCGAGATCTACAAACTGACATGGCGGGCGCCGTTGGTGGCCAATGACTGTTACCTTTTCGTGTTTTATCTTTCAGCGCATTCATCCCCCTATTTGATAAGGGAAACACCACTAGATCGTCGAGGCCTGTGATCAGTAGTGCTGAAAGGATATTACGGTTCTGTTCAGCAACGGAGGGGCAACCATGGGTGGTCTCTCATGCTCATGCTCAAATATTCGAAAATCTGTATCATTTGGAGGAATTTTCTGATCGTTTTGGTATCTCCGGGAAAGTTGTAGGAATTGATAAGCACTTTAGAAAATAGGTGCAAGATTTTTTTGGCCGATTTATAAATTTACATTTTTCACAGAAAAAAAAAACAGTTTACCACACACAAAAAAATATTTCCGAATGTTACATCATTTATGATGTACACTTTTGCACGTCATTTTAATTTAAATGCAATTTGATGTAAATTTGCAACAAGTTATACGTAAAAACATGATTTTACGTGTGATTCAACCGTTTAGATCGAATCTCATGTTTACATCAACTGAGTTTACATGTGATTCATCTTTTCCGTGTTGAGTAAATCAACACTTTTTTTCTGTGCAGTTTTCCCTAGCAATGATTTATTCTTATTTTTTTTGAATACATAGAAATTATGCGAAATTTGTTGACTTCTATTTTGAATGGAAAATTAAATTTGCAATTGAAAAATACGTTACAGAAATTTTCATAAAGTGTGCCGTATTAAAGATTTCAAGCCACTTAAAGTTTGATTGCCACTTCAGTTTTTCGGTATTTTAAAGGGTATGTTCAAATATTCTATAGTTTTTTTATTCCATAATATCGCATTTTTTGTTGCCCAACAAATAAACAAGATCTATTCCCAGTAGTGACTTACTGGTAAGGTCAATAAGAACAGTAAATTGCATTGAATAAAATAAAATTCTTTCATTATTTTTTTTGCAAATTAAAAAAAAATGTGCCAAAAAGTAAAGCAAATGTATACTTCCGGTTAAATTTCGAGAAACGGGAAATATTTTTTTCCGGTAAATCCCGGAAATGTTTTCCTGGGACGGGAAATTGTACGCTCTAATTCTTTGAAAATAAATTGGTTAACAAAAAATCTGCAGTTTTTGTTTCTTTTCATAACTATAGTTCTATGGACTATTTATAAGATGATTTTATTTATTTCTGGGCATTTTTTGCATTATTTTCAAAATAACTAGTTTTTACTAAATAATTCGTTAAACAAAACTATCGCTTTTTCAATACATTTCAAGCATGACCAGTTCGTTTAGAATATATTGGCGATGAAAAACAAAAATCAATCAATCTAACACAGTCTTTCGAACATGAGCCAGGTTTCGAAAATCAATTGTTAAAAAAATAGTTTTTTAATTCTTTTTCACATGCCCAGTTCTATGAAAGCTAATTTTGCTTGTTTTAGCATTTTTCTAACAAACAAAATCTTTGAAAACAAATAGGATGAAAATCAAAAAAAAAAGATTTTGGTTATATTGAATTTCACTTTTTGGTACTAAAACTTGATTTGCAAAAAAAACTATTTTAATTTTTTTAATTACTAATACGCCAACATTTCAGGAATTTCAAGAATGTGCAAAAAATCCTTGAGAAATAGTGGTCGCAAAATTTTTTCAACTTTACTTTTGGATGTAAAATCGCATTTGCAATTTCAAAATAGTGCACCATTTGTTCAAGTTATAGCCATTTTTAGGTAACTGTTTTGAAAATAGTCGCAGTTATTCATTTTTTAAAATAACTGCCCATGTTGGCCCACTTTAAAAAAATATTTTTGAAAAGCTGAGAAAATTCTCTATAATTTGCTTTTTTGAATTTTGTTGATACGGCGTCATCCATAAAGTATGTCACGCTAAAATCGGCCAAAATTAACCCCCCCTCCCCCCTATGTCACACTTTGTCACGCTGGCTTTAACCCCCTCTCGAAAAATACGTCACGTTTTGTCGGACCCCCCCCCCCCATTTTTTTTTGTAAAATGAGAAAGTTTTCATTTTTTTTTGTTAAATGTTGTAGTGATAGAAATCACTATCAAAAGTTTTTTTTTTGAAAATCTGATGATTTAAGCATTTTAAATCTATTATCAAAAACTCTGTTTCTTAAAGCCTTGAATCGTGTTTGATTTATGAGTAAAGTTTATCAAACATTAAACCTAGCTATATTTTAAGACTGAATTTTCAGTATTCAAGAAATAGTCCAGCGTGACGTCACAGTCTCACGTACCCCCCCTCTCCCCCTTGTCACACTTTGTCACACTTACGACAACCCCCCCTCCCCCCCTAGAGCGTGACGTACTTTATGGATGACGCCTACGACCTTTAGTTGCTGAGATATTGCCATGCAAAGATTTAAAAACAGGAAAATTGATGTTTTCTAAGTCTCACCCAAACAACCCACCATTTTCTAATGTCGATATCTCAGCAACTTATGGTCCGATTTTCAATATTAAAATATGAAACATCCGTGAAATATTCCGATCCTTTCGAAAACAATATTTTCAATTTTTTGAAATCAAGACTAACATTTCAAAAGGGTGTAATATTGAATGTTTGACCCTTTTGAAATGTTAGTCTTGATTAAATTTGCCATCCAATATTTCGATTTTTTGAAAAATCTGTATTGTTTCAAAAAATCATAACTCGGTCAAAGATTTTTTGCCCGTTCTGCAAATTTCTGGAAAGTTGGCATTTGATGTCCCCATATCAGAAAAACAAATAAATAAAAATAGTGTTTTTTTTCGCAAATCAAGTTTTCGTGACAAAAAGTAAAATAAAAAATAACTGTTTTTTATCGTGTATTAATTATTTTAGTGTAGTCCTTATACATACCTATAACTTTGCCGAAGACACAAAATCGATCAAAAATTCCTTCAAAAGATACAGATTTTTGAATTTTCATAAATCATTTTTGTATGGACAGCTGCCAAATTTGTAAGGAAAATTATATGGACAAACTAATGATGCAAAATTGCTTCTTTGGGCATACCGAAGGCACCAAAAAAGTTTCAGCCGGTTTGAAAAAAAAAAACAAAAAAATCGAATGACCGAAATATCAGAGAATTGCTCGTATCTGAAAAGTATATTATCATATAACTTTTAAAAAGGCAGTTTTGACATTAATTTTGTTCATAAATTGAGTGATATTTTCATTTATTAGTGTGAGGTTTTGTTTTGAATACGAGACGAGGTTTAGTTATATTCGGTTCGGTCGCTGAGATAAGGCCGACGATAGCTTGGAAACTATTGATCCAATTTTCAATCTTAACCAAATTAAACCTTTGTGACATAGGAATGAGAATTTGAAAATTGAAGCTATCATTTCTAAATCTCCAAATCCTACGTTTAAAGCCTTTCTGAAACATATGGTACACTGAAACACAACAAAAGAATAAAAAATAGGAGCAAAATTTGTCAAAATCGTGTTCTTGTGATGAAAAGAGCAATATAGTTTTGGGTATTTTTTTCCATGATCTAATTTTTTCCTGAAATTTTGTAATCATAACCTGCAATTTTGTTGCTATACAGACTTTGTTCTAAGAAACCATTATTGATGTAAAATGGATTTTTTGATGTCTAAAAATTTATGGAAAGGTTCATCCAAATCAAAAACTTCAAAACTTAACATCGCGAACAAATGCAATAAACTAGAGGATTGCTAATATGAGCAATTCTCTACAAAACCGGCCGATTTCGACCATTTTTATTTTTTGTATTTTTTGATTTGGCTCAAACTTTGTGGGGGCCTTCCCTATGACCAAAGAAGCCATTTTGCATCATTAGTTTGTCCATATAAATTTCCATACAAATTTGGCATCTGTTCATACAAAAATGGTACGTATATATTCGAAAATCTGTAACTTTTGAAGGAATTTTTTGATCAATTTGGTGTCTTCGGCAAAGTTGTAGGTATTGTTAAGGACTATTTAGAAAAAAATAGGTACACGGAAAAAAAAAAATTCCCGATTTTTTTATTAACTTTTGACAAAGGACTTTGTCTTAAAGCTCTATCTGCGGTGTCAATGCAAAATTTTTCGAAAATGTAGCGTTACCGTCGCAAGCCCTCGGCGTGACATTCTGTTCCTGTTGCGTAGATGCCGTGAAAACTATTTAAGCTAAAAATTAGCCTCTGGAGGATTTAGTGTCCATCAGACTTTCATCAAAGACGGACCTTACGTTGGGAATTTTATTGCTCACACACACACACGCAGGTGGTGCACGAACTGAGAGGAGGTCCAAGAAGTTATTGACGGTAGCCAGAACGGTCACCGGAATACCGAAATTATTGGGAACAATTTGGTAGGATATCGGTCACACCCGGAGTGGCCAGTGCCTACCGGGAGGACATTTACGGAACCATACAAATTTGGGCAATATGGGTATCAAAATTCATGGTTTTTGATACTGGTAATGAAAATGACCATTTTGGCAGGATTGGCCACACCCGGAGTGGCCATTGCCCTGAGGGAAGGTTCTACCGGGAGGACATTTACGGAACCATACAAATTTGGGCAATATGGGTATCAAAATTCATGGTTTTTGATACTGGTAATGAAAATGACCATTTTGGCAGGATTGGCCACACCCGGAGTGGCCATTGCCCTGAGGGAAGGTTCTACCGGGAGGACATTTACGGAACCATACAAATTTGGGCAATATGGGTATCAAAATTCATGGTTTTTGATACTGGTAATGAAAATGACCATTTTGGCAGGATTGGCCACACCCGGAGTGGCCATTGCCCTGAGGGAAGGTTCTACCGGGAGGACATTTACGGAACCATACAAATTTGGGCAATATGGGTATCAAAATTCATGGTTTTTGATACTGGTAATGAAAATGACCATTTTGGCAGGATTGGCCACACCCGGAGTGGCCATTGTCCTGAGGGAAGGTTCTACCGGGAGGACATTAATCGAACCATACGACTTGGGGCAATATGCGTATCAAAATTCATGGTTTTTGATACTGGTGATGAAAATGGCCATTTTGACCGGATTGGCCACACCCGGAGTGGCCAGTGCCCTGTGGGAAGGTTCTACCGGGAGGACATTTACGGAACCATACAAATTTGGGCAATATGGGTATCAAAATTCATGGTTTTTGATACTGGTAATGAAAATGACCATTTTGGCAGGATTGGCCACACCCGGATTGGCCATTGCCCTGAGGGAAGGTTCTACCGGGAGGACATTTACGGAACCATACAAATTTGGGCAATATGGGTATCAAAATTCATGGTTTTTGATACTGGTAATGAAAATGACCATTTTGGCAGGATTGGCCACACCCGGAGTGGCCATTGCCCTGAGGGAAGGTTCTACCGGGAGGACATTAATCGAACCATACGACTTGGGGCAATATGCGTATCAAAATTCATGATTTTTGATACTGGTGATGAAAATGGCCATTTTGACCGGATTGGCCACACCCGGAGTGGCCAGTGCCCTGTGGGAAGGTTCTACCGGGAGGACATTAATCGAACCATACGACTTGGGGCAATATGCGTATCAAAATTCATGATTTTTGATACTGGTAATGAAAATGACCATTTTGGCAGGATTGGCCACACCCGGAGTGGCCATTGCCCTGAGGGAAGGTTCTACCGGGAGGACATTTACGGAACCATACGACTTGGGGCAATATGCGTATCAAAATTCATGGTTTTTGATACTGGTGATGAAAATGGAGTGGCCAGTGCCCTGTGGGAAGGTTCTACCGGGAGGACATTTACGGAACCATACAAATTTGGGCAATATGGGTATCAAAATTCATGGTTTTTGATACTGGTGATGAAAATGGCCATTTTGGCCGGATTGGCCACACCCGAATTGGCCATTGCCCTGAGGGAAGGTTCTACCGGGAGGACATTTACGGAACCATACAAATTTGGGCAATATGGGTATCAAAATTCATGGTTTTTGATACTGGTAATGAAAATGACCATTTTGGCAGGATTGGCCACACCCGGAGTGGCCATTGCCCTGAGGGAAGGTTCTACCGGGAGGACATTTACGGAACCATACGACTTGGGGCAATATGCGTATCAAAATTCATGGTTTTTGATACTGGTGATGAAAATGGCCATTTTGACCGGATTGGCCACACCCGGATTGGCCAGTGCCCTGTGGGAAGGTTCAACCGGGAGGACATTTACGGAACCATACAAATTTGGGCAATATGGGTATCAAAATTCATGGTTTTTGATACTGGTAATGAAAATGACCATTTTGGCAGGATTGGCCACACCCGGAGTGGCCATTGCCCTGAGGGAAGGTTCTACCGGGAGGACATTAATCGAACCATACGACTTGGGGCAATATGGGTATCAAAATTCATGGTTTTTGAAACTGATAATGAAAATGACCATTTTGGCAGGATTGGCCACACCCGGAGTGGCCATTGCCCTGAGGGAAGGTTCTACCGGGAGGACATTTACGGAACCATACAAATTTGGGCAATATGGGTATCAAAATTCATGGTTTTTGATACTGTTGATGAAAATGGCCATTTTGGCAGAATTGGCAACACCCGGAGTGGCCAGTGCCCTGAGGGAAGGTTCTACCGGGAGGACATTTACGGAACCATACGACTTGGGGCAATATGCGTATCAAAATTCATGGTTTTTGATACTGGTGATGAAAATGGCCATTTTGGCAGGATTGGCCACACCCGGAGTGGCCATTGCCCTCGGGAAGGTTCTACCGGGAGGACATTTACGGAACCATACGACTTGGGGCAATATGGGTAGGGACCATCCATAAACCACGTGGACACTTTAGGTGGGGGGGGGGGGGTTATGGCGATTGTCCACGATCCATACAAATTTCTTTTTTTGTATGGACAATTGTCCACGAGGGGAGGGGGGGGGTTTAAAAGATTCCCAAAAAAGTGTCCACGTGGTTTATGGATGGTCCCGTATTGTCCACGAGGGGAGGGGGGGGGGGTTTAAAAGATTCCCAAAAAAGTGTCCACGTGGTTTATGGATGGTCCCGTATCGAAATTAATGGTTTTTGAAACCAGTAATGAAAATGGCCATTTTGACCGAATTGGTAACACCCGGAGTGGCCAGTGCCCTCGGGAAGGTTCTACCGGGGGGACATTAATCGAACCATACGACTTGGGGCAATATAGGTATCAAAATTCATGGTTTTTGAAACTGGTAATGAAAATGGCCATTTTGACTGGATTGACCACACCCGGAGTGGCCAGTGCCCTCGGGAAGGTTCTACCGGGGGGAAATTAAGCGAACCATACGACTTGGGGCAATATGGGTATCAAAATTCATGGTTTTTGATACTGGTGATGAAAATGGCCATTATGACTGGATTGGCCACACCCGGAGTAGGCAGTGCCCTCGGGAAGGTTCTACCGGGGGGACATTAATCGAACCATACGACTTGGGGCAATATGGGTAGGGACCATCCATAAACCACGTGGACACTTTAGGTGGGGGGGGGGGGGTTATGGCGATTGTCCACGATCCATACAAATTTCTTTTTTTGTATGGACAATTGTCCACGAGGGGAGGGGGGGGGTTTAAAAGATTCCCAAAAAAGTGTCCACGTGGTTTATGGATGGTCCCGTATCGAAATTAATGGTTTTTGAAACCAGTAATGAAAATGGCCATTTTGACCGAATTGGTAACACCCGGAGTGGCCAGTGCCCTCGGAAAGGTTCTACCGGGGGGACATTAATCGAACCATACGACTTGGGGCAATATATTGTGAAAGCAGACAAAAATCAAAATACAGGCGCCACCTGTCAAAGCTGTTGCGCCACAGGCTGATGTACACGCTAACGACAAACCACAGCATTTTTGTTCGGCGCAACAGATTTTTTCGCGCAACAGAAGTGTTGCGCACTTCGGTTTGGTGGTAAGCGGATAATAGGTATCAAAATTCATGGTTTTTGAAACTTGTAATGAAAATGGCCATTTTGACCGGATTGGCCACACCTGGAGTGGTCAGTGCCCTCGGGAAGGTTCTACCGTGGGGACATTAATCGAACCATACGACTTGGGGCAATATGGGTATCAAAATTCATGGTTTTTTAAACTGGTAATGAAAATGGCCATTTTGACCGGAGTGGCCACAACCGGAGTGGCAATTGCCCTGGGGAATGTTCTATCGGGGGGGACATTAATCGAACCATACGACTTGGGCCATATGGGTATCAAAATTCATGGTTTGGCCACTACGGGTGTGGCCAATCCGGGTGTGGCCAATCCGGTCAAAATTGTCATTTTCATTACCAGTTTCAAAAACCATGAATTTGGATTCCCATATTACCCCAAGTCGTATGGGAGTAATTCTCGCTGAAAGTGGACCACTATTTACACAAGGTGCTCAAAAATCAAAAGCAATGTACTTTTCCAATAGCCCCCACCAAGTTATGAATGAAACCATGTTTGGTTGGTTAAATTTGTCCTCACCTCGGCGCCACAATGCTGAAACATTTTTTTAAAGTGGTAATTTTTTGACTTAGGCGCGTCTACAAAATTGCTAATAACTTTGCAAAACTTCAACGAACCCTTGATGTTTAGGGGTGTTTTGGAAAGGAAATGAGCAGAGCTTTCGAATGAACTTGTCAGAAAAATACCGTTCCATACATTTTTTAGCCACAAAACACCAATGTATTTTTAAAAGTCATTTTTGAAGGCCGGCGCCCCGCTTTATCGAAAAACTGACAAATCCATTCGAAAGCTGAGACGATTTCACATAAAGGACCAATAAATCTAAGGTGTATGTTCCTCCTATCTTTTTTAATCTTATTTTGATTCTGCGAGCGCAGCGCTCCTTTCGCATTTCGGGCACCCAAAATGTTGCAATTTGCTTGCCACATTATAACGTTTTGTCAAAAAATATAGGTGCTCACTTTTTAAATGATAGTTTATTGTCCAGGGATCAAAATGCACTTTCGATAATTGACCAATATTTATGTTTTTGGGTTCTTCCAAGCAATTTAATGCCGAAAATTTGTTTTTTTTTTAACTTTTTTTGTAAAATGCTCATTTACAATTCGGTGGACTTTTTTTCAGTAGAACTAATGAATGTAGCATGTAGGAAATTTCACCACGAACATTTTTCTCTAAAAGAAAACGTAATTTCGATACTCCATTGCCAAGATATTTTAGTTTTAGTGAGAAAAAAGTGCCAATTTTACAAATTTCTCCGAATAAACAAGCACGGCCTATTATTTACATGCGGCATATGTTCTGGAGGCCAGAGTATGGTTTCTTATAATTATTTTGGTCGCTGAATTCGGATCTGGAATCAAATTTCAGATAAACAGTGAACAGTGATATTTTAGTCACGCTCAAATATTATTTGCGTGTATTCCCCATAGCCACATAGGGATCGGCAGCCGAAGCCACTAACCACCGCGCCACGAGGCCTCTCAAAACTATCAGAAGATGAAAAAAACATTCTCCATTAAAAAATCCGTGAGTAAAATATCAATTAAAGGTGAGCGAAAGATGAAATATGACCGAATTCACTAGCGATTAAAATTACAGCATATTACCGCAAATAACTTTTGGGCGTGGCTCCTAATTTAACTGTTTATCTGAAATTTGATTCCAGATCCGAATTCAGCGACCAAAATAATTATAAGAAACCATACTCTGGCCTCCAGAACATATGCCGCATGTAAATAATAGGCCGTGCTTGTTAATTCGGAGAAATTTGTAAAATTGGCACTTTTTTCTCACTAAAACTAAAATATCTTGGCACTGGAGTATCGAAATTACGTTTTCTTTTAGAGAAAAATGTTCGTGGTGAAATTTCCTACATGCTACATTCATTAGTTCTACTGAAAAAAAGTCCACCGAATTGTAAATGAGCATTTTACAAAAAAAGTTAAAAAAAAACAAATTTTCGGCATTAAATTGCTTGGAAGAACCCAAAAACATAAATATTGGTCAATTATCGAAAGTGCATTTTGATCCCTGGACAATAAACTATCATTTAAAAAGTGAGCACCTATATTTTTTGACAAAACGTTATAATGTGGCAAGCAAATTGCAACATTTTGGGTGCCCGAAATGCGAAAGGAGCGCTGCGCTCGCAGAATCAAAATAAGATTAAAAAAGATAGGAGGAACATACACCTTAGATTTATTGGTCCTTTATGTGAAATCGTCTCAGCTTTCGAATGGATTTGTCAGTTTTTCGATAAAGCGGGGCGCCGGCCTTCAAAAATGACTTTTAAAAATACATTGGTGTTTTGTGGCTAAAAAATGTATGGAACGGTATTTTTCTGACAAGTTCATTCGAAAGCTCTGCTCATTTCTTTTCCAAAACACCCCTAAACATCAAGGGTTCGTTGAAGTTTTGCAAAGTTATTAGCAATTTTGTAGACGCGCCTAAGTCAAAAAATTACCACTTTAAAAAAATGTTTCAGCATTGTGGCGCCGAGGTGAGGACAAATTTAACCAACCAAACATGGTTTCATTCATAACTTGGTGGGGGCTATTGGAAAAGTACATTGCTTTTGATTTTTGAGCACCTTGTGTAAATAGTGGTCCACTTTCAGCGAGAATTACTCATGGTTCGAATAATGTCCCCCTGGTAGAACCTTTCCCAGGGCACTGACCACTCCGGGTGTGGCCAATCCGGTCAAAATGGCCATTTTCATTACAAGTTTCAAAAATCATGAATTTTGATACCCATATTGCCCCAAGTCGTATGGTTCGATTAATCTCCCCCCCGGTAGAACCTTCCCCAGGGCAATTGCCACTCCGGGTGTATCCACTCCGGTCAAAATGGCCATTTTCATTACCAGTTTAAAAAACCATGAATTTTGATACCCATATTGCCCCAAGTCGTATGGTTCGATTAATGTCCCCCGGTAGAACCTTCCCGAGGGCACTGGCCACTCCGGGTGTGGCCAATCCAGTCAAAATGGCCATTTTCATTATCAGTTTCAAAAACCATGAATTTTGATACCCATATTGCCCCAAGTCGTATGGTTCGATTAATCTCCCCCCCGGTAGAACCTTCCCCAGGGCAATTGCCACTCCGGGTGTATCCACTCCGGTCAAAATGGCCATTTTCATTACCAGTTTAAAAAACCATGAATTTTGATACCCATATTGCCCCAAGTCGTATGGTTCGATTAATGTCCCCCCGGTAGAACCTTCCCGAGGGCACTGGCCACTCCGGGTGTGGCCAATATCCTATAAATGTGGTCCCAAGCCCATTGCCCCAATTCATTCTGGTCCGGTGAACGTCCTTACAATCTTCATAAGAACAGAATCCCTCCCAATTTAGTGCACAAACTGTGTTTTTCAATGTGTGCGTGTGTGTGTGTGAGCAATAAAATTACCACCGTGGATCCGCTTTTGTCGAAACCTCGTAAGGCACTGAATTTTTCTGAGGCTATCTGTTAGCTTAAATAGTTCGCATGAAATGTGGCAACAGTGGTGCAATATTCTCGCGACACAGTTCCACGTAAACAGGAGAGGAGGCAAAATTTGCACCATGTTGCCACATTTCATGCGAACTATTTAAGCTAACAGATAGTCTCAGAAAAATTCAGTACCTTACGAGGTTTCGACAAAAGCGGATCCACGGTGGTAATTTTATTGCTCACACACACACACGCACACATTGAAAAACACAGTTTGTGCACTAAATTGGGAGGAATTCTGTTCTTATGAAGATTGTAAGGACGTTCACCGGACCAGAATGATTTGGGGCAATGGGCTTGGGACCACATTTATAGGATATTGGCCACACCCGGAGTGGCCAGTGCCCTCGGGAAGGTTCTACTGGGGGGAAATTAATCGAACCATACGACTTGGGGCAATATAGGTATCAAAATTCATGGTTTTTGAAACTGATAATGAAAATGGCCATTTTGACTGGATTGGCCACACCCGAAGTGGCCAGTGCCCTCGGGAAGGTTCTACCGGGGGGACATTAATCGAACCATACGACTTGGGGCAATATGGGTATCAAAATTCATGGTTTTTGAAACTGATAATGAAAATGGCCATTTTGACTGGATTGGCCACACCCGGAGTGGCCAGTGCCCTCGGGAAGGTTCTACCGGGGGGACATTAATCGAACCATACGACTTGGGGCAATATGGGTATCAAAATTCATGGTTTTTGAAACTGATAATGAAAATGGCCATTTTGACTGGATTGGCCACACCCGGAGTGGCCAGTGCCCTCGGGAAGGTTCTACCGGGGGGACATTAATCGAACCATACGACTTGGGGCAATATGGGTATCAAAATTCATGGTTTTTGAAACTGATAATGAAAATGGCCATTTTGACTGGATTGGCCACACCCGGAGTGGCCAGTGCCCTCGGGAAGGTTCTACCGGGGGGACATTAATCGAACCATACGACTTGGGGCAATATGGGTATCAAAATTCATGGTTTTTGAAACTGATAATGAAAATGGCCATTTTGACTGGATTGGCCACACCCGGAGTGGCCAGTGCCCTCGGGAAGGTTCTACCGGGGGGACATTAATCGAACCATACGACTTGGGGCAATATAGGTATCAAAATTCATGGTTTTTGAAACTGATAATGAAAATGGCCATTTTGACTGGATTGGCCACACCCGAAGTGGCCAGTGCCCTCGGGAAGGTTCTACCGGGGGGACATTAATCGAACCATACGACTTGGGGCAATATGGGTATCAAAATTCATGGTTTTTGAAACTGATAATGAAAATGGCCATTTTGACTGGATTGGCCACACCCGGAGTGGCCAGTGCCCTCGGGAAGGTTCTACCGGGGGGACATTAATCGAACCATACGACTTGGGGCAATATGGGTATCAAAATTCATGGTTTTTGAAACTGATAATGAAAATGGCCATTTTGACTGGATTGGCCACACCCGGAGTGGCCAGTGCCCTCGGGAAGGTTCTACCGGGGGGACATTAATCGAACCATACGACTTGGGGCAATATGGGTATCAAAATTCATGGTTTTTGAAACTGATAATGAAAATGGCCATTTTGACTGGATTGGCCACACCCGGAGTGGCCAGTGCCCTCGGGAAGGTTCTACCGGGGGGACATTAATCGAACCATACGACTTGGGCCAATATGGGTATCAAAATTCATGGTTTTTGAAACTGATAATGAAAATGGTCATTTTGACTGGATTGGCCACACCCGGAGTGGCCAGTGCCCTCGGGAAGGTTCTACCGGGGGGACATTAATCGAACCATACGACTTGGGGCAATATGGGTATCAAAATTCATGGTTTTTGAAACAGATAATGAAAATGGCAATTTTGACTGGATTGGCCACACCCGGAGTGGCCAGTGCCCTCGGGAAGGTTCTACCGGGGGGACATTAATCGAACCATACGACTTGGGGCAATATGGGTATCAAAATTCATGGTTTTTGAAACTGATAATGAAAATGGCCATTTTGACTGGATTGGCCACACCCGGAGTGGCCAGTGCCCTCGGGAAGGTTCTACCGGGGTGACATTAATCGAACCATACGACTTGGGGCAATATAGGTATCAAAATTCATGGTTTTTGAAACTGATAATGAAAATGGCCATTTTGACTGGATTGGCCACACCCGGAGTGGCCAGTGCCCTCGGGAAGGTTCTACCGGGGGGACATTAATCGAACCATACGACTTGGGGCAATATGGGTATCAAAATTCATGGTTTTTGAAACTGATAATGAAAATGGCCATTTTGACTGGATTGGCCACACCCGGAGTGGCCAGTGCCCTCGGGAAGGTTCTACCGGGGGACATTAATCGAACCATACGACTTGGGGCAATATGGGTATCAAAATTCATGGTTTTTGAAACTGATAATGAAAATGGCCATTTTGACTGGATTGGCCACACCCGGAGTGGCCAGTGCCCTCGGGAAGGTTCTACCGGGGGGACATTAATCGAACCATACGACTTGGGGCAATATGGGTATCAAAATTCATGGTTTTTGAAACTGATAATGAAAATGGCCATTTTGACTGGATTGGCCACACCCGGAGTGGCCAGTGCCCTCGGGAAGGTTCTACCGGGGGGACATTAATCGAACCATACGACTTGGGCCAATATGGGTATCAAAATTCATGGTTTTTGAAACTGATAATGAAAATGGCCTGGACTGGATTGGCCACACCCGGAGTGGCCAGTGCCCTCGGGAAGGTTCTACCGGGGGACATTAATCGAACCATACGACTTGGGGCAATATGGGTATCAAAATTCATGGTTTTTGATACTGGACATGAAAATTACCATTTTGATTGGACATTTTCCGAACCATACTTGTTTTGGCAATTTATTTCCACAGAGGTGCCAAAGATTGAAAACATTTTATAGGAATAAATTATTTAGGATTAAATACATAGGCAATGTTTTAAAAATATAAAATAAAATAGAATATTTTTTAGGAGTTTTGTACAAAGTTCTTTGTCATATTGGTCATGTAGAACATAACCACCTGCACCTTTTTTTTCACAAAAACTCAAATTCCCAAAATACGTATTTTTTGATTTTCGAGATTTTTTGATATGTTTTAGGGGACAAAAATCCGCAACTTTTGAGCTATAGAGAAACATGGTCAAAAAATCTGCCACCGAGTTATGATTTTTTGAAAAACTGGTGATTTTTGGAAAAAATCGAAATTTCATACATAAAATTTTTTTGACCTCATTTTTTTATGCAAAATTGAATTTGCAATCGAAAATTACTTTACAGATTTTTCGATAAAGGGCCCCGTTTTCAAGATATAGCCACCAAAAGTTTGATTTCAGCGAAATATTTGCAGTTTTTAAATTTTTAAAAATAGTGACCATGAGTGACCATTTCTAAAAATATTTTTTTTGAAAAGTTCAGAAAATTTGCTATAAAATTGTCTAAGAGACATTGAAGATTGGACCTCTGGTTGCTGAGATACAGCGGCTTAAAGAAAAAGAAACACGAAAATTGAAGTTTTCTAAGTCTCACCCAAACAGCCCACCATTTTCTAATGACGATATCTCAGCAATTAATGGTCCGATTTTCAATGTTAATACATGAAACATTCGTGAAATTTTCCGATCTTTTCGAAAAAAATATTTTGAAAAAAATTAAATCAAGACTAACATTTTAAAAGGGCATAATATTCAATGTTTGGCCCTTTTAAAATGTTAGTCTTGATTTAATTTTTTTCAAAATATTTTTTTCGAAAAGATCGGAAAATTTCACGAATGTTTCATGTATTAACATTGAAAATCGGACCATTAATTGCTGAGATATCGTCATTAGAAAATGGTGGGCTGTTTGGGTGAGACTTAGAAAACTTCAATTTTCGTGTTTCTTTTTCTTTAAGCCGCTGTATCTCAGCAACCAGAGGTCCAATCTTCAATGTCTCTTAGACAATTTTATAGCAAATTTTCTGAACTTTTCAAAAAAAATATTTTTAGAAATGGTCACTCATGGTCACTATTTTTAAAAATTTAAAAACTGCAAATATTTCGCTGAAATCAAACTTTTGGTGGCTATATCTTGAAAACGGGGCCCTTTATCGAAAAATCTGTAAAGTAATTTTCGATTGCAAATTCAATTTTGCATAAAAAAATGAGGTCAAAAAAATTTTATGTATGAAATTTCGATTTTTTCCAAAAATCACCAGTTTTTCAAAAAATCATAACTCGGCGGCAGATTTTTTGACCATGTTTCTCTATAGCTCAAAAGTTGCGGATTTTTGTCCCCTAAAACATATCAAAAAATCTCGAAAATCAAAAAATACGTATTTTGGGAATTTGAGTTTTTGTGAAAAAAAAGTTAATAAAAAAATCGGGAAATTTTTTTTTCCGTGTACCTATTTTTTTCTAAATAGTCCTTAACAATACCTACTACTTTGCCGAAGACACCAAATTGATCAAAAAATTCCTTCAAAAGTTACAGATTTTCGAATATATACGTACCATTTTTGTATGAACAGCTGCCAAATTTGTATGGAAATTTATATGGACAAACTAATGATGCAAAATGGCTTCTTTGGTCATAGGGAAGGCCCCCACAAAGTTTGAGCCAAACCAAAAAATACAAATAAAATCCATTTCCGGTTTTGGTAGAGAATTGCTCATATGCGAGGTGATTTTGCCATCTGTTTCTTTGTAATTTAATTTACACACTTTGTTTAGGTAAAAAAAAATATAAAAAAGGTCAAATTACACCTAAACAATTTCAGCTTGCATTTTTTATTTACTGTGTTGTATTTCCATGATTTCTAGCTCGAAATTGTGCTGAGATAGAAATTGAGTGTCTATGTTAAACTGCCGATGGGAATGCTTACTCAAATTCCGTTAAATGACGTATTTATCATAAAAAAAGGAATTAATAATGATCTTTTTAACAGCTCCGGATAACCCTTTTGAATTTGATGTTTTTAGTGAAACATTTCTCTCTTCTATTGAAAGTTATTTGCTGCCAAGATAAGTGTTAAACCCCAGAACAGTATCGAACATTTATACATTTTTACTATTTTTGCTGAAAAGCTCAACTTTTCAGCTCTCGAATGTATGCTGAATAGTTCTTTCTATACCTACTTTTATTTTTGGCGATGAAAAGAAGTAAATTTGTCATTCGAAAATGGAAAAAAATTGTACGAAGTTTCACGAAGGAATTTTAACTAGTTTTTTGAAAAATATTAATTTTTATTTCTGTGTTTTTTTTTTAATTTATTTCAGCGTGAGTATGGTTAGAGTGTGTTGAGCAAAACATTTAAATCGAAACTTATTTGACCCCATTTTCACTATAAAAATATATAAAACGCATGTCACAATCAGACGGTCCCTTTTCCTAAACAGTCTACAAAACGCCTGTCACAACTCATATCCCTGGGCAATAATATCCGTGTGTGTGCACAAACGAAGCGAAACGGAACGATTTCGGAAGCCGGAAACATTTTTGGCCAGCCAGATCCCACGTGGGATACCGAAGCTAAAGTTAGCCTGCTATATAAATTTGAAAAAGAAAAATTGGATGCAATTTTCAGAAATGCATGCTACAAAAGGACGCGTTTTGAATCGATTTTGACAATGTTTCACATCAATTTGTAGCTTTCAACTTTTTAAATCTTGCTCAAGTACTCAAAACTTACCTTACCTTTCAGCACAATCTTGCAGCAACAGCTTTTCACTCCAGCCAAGCGCGCGCAATTTATTCACCAACTTTATTGAATAACTTTCCATTCAGCCCATTTTCCAAGTTTCACTCTGGCGGCACTAGTGCCGCCACGTGTCGACGGCGCAATTTTACACCTTTTAATAAATTTTCACCTGTTTCCAATCGCCATTGCTGCGCTCTGCGGGAAAGTGAGTTTAAGTACAAAAGTGTAACGAATGAAAAAAAAAAAAAAAGAAAAAATGTAGAAACTTCTTTTGAATTTTTCAAGCTCACCACCCTCAACAGGATGACGCCGTCGTCGGTCGAAGGCATTGTTGTAAGAGGAGGTACTTTGCCGCCATAACTTTTGCGGCCAAAAAGTTGACCTGAGTGTGGTGGGGGGCCGGGGTCAGGAACATGCCAAAGGTGCCCGCAGATGACGCCACCCGGGCACCGCAAATTATGACCTGCTGCAGATTTATGACACACTGCCCGAAGGTGAGAGCGGCATCTTGAATGTTGGCTTAAGAAAAAAAATGGGTAGCAGTTTTTGAGAAGAAAAGATGTTACTTAATTTAGCTCAATATTTTCAAATTAATATTTAATTTTCATCAAATAACTCTTATTTTATTATACAAAATACTTATGTAACAAGAATAACAAAAAAACAAATGACAAAAAACAAAAAACAAAAAACAAAAAACAAAAAACAAAAAACAAAAAACAAAAAAACAAAAAAACAAAAAACAAAAAACAAAAAACAAAAAACAAAAAACAAAAAACAAAAAACAAAAAACAAAAAACAAAAAACAAAAAACAAAAAACAAAAAACAAAAAACAAAAAACAAAAAACAAAAAACAAAAAACAAAAAACAAAAAACAAAAAACAAAAAACAAAAAACAAAAAACAAAAAACAAAAAACAAAAAACAAAAAACAAAAAACAAAAAACAAAAAACAAAAAACAAAAAACAAAAAACAAAAAACAAAAAACAAAAAACAAAAAACAAAAAACAAAAAACAAAAAACAAAAAACAAAAAACAAAAAACAAAAAACAAAAAACAAGAAACAAAAAACAAAAAACAAAAAACAAAAAACAAAAAACAAAAAACAAAAAACAAAAAACAAAAAACAAAAAACAAAAAACAAAAAACAAAAAACAAAAAACAAAAAACAAAAAACAAAAAACAAAAAACAAAAAACAAAAAACAAAAAACAAAAAACAAAAAACAAAAAACAAAAAACAAAAAACAAAAAACAAAAAACAAAAAACAAAAAACAAAAAACAAAAAACAAAAAACAAAAAACAAAAAACAAAAAACAAAAAACAAAAAACAAAAAACAAAAAACAAAAAACAAAAAACAAAAAACAAAAAACAAAAAACAAAAAACAAAAAACAAAAAACAAAAAACAAAAAACAAAAAACAAAAAACAAAAAACAAAAAACAAAAAACAAAAAACAAAAAACAAAAAACAAAAAACAAAAAACAAAAAACAAAAAACAAAAAACAAAAAACAAAAAACAAAAAACAAAAAACAAAAAACAAAAAACAAAAAACAAAAAACAAAAAACAAAAAACAAAAAACAAAAAACAAAAAACAAAAAACAAAAAACAAAAAACAAAAAACAAAAAACAAAAAACAAAAAACAAAAAACAAAAAACAAAAAACAAAAAACAAAAAACAAAAAACAAAAAACAAAAAACAAAAAACAAAAAACAAAAAACAAAAAACAAAAAACAAAAAACAAAAAACAAAAAACAAAAAACAAAAAACAAAAAACAAAAAACAAAAAACAAAAAACAAAAAACAAAAAAACAAAAAACTAAAAACTAAAAACTAAAAACTAAAAACTAAAAACTAAAAACTAAAAACTAAAAACTAAAAACTAAAAACTAAAAACTAAAAACTAAAAACTAAAAACTAAAAACTAAAAACTAAAAACTAAAAACTAAAAACTAAAAACTAAAAACTAAAAACTAAAAACTAAAAACTAAAAACTAAAAACTAAAAACTAAAAACTAAAAACTAAAAACTAAAAACTAAAAACTAAAAACTAAAAACTAAAAACTAAAACTAAAAACTAAAAACTAAAAACTAAAAACTAAAAACTAAAAACTAAAAACTAAAAACTAAAAACTAAAAACTAAAAACTAAAAACTAAAAACTAAAAAATAAAAACTAAAAACTAAAAACTAAAAACTAAAAACTAAAAACTAAAAACTAAAAACTAAAAACTAAAAACTAAAAACTAAAAACTAAAAACTAAAAACTAAAAACTAAAAACTAAAAACTAAAAACTAAAAACTAAAAACTAAAAACAAAAAACAAAAATGCGAAAAAGAGGTGTTTTTTAATAATTGGCAGCCTGAAACGGTGATGAGATAGATATTTGGTGTCAAAGGGACTTTGTTGTAAAGTTGGACGTCCAATTGCTGGCGTACTCAAAATTCCGAAAAAAAAGTTTTAAGAACTCTGTCATTTTCCGTTACTTGTCCTTTTAAGGGAAATTTAATGTACTTTTCATTAACCCAGAAGGGTCATTTTTTCATCTAGTACAAACATTTTCATTTTAAAATGTTGTGTTTTTTCTAACTTTGCAGGGTTATTTTTTAGAGTATAACAATGTTCTGCGAAGTTGTAGAACAGACAAAAAACGTGATTTATAAGCATCAAGAGTTATCTCGATTTAAAAAAAAGAGTTTCGAAAAAGTTACTTTTTGCGAAAAACTTTCAAGCAAATCGAAGAGGGGTCGGGGCAACTTTTCCCGATTTCGTGTGAGTTGGTAGAGAAACAACCTATTTGTTTAATCAGAAAGTGAACAGAATTTTCTGTAATTTAATTACTAGGATTTTCTCATTAGTCTTGACATTTTACCACAGAGTTTTCAAAATCTCTGATTTGTCAGAAATATCTTTTGAAGACTTATAAAAAACATGTTTAAAGGTTATCAACGTTATTGTATTCATTATCTTTGTTATCTATTTGAACTTTTTTTTAAATTATTTTAATTTAATTTTTACTACAGCGTTGCCAGTTTTCAATATTGATGATTAAATTAATGGCTTTTGGGAAACTCACGGTTCAACGTTCATAAAAAAATATCTTGAATGGTCACATTGAGTCAAAATTCACCAATTTGAATGTATAATATCGAATTAGCAATGCAATTGTAAAAACCCGATTTAATATCACCAGAGGTGAAATAGAGCCTTTCTTACAAAATGATGAAACTCCGAGAAATATATTGGTGCAATTAATTTTTCAAAAACATAATGATACCATCCAGTGAGAATTTTACCTAAAGCTTCGAATCTTTTTAGGCTAAACCTCAAATGCCATTTTTTTTAATTTCAGAAGTACATTATTTGTCGCAAGACATTTAAATTTAATTAAGAAAAACATATTGGATTGACATTATTAGAAAAAAAATAAAGGGTACTCAGTCTATAATGTTAGTCTATGATTAACTTAAAAAAATATGTATCGCTATTGCACTTTGTCGATCAATTATGAGAAGCCAGAAAGATCACTTTCACGCGCAGCGTAAAACGCGCAAGCGTAAAAGCGCTGGCGTTGAAGCTTCGACTTGACGACTTGTCGAGCTTTCGAGCGAGAACGAGCCGGGACAGCTATAACTTTTGAACCAACCGTCTGATCAATACCAAAATTTACTCGAATACAATTCATACCAAATGCTTTCAATCGAGAATGGGCTGGGACTTTGAATTTGATGTTCAGTATATGATTTTGTATAAATCCAAAAAATTAATAGGAAAAAATAGGGTAAAAATAAGACGAAAAACACTAAAATCGCTATATCTTTGGAAATACATTTTGGAAAAGCTTCAAATTTTGGGCCCAAACAGTTTATGGCGCATGTTTTCGAATGGCTTTTTGTTTGGAACTGAATTCTTTAAATTTGATAGTGTTATCTGTAAAATAGTCCAAAAAATACCTCTAAAAATGGCTTTGACCACATTTACTGGTCGAAAATTGTGAATCGAAAAATAAAATGTTCGTCTCCGACCCCACGGCTACAGATCTGACTAATGAAAATTGTGGGTTTTACGAGCGGTTTTCCAGTGATGGAAGACACAAATTTTTAAGAGCGGATACAGACATCGCTCATGTATTTCAGAAAAAGAGCTCTCAAAAATCAGACTTTGAGTTCCGGGTTTCGGGCCAAAATTCAATCGAAAGAGCGCATCTTAACCTTCAATTTAGTAATAGGATTTTTTCCTGGGACAAATCCTCGCCGTGCACGAATTTTTTAAGATTTCTGAAGATTTTTTAAGATTTCCAAAAGCAAACCTTAAACCTTTCTTTTGTAAGAAAGGCAAAAATGTGTGTTTGGGCCATTTCGATCGAGTGGAAGCTCTAAATCAGCCCGTTGTAGGTTCCAACCAAAGTTAATACAAAATTCATATTACTCTAAACTGCGACAAGCGACTATCGCTGCTGTCCCGTTAACTCTCAACGAAAAGCTCCCCTGCGGTTATTAAAAATTCATAGAAATATCCATTTCTTCGCGCAATTCTCACCCACTTTGAAAGCTATCTGGAGCGTCACCATCACCATCATCTTCCACTTGGCGGGGAGATCGTTATCATTAGGACCAACTTGGTGCTTATTAAAGTAATTGGTTCTCCGATTTTAACAATGTTCACTTTTCCGCCTTTGCCAGCTTCTCGGAGGATGGTCGAAAAAACAGCAGCAGTGCCATCTAACGACACGCTTAGTCCAAGTAGCTGCGAAGATTCGAAGATAATTGCTTTGAAAATTTTCACTCACCTTATCGCCTAGGATGGCTCGACCACGGCCACAGAAAAGTGGACGCTTCTTTGTGCAGAAGATTTTGATTTTGGAAGATTTTGGAACTCCACCTGTCAGAAGTTCTTCAAAGCGTCATTCAACCTAGCGGTGAGTAGCGCAACCAACAGCATCCACTTATCTGTGGCCAACGGTTCGTTATCTCTCCGGCAGGCCCCCAAACTCCGCGAACTTTGGCCAAGCCGGATCTGCGTCCAATTGGTCCTTACTTTGGAGACTTTGTTACGGCCTCGTGAAATCGCAGCTCAGTGGCGACGCCCGGCGGCAATTGATTTTATCGATCTCATGTTTTATTCATGGCGCTCGTCGCAGGCTTTTCGTGAATCTCTAGTTCCTGACCCCCTCGAGTGAGAGAAAAGAAGGCACAAATGGCCAGATTTTCTTACCTTTTACCCTGGGTATTTACTTTATTTCGCTTTGCAAAGTCAAGATGGTTTTACGCGGCTAAATTTGAGGCACTTTTCCATTTGCTTGAATGAAGCGACATCTGATGAGGGTTAGCACCACCACAACCACAAATAACGACGTCTTTATTCGCCGATTCTGTGGATTCGCTTAACGGGGTTGATTATGGTGGATGATTCAGGAGATAGGATGACTTCAAGGTGTCTGACCTTAAGAAGATTTATGAATATTCATTGAGAACTTTAATATTTACAAAAATGTTACCGATATTTTCAGTTCATTCAATTAATTTGGTTTGTTCGTGAAATTATTTTACGCAGATGTCAAAAACTAAAAAAAAGCAAAAAGCAAAAAGCAAAAAGCAAAAAGCAAAAAGCAAAAAGCAAAAAGCAAAAAGCAAAAAGCAAAAAGCAAAAAGCAAAAAGCAAAAAGCAAAAAGCAAAAAGCAAAAAGCAAAAAGCAAAAAGCAAAAAGCAAAAAGCAAAAAGCAAAAAGCAAAAAGCAAAAAGCAAAAAGCAAAAAGCAAAAAGCAAAAAGCAAAAGCAAAAGCAAAAAGCAAAAAGCAAAAAGCAAAAAGCAAAAAGCAAAAAGCAAAAAGCAAAAAGCAAAAAGCAAAAAGCAAAAAGCAAAAAGCAAAAAGCAAAAAGCAAAAAGCAAAAAGCAAAAAGCAAAAAGCAAAAAGCAAAAAGCAAAAAGCAAAAAGCAAAAAGCAAAAAGCAAAAAGCAAAAAGCAAAAAGCAAAAAGCAAAAAGCAAAAAGCAAAAAGCAAAAAGCAAAAAGCAAAAAGCAAAAAGCAAAAAGCAGAAAGTAGAAAGTAGAAAGTAGAAAGTAGAAAGTAGAAAGTAGAAAGTAGAAAGTAGAAAGTAGAAAGTAGAAAGTAGAAAGTAGAAAGTAGAAAGTAGAAAGTAGAAAGTAGAAAGTAGAAAGTAGAAAGTAGAAAGTAGAAAGTAGAAAGTAGAAAGTAGAAAGTAGAAAGTAGAAAGTAGAAAGTAGAAAGTAGAAAGTAGAAAGTAGAAAGTAGAAAGTAGAAAGTAGAAAAAAGAAAGTAGAAAGTAGAAAGTAGAAAGTAGAAAGTAGAAAGTAGAAAGTAGAAAGTAGAAAGTAGAAAGTAGAAAGTAGAAAGTAGAAAGTAGACAGTAGAAAGTAGAAAGTAGACAGTAGAAAGTAGAAAGTAGAAAGTAGAAAGTAGAAAGTAGAAAGTAGAAAGTAGAAAGTAAAAAGTAAAAAGTAGAAAGTAGAAAGTAGAAAGTAGAAAGTAGAAAGTAGAAAGTAGAAAGTAGAAAGTAGAAAGTAGAAAGTAAAAAGTAGAAAGTAGAAAGTAGAAAGTAGAAAGTAGAAAGTAAAAAGTAGAAAGTAGAAAGTAGAAAGTGGAAAGTAGAAAGTAGAAAGTAGAAAGTAGAAGTTGAAAGAAGAAGTTGAAAGAAGAAAGTAGAAAGTAGAAAGTAGAAAGTAGAAAGTAGAAAGTAGGAAGTAGAAAGTAGAAGTTGAAAGAAGAAGTTGAAAGTAGAAAGTATAAGGCAGAAGTTGAAAGTAGAAGGCAGATGGCAGAAGGCAGAAGAAGGCAGAAGGCAGAAGTCAGAAGGCAGAAGAAGGCAGAAGGCAGAAGGCAGAAGTCAGAAGGCAGAAGGCAGAAGGCAGAAGGCAGAAGGCAGAAAGCAGAAGGCAGAAAGCAGTAGGTGGAAATCAGCAAACAGAAGGTAGAAAGCAGCAAGTAGAATGCATTTTGATTGATTTTATGAATAATTGGTGTTGCCTCATTGCTCTCTTCTACTATTCATGACGGGATTCTTACCTGATTATAACATAAAAACTCACAGACATCGATCTACACACACTTCTTGTTCGTATGCATGAAAAAGGAAATATTTTCTTTAAAAGCAATCTCCTCTGTGAGAAACTTTAACATTAATCTGATACCGGTTAAATATGCCATTTAAATTCAAACCCGATTCCACATCAACCGATATAACAAGAGGGCAATACTACTGATTCAACCCCAATTCTAGCGAATGTGAACAATAAAAATAATCATAATCACTGCAAATTCCACACTTTCTCCTTTATCTCTCGTGTGCAACTTCCTCTCCGCCAACAACTTTCAATTGGAAAATCGAACATTCCATTGTGCAAACAAACGTTGAAGCAAAAAAAAAAGAAGCCCTGGCAAAACCGAGATGAATCAATAATGAGCCTTGAACATTTGCCCTTCGTCTTTTATTGATAGTAGGACTAAAGGCGGGAAGAAAGAGAGAAAAGCTCACCGGAACACGGTTCGATTTCAACTTTGGATTTCAAAAGCTGTGTTTGCCAATGGGGTTATCTACGTATACTTTTCCTGTTTTCTTGAATCCGATTGTCGAATGTGTTAATAAGGAACGTGTGAATCGATTTCACAGGTTCCAGAGTCTGACGTTCAGTCTGTTATTCAGATTTCCTCTGCAAACATGTTCTTCAAGACTTTGCTATGAATACAGATTAGCTGTTGAACCAAGTCGAGTTTAAATCCCTTAATTTAAACCAAACAAGCAAATCTCTCGAAACTTTAAGCAAATTGTTCAGTGCAGCTCGAAACTGTTGAAGTTGTCTCCAAATTTCCACGCTGAATCGCACTTGAAATTTCCCAAATTCCTTCACGGTTCCAGGCTTCTACTGCTTCTGTTGTAAAAGAGAAAGTCAGCACAAAAGTCTGACTCGCCCGCCCCTGTTGGAA
The DNA here is from genome assembly GCF_016801865.2 of Culex pipiens pallens. NCBI lineage: Eukaryota > Metazoa > Arthropoda > Insecta > Diptera > Culicidae > Culex > Culex pipiens. Next base: position 97,060,798 of record NC_068937.1, on the reverse strand, counting down.
TGCAAGGTAATGAGCCTAATCGGATTTGAGCACGACAAAGGCAAAAGTTTACGGAATCTTTACCGAAACAACATCAGCAACACACTACGGCAAAGGGGTTGCGAAAGTTGGTCCTTTACGCTGGTGGTGCCACCTTCTGGTAAAATGGCTTCAAAATGATTGAACTTCTTGTGTTGATTTTTGGGGAAAATAGTTGAGCTCCACAAGGGGTTTTGGGTGGAACGATCGGCGCGTAATTGGGCGAACAGCTTTGGGAGGTAAATTTAAAGTAAACGCTTCAGTTTCGTCATGGTATGATAGATTTGAGTTCCCTGAACATGCTTCAACCGACAAAATTGAATATTAGTGAATGTTCTGTTAGTGAATAATATTGAAAATTTCGGGTATTCGTATTCGGAGTTTTCAGAAGCTGAAGTCGGAGTAGGCTTCTTTTCAACAAGTTTTTATGGGAATTGGCAATGGAGTCAGTGGAATCAGGTCATTTTTAAGAGTTAGAGTCGAAGTCCCTTCAAAAGCTACCCGACTACAGAGCCCTGGTCTTGCAAAATATCATACAAATAAATGATTTTTTTTTTCTAGAACACAAAACAATCTCACACCAATAACCATTCCGGATCTTCCGGCCCCGACAAATCCAGGCCATCATCGATCGCTCGACGACAAGTACTTTGAAAATCTAAAAGGAAAACCGGAAACGCTCGATAAGAGAAAACTCGGTGCTAGAAATTGCACACCAAACTTTCGAAGTTTCACAGCAGCAGCCTCAGAGTGCTGAAAGAATGGTCATTTAAAGTTTCAACCATAAACTTTTAATTTACCTGCCCCCCCGTCAACTCTGCGGACACTCTGGCCCTAACCCCAGGCCGGACCGGACTAACGACTTCCCTCGGTTGCCCTTAGACCCCCCTCCCCTCTTGTTTGAAATGGGTCACCCCGAAGATGCTGCGTCCACTAGCAGACGATGCACTCTAAAGGCGAAAACGCCAGTGTTGCCAGATTTTCTGTAATTCCACACAAATCGAATAGCTTGATATTTAAAACTACTGGCAACACTTCCCGTCTGGTAAGAAGTGCAAGGAAAACTTAAATTGAAGACACCTTCTTGCCACCCAACCGGCCAACTGTCCCAGACCGATGGTCAGCTTTCGCTCCATTTGGGGATCAATGGGGATGCTCGACTCTACTCGGCGAAAGCTCAAGTGGAGTGGAAAAAGTAAAGAAAGAAAGCTCTTCTTCCCTGAGCTCTGACCATCGTCGTCTCTGGTTGCCGTAGGGCCATCGCAGGACATACTCAAACGCCATTTAATCTTTGCCCCATTCTGTCTTGCTGCTGAAGTTCTCGAGGGGGTTGTGCTTCCCGGCAAGCCCGGGGGCACCGAATCCGGGGGAAGTTTCTTGCGATGGGAAAAGGCGCAATTGGGGAAACCGAATTTATTCGATGTTTTTACACATATCTGTTTTATTCTCTTTTGTTCCTTTTTCTCATGTTTCACCTTTTAGCGATTTTTTTAGTTCAGTCTTTAAAGTTTTGTTTTTTTTTTATTTTCGTTCTGTTGAGTTTTTACTTTTTTTTATTCTTTTCAGTTTCATTTTCTTTTGAGTTTGTACTTGTACAGATTATTTCTGCTTTGTTTCCCCTTTTTTAGTTTTCTCTTATTAGCTTCAACCTTTCCTGATTTTACTAATTTCTGTTTTTAATTTGTTATTGTTTTTATTAAAGCTTTAAATATTTTACTCTTATCGTTTTTTTCAATTTTTCAATCTTTTTAATTTACCCTCCAATTTTTTTAATTCTTCTCAAAAAACTTAAAAAAATGATTTGAGTTTAACTGTGCTCCTTTTAGGTTCTTATGCTTCTACATTTTCAGTATTTACCTCTGAAGTTTCCACATTTTTTTCTTTTTGTTTATCTTTTTTTGCTGTTACTTTTAAGTTTCAAACTTTAAGATTTTTAGTCTATTGAGCAATTTGCTACAATGTCGGCCGATATCATACAATACAGTTCCAATAAACAAAAATGTCATATTTTGCTTTTTGGGTGTTTTTGAAAAATACTCTAAATTTTTATATTTGACTCAAATTTGTAGGGAAATTTTGTGATCTCTTGAAAAAAAATGTTTAAAATATTCAAACTCAAGACTAACATTTCCAAAGGGCTAAAAATCAATATTAAGCCCTTTTGCAATGTTAGTCTTGATTTTAAATTTTTTAAATGTTTTTTTAGGGGATCAAGAAATTTCACAAATGTTGTATTTTTAAATTTTGAGAATTGGACCATTAGTTGCTGAGATAATGGCACTATAAATTGGAAGGTCAGCGTTTTGGATGAGACAAAACTTTAATTTTCCAGCAATTTTCATTTTTTCTATTCGCTAAATCTCAGCAACCAGGATTCCTATCTTCAATGTATGTTAGACAATTTTATAGGATAACAAAAACTGATTTTTTCAGTTAAAAAAACTCTAAATTGCTATATCTTGCAAACGGCGCACCTAATGAAAAAAATATTTTTTTCAATTGAAAATTTGAATTTCAATTAAACATCTAGTTTCCGGTTTTGTCCCCTTTTTTAAATTATTTATCACAATACCTACAACTTTGCCGAAGACACCAAATGAATCAGAAAATTCCTCCAAAAGATACAGAATTCCAAATAATTGTAATAATCAAGCTTTTCAAGATTTTCAAGATTTTCAAGATTTTCAAGATTTTCAAGATTTTCAAGATTTTAAAAAATTTAAAGATTTTCAAGATTTGCAAGATTTTCAAGATATTCAAGATTTTCAAGATTTTCAAGATTTTTAAGATTTTCAAGATTTTCAAGATTTTCAAGATTTTCAAGATTTTCAGGATTTTCAAGATTTTCAAGATTTTCAAGATTTTCAAGATTTTCAAGATTTTCAAGATTTTCAAGATTTTCAAGATTTTCAAGATTTTCAAGATTTTCAAGATTTTCAAGATTTTCAAGATTTTCAAGATTTTCAAGATTTTCAAGATTTTCAAGATTTTCAAGATTTTCAAGATTTTCAAGATTTTCAAGATTTTCAAGATTTTCAAGATTTTCAAGATTTTCAAGATTTTCAAGATTTTCAAGATTTTCAAGATTTTCAAGATTTTCAAGATTTTCAAGATTTTCAAGATTTTCAAGATTTTCAAGATTTTCAAGATTTTCAAGATTTTCAAGATTTTCAAGATTTTCAAGATTTTCAAGATTTTCAAGATTTTCAAGATTTTCAAGATTTTCAAGAATTTCAAGATTTTCAAGATTTTCAAGATTTTCAAGATTTTCAAGATTTTCAAGATTTTCAAGATTTTCAAGATTTTTAAGATTTTCAAGATTTTTAAGATTTTTAAGATTTTTAAGATTTTCAAGATTTTCAAGATTTCAAGATTTTCAAGATTTTCAAGATTTTCAAGATTTTCAAGATTTTCAAGATTTTCAAGATTTTCAAGATTTTCAAGATTTTCAAGATTTTCAAGATTTTCAAGATTTTCAAGATTTTCAAGATTTTCAAGATTTTCAAGATTTTCAAGATTTTCAAGATTTTCAAGATTTTCAAGATTTTCAAGATTTTCAAGATTTTCAAGATTTTCAAGATTTTCAAGATTTTCAAGATTTTCATGATTTTCAAGATATTCAAAATTTTCAAGATTTTTAAGATTTTTAAGAATTTCAAGATTTATAAGATTTTCAAGATTTTTAAGATTTTCAAGAAGACAAGATTCAAGATTCAAGATTCAAGATTCAAGATTCAAGATTCAAGATTCAAGATTCAAGATTCAAGATTCAAGATTCAAGATTATTTTTATTATGCTTCAAATTCCAGATCTTCCTGATTGGCGTTATCCAAGGAAAACTCCAATGTTTGTATTCTAGCGGACCCGGTGGCGTGAAAGTGGAAAATTGTTGTATCATACCAGGTCCTGGTCCATCGGTCCGACGTCCGAGTCAAATGGCACTTTAAAACGATTTCGCTCAAGATTGGAACCGTTTATACTTTCGGTGACACCGTCTTCCTGCTGGTGTCAAATTTCTTTCACGCTTGAATCTGGGACGAAGTTCCTGCATTTCTCGAAAGGATTTTATGGAATGCAATCTGATGGAGTTTTGAGATTTGTTTGTTTGTATTGCGAAACTTGGTTCATTTAAAATTTCACGTTTATATCTTTCTACTTCAAAATCTGATCGATGCTTTTTTAAGTTCCTCTCTGAAAAATTGAACGAGTTCTCGACAATACACGTCACGGAAGTCTCCCCTCAATGAAAAACTCATACATAATGATGGTTAACGGAAGTAAGTAGCTTCGATGGCAGAAAAAATGATACGACAATCCACTTTGAGATGCTGCTTTTTTTATTACCGTAAAAGCTGTAGGCAGCTTCCCTCCGTGCCTCGTCGTCACTTTTCTTTAGTGTCGATAAATTCGTACCGTACGTTTTGTCGATGTGAAAAGAAGAAAAACGCTCACACATACATACACGCATACAGGTTTGAAGGTATAAAAAGATTTAAATACAATTTTGCTGATGACGTGCATTGTAAAAAAAGATTTAGTACTTATGTGTAGGAGTGTGTTTTTAGAAATGTAAATTTAAAACTGTTTTTTTTTTGTAAAATATTGTGCAGCAAAAGCACAAATTTGAAAAGCTTGCTTATAAAACAATTCGACCTTATTAAATTCTTGAAAATTCTATACTTAGCCTGACCAACCGACCATCCTGAAACATTCACTGTGGAATTCCAGAAAATTCAATATTCATCTGTTGCTGTCTCTTCGGCTAAAGCTAAACCAAACCAAACCATTCCAACCAGGCCCGTCTGTTGGCAAAGTGAAAAATTCATAAGACTACACGTTTCCTCCTTGCCTTGCCTTGCCAATAAGCCATCGATGTATAGATTGAAAACATCTACAAAAGCAACCGTCGTCGTTCGAAAAGGATAACGCAGCGAGCTTTCCTCTCCGCACACGCACAAACCCCCTCGGGGGGATGTCAACATATAGGAACATTACAACGAAAACATCAACAACAACATCAACCTTCATGGCAGCAGAAGTAGAACCGCACGCCCCGGCAACAACGTTTTATTGCGATTTTATGAGTGCCAACAAGCAATATAACCAGGGCCATCAGTGTATCGGTTTAGGGTGGCGCAGTTGTCTTAAAATATTTTCAAATGTCTTCAAAGTCATGACATGTCTTCAATTGTCCTCAAATTTCCTCAAATGTCTTCAAAGGTCTTCAAAAGTCTTCAAATGTCTTCAAATGCCTTCAAATGACTTCAAATGTCAACAAATGTCTTCAAATGTCAGTGTCTTCAAGCGCGTTGAAATGTCTTCAATATTATCAAATTATTAGAATGGCATGATCCACCCTAACCTACCTCCGCCAAGGATCCTTCTAGAGGTCCTTCTGCGGTACGGAAGACATACCTCTCCAGGACCGGGCCACGCATCGTTCGATGCTGATTCAGTGATTCACTGTGACTAGAGATTGAGGACTGTTTGATGTTTGGTGTGTGTGCGCAACTACACTGTGGGTGCGGTGTAGGACACGTTTTACGGACAATCTTCCTCTGATGTTTACACTTTCGGAACGGACCACGTCCCGTGTCTATCAGGCTTCCGAAAAAGGGTTGTCAACCATGTGAATTGAATATGATGCAGTCATAAATGCGCCGTTCCGTGAGTGTACCGTACCTTGTTTTTATGGTCGTCCGCACGCATGTTATCGGCACCCCCACGTGGTCGTCCTGTCCACGTGGTCGTAAAACACACAGGGAGTCCCCCTCGTCGTCGTGGCCACCAACAGGGACAATCTTGTTCGACACCGGCTGCTCCAGAGCCAATTGTGATCGATATTGGATTGAGCGCCGCCGGAAAATGGCCCAACGGTCACGGTCTTGCCTTGTGGGTTGCAGCCCACCAGGGGCAAGAGTGTTATCAAAATGGGTTTACAGCGTGCAATCAAATTGAGGTGGGGGTGTTTTGGAGCAGTAAACGGGTTTGTTGATCACATCGTTGCCTGGGTGTGACTAGTTGACAATGTTTGACCATCCAGGCCACATTTCATCCGTACAAAACCTAACCAAATTCAGAAATATGGTTTCCAACTCGTAATCACGGTCGGTAAAGTTCAACCAAAAATTTAGAAGCTAATTTTTCTGCTTCAGAAAATTCCTACTCCAGAAGCTCATCACGAAAATTTAAGCTTGTTAACTTAAAACACAAGCCTTTTATTAAATTTTGACACCTTCATCCCCACTAACAAGCTAACGATGGCCAAACAGAAACGTAAAAGTTTCCAACAAAGAAACCAAAGTCAGACGAATACTCATTAATTAGGGTGAAAACTTTTCCGGATTGTCGGCAGCGTGACTTGGGCAAAGTTTCGTTGGTGAGGAATTTGACCGCTCTCGTCAAGTATGGGTTAGAAGTTGTGAGATCCTCCAGGACCAGGATGACTCAAAGTTCGGTTGGAAAGTTGACTTTTGATTACAGTTGTGGTTTCATAAATGCATGTATTGCCCTTTTAAATTGTGATAATTGCCGAGGTATCGTTAGATTAATTATGAAGGCATTTAAAAAAACTTTTTTTTCTCAAAACTAATCCCTAAAGCGACTACACAAGTAAATGTCTGATTGGAAAATATAATTGTTATTGTTTTTTTTTGTTTTTTGTTTTTTGTTTTTTGTTTTTTGTTTTTTGTTTTTTGTTTTTTGCTTTTTGCTTTTTGTTTTTTGTTTTTTGTTTTTTTGTTTTTTGTTTTTTGTTTTTTGTTTTTTGTTTTTTGTTTTTTGTTTTTTGTTTTTTGTTTTTTGTGTTTTGTGTTTTGTGTTTTGTGTTTTGTTTTTTGCTTTTTGTTTTTTGTGTTTTGTGTTTTGTGTTTTGTTTTTTGTTTTTTGTTTTTCGTTTTTTGTTTTTTGTTTTTTGTTTTTTGTTTTTTGTTTTTTGTTTTTTGTTTTTTTTTGTTTTTTGTTTTTTGTTTTTTGTTTTTTGTTTTTTTTTGTTTTTTGTTTTTTGTTTTTTGTTTTTTTGTTTTTTGTTTTTTGTTTTTTGTTTTTTGTTTTTTGTTTTTTGTTTTTTGTTTTTTGTTTTTTGTTTTTTGTTTTTTGTTTTTTGTTTTTTGTTTTTTTTTTTTTGTTTTTTGTTTTTTGTTTTTTGTTTTTTGTTTTTTGTTTTTTGTTTTTTGTTTTTTGTTTTTTGTTTTTTGTTTTTTGTTTTTTGTTTTTTGTTTTTTGTTTTTTGTTTTTTGTTTTTTGTTTTTTGTTTTTTGTTTTTTGTTTTTTGTTTTTTGTTTTTTGTTTTTTGTTTTTTGTTTTTTGTTTTTTGTTTTTTGTTTTTTGTTTTTTGTTTTTTGTTTTTTGTTTTTTGTTTTTTGTTTTTTGTTTTTTGTTTTTTGTTTTTTGTTTTTTGTTTTTTGTTTTTTGTTTTTTGTTTTTTGTTTTTTGTTTTTTGTTTTTTGTTTTTTGTTTTTTGTTTTTTGTTTTTTGTTTTTTGTTTTTTTGTTTTTTGTTTTTTGTTTTTTGTTTTTTGTTTTTTGTTTTTTGTTTTTTGTTTTTTGTTTTTTGTTTTTTGTTTTTTGTTTTTTGTTTTTTGTTTTTTGTTTTTTGTTTTTTGTTTTTTGTTTTTTGTTTTTTGTTTTTTGTTTTTTGTTTTTTGTTTTTTGTTTTTTGTTTTTTGTTTTTTGTTTTTTGTTTTTTTGTTTTTTGTTTTTTGTTTTTTGTTTTTTGTTTTTTGTTTTTTGTTTTTTGTTTTTTGTTTTTTGTTTTTTGTTTTTTGTTTTTTGTTTTTTGTTTTTTGTTTTTTTTCTTTTGATGATTTTAATGGATCTTTTAAAATTGCTTGAAGTTTAAATTTGCTGATTATTTCATCAGTGCTGATTTTAATAAATTTAACTGAATTTAGTAATGAGAGTTGTGTGTATTCATCAAGCAATGATCTGTTAAATTTCAAAAGAATGTTACTAATTGATAACAAAGCAAATTGATATTTCTTTTCCTGAAATTTTAGTTGTTCACACAACGTTTGAACTGCAATTTCATTCAATCATCTGTCAAAACTTTAAAAAATCAATCGAGAATGCAGTAAATCTCAATTGCTTATTTTTTATTTACTGAAAATTAAGTAAAACTTTAATGAATTTTTGTGAAAAAAAAATTGTGTATTTTTTGATAATATGTTAAATAAAAAATTATGTTTTTTTTTTCATGACAAGTATCTAACAACTTTGCTAAATAGATCGTACAGATTTCAAGTATTCACATGTCAATATTAATCATTTCTCTTCCAAATCTCACAACTAAGTTCACCTCTACATTCCGCCTCTTAGTAAATAAATCCATGAATCATTAACCTTTGAATTCCCACCAGATGATCATTCGTCCTAAGCACACAACATAATATGTGGCTAACAATAAGGTAACCTGGCACCCTCTTCATCAGTTTAGATTGCAGTTGGGTACCTCATCTTGCTCAAACTTAGGTACAGAACTGTCCCGAAACGCCAACGCCACCGGAGCAGTCATCAATTTACTTTCCCATCAATAATACTGCCGACACACACACACACACACATTTGTCTATTTCGGGAAATGGTATATACACCTCTATTAATTTTACGCCTCGTTGTTGTGGTATCGGAGAGTTTTTTGTTTTCTCCGGTTGATCTATATTTTTGACGGTCCAAGCTAGAGGATCCACACAGGACTATAAATAAAAGGTCGGATGCACACACACACGACATTGGTGTCCTAATGTGGTGGTAACGGTAGTGGTGGAGGGGGTCCAATGTTTGTGTTTACGTTCCTTTCTGCTCAAAAATTCCGTCAACATTTCCGATTTGGGATGCTGGGCTCGTTTTGGGGTAATTTATCTTGTATAAGATAAATATTGTATTTGTTAGAAATGATGTAAAATTTCGTAAAAAGTGGTTGGAGTTCAACAAAGTTTCAATTATATTCAAAATATGAACAATTTAGCAGAATTTAGATCACAAATAAAGACGCTTTATACATTTAAAATATTGTTTGGCCATTACAAATTCTATTTTGTTTTTATTATTGACTTGTATTGAAACATGCTTTAAAAAAGTTGTAAAATCAATAATAAATTTTGTGATTAAATATTGCTATACGCTTGTTTGTGCATTTTAAATCAAATAATGCATAATTTAAAATCAAGAGATTTAGAATTTGGGACCATATTGGGACAAAACGAAAAAGTGTTTGTTTCTTTTTTCATAAATCCATTTAATTTTTGATTTTTTTGATAGTAGCATAACTGTGATGATGTATGAAACATTAGGGTGTAATATGGTTGTATGGGAAAAAATAAAGTTGTCCAAATTTAGCCAGCACAGCAACTTTTTGGTTCCTTATATGGTCCTTAACAACTCCCCAAAGTTTGGGAACGATTGGTTTAGTACTCACTTTGCGCAAAGCGATTCAATTTTCCATACAAATTTGTATGGAAAAAATCATTTTTTTGAATTATGATATTTAAAAAATCCAAGTTTCACGCTATACACAAACCGAATTCATATTCGGATGCTCTGGAATGTGCTCTACAACTTTCCCGAAGAGAGTATGGTGCTAACTTGTTCCTATAAAAAGATACAGCGTCCTCAAAACTCGTCTAAAACGTGATTTTCGATCAAAAAACACGTTTTAGACGAGTTTTGAACACGTTGTATCTTTTTATAGGAGCAAGTTAGCACCATACTCTCTTCGGGAAAGTTGTAGAGCACATTCCAGAGCATCCGAATATGAATTCGGTTTGTGTATAGCGTGAAACTTGGATTTTTTAAAAATAAAAATTAAAAAAAATGATTTTTCCCATACAAATTTGTATGGAAAATTGAATCGCTTTGCGCAAAGTGAGGACTAAACCAATCGTTCCCACACTTTGGGGAGTTGTTTAGGACCCCAAAAGGAACTGAAATAATGCTGTGCTGGAAAATCGATTTTGATATTACACCCTAATGAAACATTTTGTGATACGTTTTGCATTCATATAAATAGGATTTGTACTAGCCTTAACAAAAATCACAATGAATATTAAATTGCTATTTACATTTTTTTGTGGTTTGTGTTCCAAAAATTCAAAATTTTCCAACAGTCCGAGCCAAATTTCATGAAAAATTACAAAAACCAACTCGCCGCTGTGAAACCGAACGAAAAAAAATATACTATTTTCAGTTATGAGCAATGTAATTAAGCTTATATCTTTAAGCCCATAAATTCAATCGAAATGCTGTCAAAGACAAACTTATGGGAAATTGGACGGGCTTTCCGTCAAAAATATTTACGAGACTGAAAAATCAAGTCTGTCATATAGAAATTGCCGAAAACCACTTAAAAACCTATTTTTTCCATTTTAAAATTTTTTAATCCGCTTTACCTTTACAAGGATTGGACATAGGACAATGGTCAATATGGAGACATTTATGTAAAATTGTCTGGAGAATCGATTCCCACTATTGGTTTAGGAGAGGCAAACAATCATGCATTTTTCGTGAGTCTTTTTGTCACATTTTAGGCTATTTACACAAAATTTTTGAAGGAAAAAAATCGTGACATTATTTTAAAATTTAACTTAGCTTAAAAATTGCAAAATCTCATAAAAGTGACGTGTATTTTTCTTTCAGTGTATTTTTTTTCAGAAAGCCCGTCCAATTTCCTACAAATTTGTCTTTGACCACTTTTTGATACGATGCAACGGCTTCGAGATACAGTTATTTTTAAATTACAAAATACAAAAATATTTAAATAAGGGCGTACCTTCTCAAATGTCATTTTTGAGTACAATTGGCTCCATATACACAAAAATGGCTTATATAAACCTGGAATAACATGTCTAAAAAGTTTCATTGAAATCGGAGAGGGTTGGGTACAAAAGTACCAGAAAAATTTCTGATTTGAGGTGGAATTGCTCACAAGCTGCATGCATTGGTTTTACTGGAAAAAATGGGCTACCCCAAATTAAATGAGCATTTCTGAAAAAAGTTTCGAAAAATTTTGGTCCAATATTGATACTACACCGTAATCTATAGACAAAAACTTATCGTTTAAAGAAAATACACACTTGATTGAAACAGTTCTTGTATTGATTCCAAGCGAATTTAGAAAATTTGTTCAAAAAAGTGACTTTTTCAGTAAAACGAAAAAGGGGTGCGAGAAAGTATTTTATAATTTTTTTCTTGCTTAAGAAAACATTGTTCCTGACATCATAATCTATCAGTAAAGAAGTGAGCACCTTTGAAAAGTATAACTTTTTGATACAAGTGCTGAAAAGTGTTACTATTCGATTTTGCTAATTTTATTAGGGAAAAGTTGTCTGTTTCGTCGTTCGAGCATGACAGGAAATCTAAATGGTTTCACGACGGAATTACAAAGAAATATTTTTTGTGTAACAAACAAAAGAAAAACATTCTAAGATGTGAAATTAAATTCTATATCGAAATAGTAGTTTATGCAACAAGTTGCAAAAAGAGGATTTTTTCAGCACGAGTCGTACATTTATCCAACGAGGTTCACCGAGTTGGATAAATACGACGAGTGCTGAAAAAATCAAGTTTTGCAACGAGTTCGATACAACATTTTTTGCAATTTCGAAAAACACCCATTGAGTGAAATTTTAAGTCGAATTTTCATGTATTTTGTCAATAAATCGTTTAAATCAAAAAAATGTTGAAAAGTGTTACTTTTCGAAACAAGTGCTGAAAAGTTCAACTTTTCAGCACCCATTTCAGTGCTGAAAAGTAGAACTTTTCAGCATTTATTTTGAAAAGTGTTGCTATTCGATTCTGTTATTTTTGGTACAGAAAAGTAGGCTATTTCCTCGTTCAAGAATGACAGGAAAAGTAAGTAGTTTCAAGACGGAATTGCAAAAAGACCTTTTTTGCAATTCCGTTGTAAAACGACTTACTTTTCCTGTCATTTTTAGAAGATAACAAGAAAGATGTGAGCCAGTAACATGGAGTGAAACTTTCCCACCTGTCATAAACAACTTCACATCAGCCTGACAAAAAATTCAAATTTTTGTTGCGCTTTCAATTTCTCGATTGAAATGTTAGTCGTAATTCCATAAACCTGAAAATATTTTTTTTCAAAATGTTGAGAAAATTTCACACAGGTTTAACTTTTTAACATTGAATATCTGATCAATGGTTTCCAAGATGCCATCGATTGAACAATGTGTGTCAATTTAGGTGTTAATTGGGTAGAACGTAGCAAAAAATATTTTTTTGTTTATTTTTCATCTTTGCAAGGCCACATCTCAGCAGGTCGGATCAACATTTTCCAAAAATGGAAATTGTAGGAAATTTTTCCTGCTATTAGGTATTAAATAATATTATGGTACAAATATTTTTTAAAGCTTTTTATTGTTAAAAATCGGTCTGAAAATCAGGGGAAAAAACATATTTTTTCAAAAAACTTCAAAAATTCAATGGAAATTGAAGTGCAATCAGCTGAAATAAATTTAAAACGTTTAGAGTAATTTTTAAGCATGTTTGGGGATATTTAAAAATCCTTTGATTTTTTGAAAATTTCGATGCACAGCACCCCAAAAGTATTTTTTTAAGTAATTAATATTTTTAATATTTTAGTTTTTCGTCAAATCTTACATTTTTTGGAAACTAATGAATTCAAATCAACTTACTGAACTAGGGGACCATCCATAAACCACGGCAAAAAAAGGAGGATGATTAGAAGAGAAATAGAGCAGTACAGAGCAATAGAGCTCGATTTTGAAATTTGTAGTTTTTATTGAGACTTAGTCCATTGATTCCTTATGTTCAAAGAAGCCACTTTTCTAAATAATTTTTAAGAAAAACGATCCGAATTCTTTTTTTTGGAGACAGGCAAGTCGTATTGCTGGATTAAGTGCTTTCTATATCATCGATGATCGGAAGGCACGCCGACGAATATGTTTTATGGCTTATGATATAAAATCATTTTAATGAATGAAGCCCTTCCTACATCACCGTTGATCGGAAGGCACGCCGACGAAGAATTTCTGGAGAATCGCGGTCGAATTAATACTATATTTAAATCTCTAGATAGCTATCTTTCCGCAGCCGGCTGCCTAAGATTTTTAAAATTTCAACCGATAAACAAATTGCTTATGGTCGCATCACCTACCACAGTGAATCCTGACCTCATACCCATCTTACTAACCGCTCAAAACTCATGTGATACTTTGTCGGAGACGCAGCCAATTTAGCGGTCCCATCACTCAAGTATCGGACTAACATTCCCATCCACTTCCCCGTGTCTTACCACTGGTCGTGGCCGGCGTCGGTATTGATCAGCATGATAGGGACCTTTGAAAATTGCGAAGGGGTGATGATTGGTTCCTACTTTTCATCTGTGGTCCACAGAGCAATGTTTGGGGGTCCTGGTCAATAAAGAAGTAGCAGCTACGGGTAGGCACCAATGCTATGCTATGCTATGCTATGCTAAAAAAAGATTGTAGGAAAGTTAAAAAAAATACAAGTTGAAGTTTTATTCTGAATTTTGTTTTACGGATTTATTTTTTTCTAGATTTTGGTTCGTGATTGTTGAGAACATCTTGATGAATGAATGTCAGATCCTCAAAAAATAGTAATGTCCTTAAAAAGAATAAAAAAAGCTCTAAGTGAATGCCATCATTTGCTGTTTTGCTTGACATGATGCGTACGTACCGGGCTATATTTATTTTTCAACCATCCATGCATCCAAAATACACCGCCAGTAGAACCCAGACCAAGGGCCGCCAGGCTCGACCTGTGCAAATAAACTGTCGCCGTCCTTTAAATGGCTGCTGCTGGGACAACAACACAACATATCGCTTTTACGTGACGATTTTAGGGCTCACTGTTTGTGTTGAAATTAGATACGCGACGGGAATCGACCACGATCCATTAGAGGCCCAGCTGAATGGTATTATTTCGGAGGTGGATGGTGGCGTTACAATCCTCACTGCAGAGAGTAATTTCTCATGTCACCAGATAGAATTGCGCTGGAAATTGGTGGGGAGGAACTTCCGGTTGACTCGAACGATTTAAAAGTTTTTTTTGTCAACTTTAAAAACCAATTGTTTTCTAAAAATCGAGAACACGAACGACCTTCTTACTTCAAGATTTTCCTTTCCTGTGTTTGCTCCAAAACACTTTTCCACCAGTCCCAAGTGAACATTTGCATGAATCTTTAATAAAGCCCATGTTCGTCTCGGAATCACTCTGCCACCGCCAAAGTCCACGTGGCACTGATTTAACTGTCAGATGTCCCCTCGGCCCAGATTTCACCGCGTGCTTTATTAGCGCTTGTTCCGCCGGGCTCATTCCAAATTCAAATTCAATGCCGGAAGCCGCTTTGGGATGTGGGCTGGCCGTGCGGGACTTGGTCCTTTCCCCCCCTGGTTGGACCAAGCCAAAACAGCACAAATCATCCGTAACGAGCGGGAAATCAACCTGTTATCCCTTTGGGAAATAAACATCTCCGCTCGCTCCGCCGCCTGTCTGTCTTCTTTTCCGGAGAGGGGGAGTAGGAATGCGATGGCGGGTCAGCTTGGGACGACACAAACAGCCTCAGGCCAGGACCAGGTCCGGGAAACTAATGGAAAGAGGCAGCAGCAGCAGCAGCATGACTCAAAAGAGAGAGTGGCCTAAGCAAATGTCCACTGGGGGTATTTCTTCTTGCTTCTAAGAAGCTCTTCGATGTTCTTTGAGCTTTTTTGCATGCACTTTGGAAGAATTTCTGCGAAATAGAAACTTAGAAATAGAACTTAAGATGGTTTCCATGGTCGAGCTTTTCCTCTCTCAACAACAAACATTTAAGTTGTTATTTCATTACGACCTCCGTATACGCACGAGAGCAAGCAGCAGTGAAGTGCTCAGTGCTCTATCGTTTTTTCGGATTTCTTCGCTGTAATTGATTGTGATCACCCGCGAGTTTGCTTCTCCAGCATGCCAAAGGCCGGCCGTGGCAGTTCGAGTGCGGCCTCGAAAAACCCGCGAAGTTCGTCTACCGGCCGTGTGCAAAAAGGTAAACAAACCAACGCCGTGTTGTCCGCCATCGCGCCGGGGAGCGTGAGCGCAGAAGGCATCGACAAAAAGTTACTACATCCCGGATATGTTCCGAGATCACCAGTGCGAACCCGTTCAGGTACTTCCGGTGCCACGACCAGCGGCACATCAACATCCGCCAACATTCCCATCAGGAACGAGTTCCAGATGCTGAGCGACGACGAAGAAAACAACAACAACAACACCGACGGTAGCAGCACTACCGACGACGACGACGACGATGGACGTGCACGGAAGAAAGTGTCGACGTCAAAAAAGAACAATTCTCCAAAGGAACGTAGACCACCTCCAATTTTTGTTTTGGACATGTTGGCGGACGATATTGACGGGTTGCTGGAAGGCCTCGGATATTGTCTAAAAACTGGTAAGTCGTCGGTGCAAGTTTAATATATCTTAATACTTTGCTCTTAGGGGTAGTTCCTTGCAGACATGCATTGGCACTTCAGATTGGCACTTACCTCAAGGTCTACGCACACTGCGCATTGCGCAGTGCTAGTGCTATTTGAAATTATCAGTCTAGTAAGTTTGGTTCCAAAATTCCAAAAGTTTCTTACATTTTTTGAAAATTAATGATTGCAAAACAACTGCATTTTATAATACTTTTTTTCATGCAAATGTTGATCTATGGCTTGTTATTTCAAATTTTATTTTGTTTTATTTTGTTTGGCCCTCCACCCTTGACCCGGCCAGAGCCGAGGGACAAAAACTTTGAAAAATATTTGCATCGGCCTAAGGATTAAACATTGTGTGTGGTGCGTCCATCCTGGGAATTCCCGGGACAAAATTTCCGGGATCTTTCCAAAACCGGGAATTCCCGAATCCCGGGAATTCCCGAAATCGAAAAAATTATCAAATTTTTGTCTGGAAATTCAGGTCCGGTTGTGGAAATAGATAAACAGTTGAATACTTAGTAATCGATAAAAATTTTAAAGCATTTACATTTGTATTGATGATTGATGACGTTTTTTTGATTTTTTGCTTATTCAGCCTCCTGTGATCAAAATATGATTTTACGTAACTTTTCCCATACAATCTGCAGATTTTCCGGAATCGGTTCCAGAGTGGCCAAAGTTGTCACTTTTCCGTAAGAACCTTCCTTGGGCTTATCCGAACCCAACGCAACAAAGAGCACCTCGATCCGAAGGTCCATATTGAACTGATTCGCGTTCGAACAAAACCGTCGAAATTTTATATATATATAGATTTTATATATTTAAAAATTCAATTGGTATTATATTTACGTATATTTATGATTTACAAATTGAAAAAATATCATATTTTAGTAATTTTCATCAAACACCGGTATTTTCTGCAAATCAGGAAAAATGTAACGAAATAACACAGCTGTTAAAGCTTACCTTTTTGGATAATGTTTTGCTTTTTATTATTGAGTTCGGTAAAAAAAAAAACAGAAACAGAACAACAAAATCCGAACTCCGATTTCCCAATTCATTGCTTTAAAATCTCCTGTACCTATTTATACTGTATCCCCAGTTTACGGTAGTGACTTAACCTTCTACAGCCCAAATTTTTTTTTTTCGAAAATGTTTATTTTTCCCGTGTTCAGGAGGTCATTTTGAGCAACTTTTGTTCTACGAAAAACTTTACGTCTCTTGTTTTATGTTTTTCTTGTTTCATTTTTAGTATTTTAATTTGCATTTATCTTGTTTAGTTTATGTTAGTTTTTGGTAGTATTTGGCCTACTCTACAACCTCTTATCATTACATTTCGCCTATCTAATTTTTTCATGTTATAACAGTAAATTTTTAAATTTTTTGCATGTTTTTCACATTTTTTGCTATAAAATGGAACCATTACCATTTAAATTGTAAATAAATGCGTAGAGGCATAGTCTGGGGCACTAGAAAAATTACTGCATACTTCTTTTTACTTAAAATATAGGAAATTTTAGTAAAAACCCGATTTAATCCCACCTGGGGTGAGAAAGAGCCTTTCTTACTAAAGAATATAACAATGGTAGAACTTCTTTCAATTAATAACATCGACTTTGTTTATTTATAACGTCAGCTCAAAAGAAAGTCTTATGATGAAAGCAATGTATTATGATGATATTATGAGTATTATGAATGATATGATTTCCAAAAGAAATAAAAAACGCAATTTTCACCAAAAGAATATTTTTAATCGTACAATATGTTTGTACGTTTCTAATCAAACAAGCGATTATGACAAACGCGATCATAGCAAGCTTCCCAACAACGCACACCGCGGTTTTGGTTTTCTAGTTTCGGTACGAGCCCTTTTGTGTGACTGTGTTCGTGTTTTGGTTCATCGTATCAGCGCACCAAGACATGGTACAAGTGAACCGCGTGTGCCGCACGGTGCAGGGAAGCTAGCCATTCAGCTTCTACGAGAGTGACAGAGTCAGAGATAGCTATTTTTAACAACCGCACTACTACACACTCAATCGCGAGAACCTTAGGAAGAAAGCCATTGGAGTCGCCAGCATTGAACACCTTGAAAACGAAATAAACGATGAAAAACTTAGAAAGCTCCTATTATCCTATCCAATGAACCCTGTTAAATAAACTTACGAAATCACGAAATAATGAAGTCTACATTTAGGCGATTTTAGGAGCGCACGGGAAACAAATTGATTGTAGCCGGATGAATGTCCTATGTCACAAAAGTTTTTGCATAAACATTGGACAGTTATGCAAAAACGGACAGGGCAAAAGAAACCGAAAAGCTACGATATCTTACATATTGAAGGAAACATCGGTAGACAAGCTACTACAAAATGAGTATAAGTCGAGCTACAAAATATATGCGCCAGCATCCTCGTGCCAGTATTCGAAGCTCAACTTGACAACTTGTCGACTTGGCGACGAAGCGTCGAAAATCGATGCAGTGTGATTTTTTGACGATTTTTCCGATTAAAATTCATGCTGAATCGACATATTTACGAAGATGGAAATGACGTCCTGCCTTAAAGTAAAACCTATACCTTTCTTTAGTAAGAAAGGCAAAAACACAGCCAAAGTTGACCCCTAAAAAAATGACATTTTTAAAAACATTGGCAAAGTCACATAAAACAAGTAAAACTTCCAACCCATACATTTTCTAAAATTTTAAGAGTTCTTCTTTTGAATGCTTTTTAAAGATAAAAAATTGGTTGAAAAATGGATTTTTAGCGATTTTTCAAATCGAAGCCCGTCTAAAGGCGGGGTTGGGTTGTAGAGGGTTAAAGTTAGTTTGTTAAATATGTTTTATATAAAACATGAAATTCTAATCTTTTTTAAAATATCACGCTGATAACATTTTATTTGTTGTTGTTTCTTGTTTTTTGTACATTTTAAAAGATTTTTTTAAGCTTTAATAGTCTTGTCATATAAAACAAAATAAATAAATTAAAATATATAAATACAAGAGACTTATTTAATTTAAATAACATTGGATTAAAAATTCTTTCTAAAAACTGCTGTCCTTGTTTCGATTGAAGTGTAGATTATCACCAATTAATTGTATTGAGTAATTCTATGATTTTAAGCTTGAAAAACTTGACAAATATAATGAAAAAAATAGATTTTGATTGTTTCAAAAATTTCCCGTGATCCCGGGAATTCCCGGGATTTCAAAAATATTTTTCCCGTTTCCCGGGAAATTCAAAACACGGGAAAATTGGACGCCCTATTTGTGTGTTCCTGTTCATTCTTCAATGTCTTTTCAGAAAATTTGTAGGACATTTAGGCACGATATTAAATTTTATGTCAAATGGGTAATTCTCTACCAACTCACACGAAATCGGGAAAAGTTGCCCCGACCCCTCTTCGATTTGCGTGAAACTTTGTCCTAAGGGGTAACTTTTGTCCCTGATCACGAATCCGAGGTCCGTTTTTTTAATATCTCGTGACGGAGGGACGGTACGATCCCTTCCATTTTTGAACATGCGAGAAAAGAGGTGTTTTTTTTAATTATTTTCAGCCTGAAATGGTGATGAGATAGACTTTTGTGTCAAAGGGACTTTTATGTAAAATTAGACGCCCGATTTGATGGCGTACTCAGAATTCCGAAAAAACTCATTTTCATAGAAAAAAGCACTAAAAAAGTTTTAAAAATTCTGCCATTTTCCGTCACTCAACTAAAATTTTTTTTTGGAACATGTCATTTTATGGGATTTTTTTTTTGTTTCTATTGTGAAATTGTCTCAGAAACACGGATATGATAAAATTATCACCAGAAAATGGGATCTAAGGGGTCCCCCGAGCAAAAGTTTACAACCAAAAAATTCACTAAAAGTAAAAGTGTCTATTAAATATGTTAAACTGCCTTACCCAAAGCGTTCTCAGTCTCAGATGGTAGTCCCAGATGTCCCCTACAAGCTGCAGGTCGAACCGAGTTGATATCTGGATGGAACACTTTTTTATTTGAGTTTGAAAATTATGCTATTTTTTCACTAAAATGCCAATAACTCCCTTTATATTTAACCAATTGGAATGCTTCCCCCTGCATTTTGTTGCATTTTTTAAGCCCTTTCAAATGCATTTTGAATTTTGAAATCAAATTGAATTTTGCCTAAGTTATAGCCTTTTTAAGATTTTTGACGTTTTTGAACCTTTAAACTTTGTGTCCCGATTTGCCCCTCTTCCCGTTGACCTAGAGTGCTCATATTTTGGCCAGATGCTAGTTTTATATGTACAAACAACCCCTGAAAATTTCAGGCAGATTGGTGAGGTCGATGCGAGATGGGTATGCTTTGCTCGTGGACTCGCTCTTAATGTACTTTTCGAATCTACATTGACCCAGAAAGGTCATTTTTGCATTTAGAACAAAAAATTTCATTTTAAAATTTCATGTTTTTTCTAACTTTGGGTTATTTTTGCCTTTCTTACTAAAGAAAGGTATAGGTTTTACTTTAAGGCAGGACATCATTTCCATCTTCGTAAATATGTCGATTCAGCATGAATTTTAATCGGAAAAATCGACAAAAAATCACACTGCATCGATTTTTGACGCTCTATCGATTCACCTTGACAGAACTCGTCTATCTCCAACCCTCGAATTTTGAGAAAATAAATTCCGTGGAGGTCGAGTGATGTTCGTATGTGGTAAAATTTTGCAAAACTTTGTGTCGCGCCGTTCTCAGCTCTCATATATCCGATTTCGATTCTTCTAAATGCAGATGAAAGCTAGTGTGCTGAACCTGGGCGAGTTGCCGCGCAAATTTCGAAATATCCATCTGTTTTCGGATGCGGCCAGACTTTTCAACAAAATACACAGTTTTCAAATGAAAATATGGTCAATTTTTTTCTTTTTCATATCTTTTATTTATCTCAAAAATTGCATTTTTTGAGCCCTACAACCTCCCAAATTTTCATCCAGATTCATAATATGGTTTTGGAGTTAGAGCCGTTTGATTGACCTATCATAAAAAAAAATCCCTAAAAAAAGGTAAAAGCCCACCTGGTGACCTTTGCCAACATTTTTCATTTCTGATTTTATTCGAAATTTCTTGCTACATTCATAGTACAGACCATGAGTGAGCATCTGAAACAAATTCGACATCGATCAGCAATCCCGATCAATTTTTAGAACGATTTACTTTTTGCCTTTCTTACTAAAGAAAGGTATAGGTTTTACTTTAAGGCAGGACGTCATTTCCATCTGCGTAAATATGTCGATTCAGCATGAATTTTAATCGGAAAAATCGACAAAAAATCACACTGCATCGATTTTTGACGCTTCGTCGCCAAGTCGACAAGTTGTCAAGTTGAGCTTCGAATACTGGCGCGAGAATGCTGGCGCATATATTTTGTAGCTCGACTTATACTCATTTTGTAGCAGCTTGTCTACCGATGTTTCCTTCAATATGTAAGATATGGTAGCTTTTCGGTTTCTTTTGCCCTGTCCGTTTTTGCATAACTGTCCAATGTTTATGCAAAAACTTTTGTGACATAGGACATTCATCCGGCTACAATCAATTTGTTTCCCGTGCGCTCCTAAAATCGCCTAAATGTAGACTTCATTTTTTCGGGGTTCATTGGATTCCAATAGGAGTTTTCTAAGCTTTTCATCGTTTATATCGTTTTCAAAGTGTTCAATGCTGGCGACTCCAATGGCTTTCTTCTTAAGGTTCTCGCGATTGAGTTGTAGTGGTGCGGTTGTTAAAAATAGCTATCTCTGACTCTGTCACTTTCGTAGAAGCTGAATGGCTAGCTTCCCTGCACCGTGTGGCATACGCGGTTCACTTGTACCTCGGTTTTGCTTGTCTTGGTGCGCTGGTACGATGAGCCAAAACACCAACACAGTCACACAAAAGGGCTCGTACCGAAACTTGAAAACCAAAACCGCGGTGTGCGTTGTTGGGAAGCTTGCTATGAAACGTACAAACATATTGTACGATTTGAAAACTTTTTTAGTGTTTTTTTTCTATGAAAAATACGTTTTTTTCGGAATTCTGAGTACGCCATCAAATCGGGCGTCTAATTTTGCATAAAAGTCTCTTTGACACCAAATTTCTATCTCATCACCATTTCAGGCTGCAAATTATTGAAAAACACCTCTTTTCTCGCATGTTCAAAAATGGAAGGGGTCGTACCGCCCATCCGTCACGAGATATCAAAAAAACGGACCTCGGATTCGTGATCAGGGACAAAAGTTGCACCTTAGGACAAAGTTTCACGCAAATCGAAGAGGGGTCGGGGCAACTGCTGTGTGAGTTGGCGGAGAATTATCCAAATACGTTTTGATTGCAAATTTGATACAATTCCACCTTTTTCCAAAATCATGATTGTTTTCTGAGAAGTCCTAAAATAACTGGATAACTGGAAACTGGATTAAAATCGAAAAAAAAAAAAAAAACTATCAATTGAGTATTTGGCTATTCCGACTTAGATAAATTTTAAGGGTTATTCAGTCGTTTATTTAATTTAAAGGCTTTATCAAATTTAAAATGGATAAAATGTAATACGATGAGTTTTGTATAATTTAATATCGACTTTACAAATCATTTCAATGAAAATTTAAATTTTAGTTAACAGTTAGTTTTTTCCTCTCTCGTTTTTGACGGGAGAAAAAACTTGTTTTTTTTATGCTTTTATGAAATTGATATACAGCAATTCCATTTCGATGCATCTGTGCTCTCTTGTACTAAGCTTGCTGGTTTTTTTATCTAGTTAGCATAAGAGAGCACAGAGGCATCGATTTGAAAAGAACATAAACCGAAAAAAGTTCTCCGCTCGGGCTCAAAAAATTTCTGGGGGTTCCTTGTCCAAAATAATTAGACCCGTAATTAAAAATCACAACTTTTGGTACCCAAACTGTACAGGTCATCGCTGAAATTTTTAAGTTGTCGCAGTTTTAGTGAAAAAAGTAGATTTTTTTCCGTTTTCTTAATTTTCGCGCGGCTGGCCGAAAATCCAGTTTTTATTTTCAAAAAATCATATCTCGGAATCCTGTTAATGAACTCCTCTCGTCCAAGACAACTAAAATCGGTTGGAATGGCGTGGGGTAATGATTTTTTGAAAAAAGGGATTTTTGCGAAAATCGACGAAATTTGCAATTTTTTGGATCACCCTAACACGGCATAGGTCACCCTAATGGCTAAACAAAAAATACTGGTCTAATTATTTTGGCCAAGGAACCCCCAGAAATTTTTTGAGTCTGTTCGGGGATTTTTTTTTGTTTATGTTATTTTCAAATCGAATTGCTGTATATAAGGTTTAGAGATTAAACTAAATAAAGTATTTCCCCTACTTAAAGATTTAACAAATACCTCATAATTCAATTTGAAAATTGTAAGAATGTTGTATTTCTGACGATAATTTAGTTAAGATTAAATTTTGAACAGTGTATTTAAGTTTAAACTATTTCCCTTCGAAGTCCTCCTCATAACTTAACTACTTATTTTATTTTTATTTACATCCGTAACGCTTGGTAACGCCCACAATCCAAAATCAGCTGCTGGTGGGAAACATCTCGCTACTCACTTATCACACCTTGAAATGAAATTGAGAAAACCCGACTAATTCTCGTTCTCTTCTCTACTCTCTTTCCAAACCCGAGGGGGAAGAACACAGAGAGTGAGAGTTAGTCTTCGGGTGATTTTCCACACCGACTTCGACGACGATAGGATGATGTTGTTTTGCCCACGCGGAATCGTGCGATGGCACCTTTAGTGTTGCTCTGTCTTTTCTGGGGTGCAAGTCTAAAGCCGAGGGATTGCTTGCTGTCTAGAGATTTTTCTTGAATTTCCCTCAGCTGATGGATTCCCCCGTACAGGATTGCTGTTTTCATCGAAATTCTCCTCACGTCATCGACAAGATACAAGAAACTGAAGAAGCGCAATATCTGAGAGTACAGTCAAATAAAGCAAAGTTGGATGAGAGCACTTCCGGTTGGACGGACGTCGTCCGTCGTCGTGACGCCCCACGTATCCGGTGGGTCCCCCTAGAGCGCAGTGCACATTCCCAATAAATAATTGTTAATTATTCAACACCATTTATTCAATGAATGGGGCCTGGCCTAGGGTGTGTGTGTGTGTGTGTGCGTCTGTGTTTGTGGCGACGGAATCCATTTAATTTTTCAGCATAATGTGGATTTATGGTAAAACACTGCAGCGTTGGTCGGGACGTCGCGAGTCCACTGGATTAAATTTGAGAAAAGAGTTGCAGGAAAATGGGATCTGTTTTGGTGTTTAGAAAGTTTCCATATGAATTTTATGCTACAAAAAACAGTTATTCCTCACATTCGGAACAGTTTGCTGATCGCCCAATGTTAACCCAATTTTTTTCGATTTTTTTTTTCCATGTGTAGGAGGTAATTTTGAGCAACTTTTGTTCTACGAAAAACTTTACTTCTCTTGTTTTATGTTTTTCTTGTTTTATTTTTAGTATTTTAATTAGCATTTATCTTGTTTAGTTTATGTTTGTTTTTGGTAGTATTTGACCTTTTCTGCCACCTCCTATCATTAAACTTTGCCTACCTAGTTTTTTCATGTTTTTACAGTCACTTTTTAAATGTTTTGCTTGTTTTTCACATTTTCTTCAATAGAATGACACCATTATCAATTAAATTGTAAAAAAAAATGCGCGGTGGCATAGTCTGGAACACCACAAAAATTACTGCATACTCCTTATTACTAAAAATATTGGAAATGTTAGTAAAAACCACAGCCAAAGTTGAACCCTAAAAAATATATTTTTTAAAACATTGGCAAAGTCACATAAAACAAGTCAAACTTCCAACCTTACTTAAAATTTTCTAAAATTTTGAGTGTTCTTCTTTCCAATGCTTTTTTAGATCCAAAATTTATTGAAAAATTGATTTTGGCGATTTTTTAGATCGAAGCCCGTCTAAAGGCGGGGTTTAAGAGGTTTAAAGAAATCATTAGAAATCGATAATTGAGCATAATGATTCGCTTTTATTCATTTGTAATCTTGCGATTGATGCGATTGCAAATGGGTACTTTTCGTATCAAGTTTTTGAAGAAAAACATTGACCCATAAAATCCACAAATTTGGAACATTTTTTTCTTACAGATTTGAACAAACATTAGTTATCTCAAGGAGTGCATTTTTACAAAATAATGACTTCAAGGGCTGAAACCAATGAAACTTAAGCTTTGCTATGCTTTTATGAATTGTGGTATAATTTTTTAATGAAATTATCAGTTATATTTATGTGTTCCATAATTGTGGGAGTACAATAACATCCCACAATCCTGGAACAGGATATTTGGAGGCAATGTTTTGCTGTTTTTGATAAAATAGTCTAAAAAAATTAAATCAAAAAATGCTCCTGAAGCGATTTTTTTTCGAAAAAGATCTTATTTAAAACTATCATATTTTGGAAGCAGAATGTAAATGCCGACCACTGCGTTATGGAAGAAAATTGAAATGGCAAGAAGAATTTATGAGCCACGGTTTTAACATTTGATGAAAAAAGTGTTTAAAAATGCATTATGCACCTGTCCAGTTGTTTTGCAATCATTAGTTTCGAAAATACCTAAGTATTGACGAAAATTTATTTTTTGGCCAAAATAAATTAATCCAGCCCAAACATGCTAAAAATTAATATCAATGCAGAAAAAAGCGTTTTAGACTGTTTTCAGTTGATTTGACTTTTATTTTCATTAAAATTTTGAAGTTTTTTTTGAAAAATATTTATTTTGCCCCTTTTTTATGACAAATTTTGAAGGTTGAAGGGGGGGGGGGGGGATGAGGGCCTTCGAAAAATATTTGTAACGGCCTAACTTGATTATTATTTGTTAAAAAGAGCGATTGATGATTGATGAATTCGGAAAAAAATGTTTTCTTAGAGTATTTTTTAATAGTTTGCAAAGATTTTGTGAAAAATTGGCAACACATTAAATAAAAGTTTTTCGAAAACATCGGAAAATGTCACGTATGTTTAATTTTATAACACTTAATTTCTGAGATATCGGCATTAGAAATCGGAGGGTTGTTTGGGTGAGACTTAGAAAACTTAAATTTTTCTGTTTTATTATCTTTAGGGAGCATTCTTTTATTACGAAACCCTGTTGGGGGGAGGTGGGGAAGGGGGGTCAGAGGCCGTGTTACGCTCCATAATTTTTTTTTAATTTGTATGGAAATTTTATTACGAGGGGAGGGGGAGGGGGTCTGAAAGTCCGATTTTTAGCGTTAGCAGCTATATCTCAGCAACCAGATGTCCAATTTCATAGAAAATTTTCCGAACCTTAAAAAAAAATCGGAAAAGGTCTCTCATGGTCACTATTTTTCAAAATCGAAAAACTGCAAATATTTCGTCGGAATCAAACTTTCGGTGGCTGTATCTTGAAAACGGGGCCCTTTAAAAAAAAAAGTATAGTACTTTTCGATTGCAAATTAAATTTTACACAAAAAAGTGGATCAAAAATTTTTATGTATAAACGTACCATTTTTTGTATGGACGGCTGTCTAAATTGTATGGAGACATGTATGGGTGAACCAATGCCACAACATAAATTCTCTGGTTATTGGAGAGGTCCGCACAAAGTTAGAGGCAAATCAAAAATTACAAAAAATAATAATAAATAAATAAAAATTGTCGAAGTCGGCCGATTTCTTAAAGAATTGCTCAGCTGCTTTGCTCCATACATTTTAACGATTTTTCCCATACAAAATTCTAGGGCTTAGAGGGAGGGGTTCCCGTGGTCAGAATGAGAATGAGTCGAAATTTGTTTACGTATCAAATTAAAGTTTCTGATTGAAAAAATCATTTTCATCGAAACCAACCTTCAATATGATAACACGGAGAAAAATCAGTTTCTAAAATCGTAAACAAGCGTTCGTGATATTCGGAACCACGAGAAAAGTGTTCAAATTCCATGTTACGCTATTGAAAACTATTGTTCACGATTTTGGAAACTGATTTTTCTCCGTGTAGAGGAAATTATTTAGAAAATTTCACTGATTGCACGGTTAACAACTGCTCTATTTACCCTACCAGCAACAAAAGCAAAGTCCCCGGTACATTACGAATCAGTGTTGATGCAAAATTAATTAAACCTTAAAGAGAATAACCACTGGAAATCGGTTTTTGAAATTGCAGAAAAAAAAGGATTTTCTATTCGATTTGCGTGCAAACATAACCTCAAACATCGACGGCGGTGGAGATGTCATTCGTGGGCGGGTTCGAACAATGTTAATAGTTGAATTATTTCATTAATTTTGAATTAATTTGCGGCTCCCCATTGTGCAATATCGCTGGGGAGCCGCATGTTTGCGTGAAGCAATCGGTCATAGCTGTGTGATAGTTGGTTGTTGGGTCATCACTTTTTGCAAAAGCATTGCTACAACAACAACAACAACAACAAATAATACATTCAGTGATTTATGTGTTTTGATTGTTTCAATTAAAAGTGATTTGGTTTGTGGACCGCCACCGTCATCCCTGCCGAGCAACGATTGATTGAGTAAATATTGGTTTTGGGTGGGCTCGTGTCGGATATCTGGTTGCTCCCTTTTTCGGTCTCCTATTGCTGCTGCAGATGGACACGTGCCGGGAAGTGAGGTGGAAAATTTTCCGAGATTTTTTTTATTTATGTTTGTTTTTGCATTTGTTGAAATTAGTTGAAACGATATCGATGTTTGAAATCAAAATAAAGGGCAGTCGGGTGGAAGGTGATATCGTGCATGTTAATCGTGTTAGCATTTGATAATTTTCTATTTTTCAGTTTTATGAATATTTAACCTGTTTTAATTATTTGCATGGTTGATATGGCTGCCACTTGTTACAGGTTAGATTCAAAACAATTGAATTTAGTTTACGAACAGATTCGTTAGTAACAAAAAACAAAAAACAAAAAACAAAAAACAAAAAAACAAAAAACAAAAAACAAAAAACAAAAAACAAAAAAACAAAAAACAAAAAACAAAAAACAAAAAACAAAAAACAAAAAACAAAAAACAAAAAACAAAAAACAAAAAACAAAAAACAAAAAACAAAAAACAAAAAACAAAAAACAAAAAACAAAAAACAAAAAACAAAAAACAAAAAACAAAAAACAAAAAACAAAAAACAAAAAACAAAAAACAAAAAACAAAAAACAAAAAACAAAAAACAAAAAACAAAAAACAAAAAACAAAAAACAAAAAACAAAAAACAAAAAACAAAAAACAAAAAACAAAAAACAAAAAACAAAAAACAAAAAACAAAAAACAAAAAACAAAAAACAAAAAACAAAAAACAAAAAACAAAAAACAAAAAACAAAAAACAAAAAACAAAAAACAAAAAACAAAAAACAAAAAAACAAAAAACAAAAAACAAAAAACAAAAAACAAAAAACAAAAAACAAAAAACAAAAAACAAAAAACAAAAAACAAAAAACAAAAAACAAAAAACAAAAAACAAAAAACAAAAAACAAAAAACAAAAAACAAAAAACAAAAAACAAAAAACAAAAAACAAAAAACAAAAAACAAAAAACAAAAAACAAAAAACAAAAAACAAAAAACAAAAAACAAAAAACAAAAAACAAAAAACAAAAAACAAAAAACAAAAAACAAAAAACAAAAAACAAAAAACAAAAAACAAAAAACAAAAAACAAAAAACAAAAAACAAAAAACAAAAAACAAAAAACAAAAAACAAAAAACAAAAAACAAAAAACAAAAAACAAAAAACAAAAAACAAAAAACAAAAAACAAAAAACAAAAAACAAAAAACAAAAAACAAAAAACAAAAAACAAAAAACAAAAAACAAAAAACAAAAAACAAAAAACAAAAAACAAAAAAACAAAAAACAAAAAACAAAAAACAAAAAACAAAAAACAAAAAACAAAAAACAAAAAACAAAAAACAAAAAACAAAAAACAAAAAACAAAAAACAAAAAACAAAAAACAAAAAACAAAAAACAAAAAACAAAAAACAAAAAACAAAAAACAAAAAACAAAAAACAAAAAACAAAAAACAAAAAACAAAAAACAAAAAACAAAAAACAAAAAACAAAAAACAAAAAACAAAAAACAAAAAACAAAAAACAAAAAACAAAAAACAAAAAACAAAAAACAAAAAACAAAAAACAAAAAACAAAAAACAAAAAACAAAAAACAAAAAACAAAAAACAAAAAACAAAAAACAAAAAACAAAAAACAAAAAACAAAAAACAAAAAACAAAAAACAAAAAACAAAAAACAAAAAACAAAAAACAAAAAACAAAAAACAAAAAACAAAAAACAAAAAACAAAAAACAAAAAACAAAAAACAAAAAACAAAAAACAAAAAACAAAAAACAAAAAACAAAAAACAAAAAACAAAAAACAAAAAACAAAAAACAAAAAACAAAAAACAAAAAACTAAAAACTAAAAACTAAAAACTAAAAACTAAAAACTAAAAACTAAAAACTAAAAACTAAAAACTAAAAACTAAAAACTAAAAACTAAAAACTAAAAACTAAAAACTAAAAACTAAAAACTAAAAACTAAAAACTAAAAACTAAAAACTAAAAACTAAAAACTAAAAACTAAAAACTAAAAACTAAAAACTAAAAACTAAAAACTAAAAACTAAAAACTAAAAAACTAAAAACTAAAAACTAAAAACTAAAAACTAAAAACTAAAAACTAAAAACTAAAAACTAAAAACTAAAAACTAAAAACTAAAAACTAAAAACTAAAACTAAAAACTAAAAACTAAAAACTAAAAACTAAAAACTAAAAACTAAAAACTAAAAACTAAAAACTAAAAACTAAAAACTAAAAACTAAAAACTAAAAACTAAAAAACTAAAAACTAAAAACTAAAAACTAAAAACTAAAAACTAAAAACTAAAAACTAAAAACTAAAAACTAAAAACTAAAAACTAAAAACTAAAAACTAAAAAAAACTAAAAACTAAAAACTAAAAAAAAAAAACTAAAAACTAAAAACTAAAAACTAAAAACTAAAAACTAAAAACTAAAAACTAAAAACTAAAAACTAAAAACTAAAAACTAAAAACTAAAAACTAAAAACTAAAAACTAAAAACTAAAAACTAAAAACTAAAAAACTAAAAACTAAAAACTAAAAACTAAAAACTAAAAACTAAAAACTAAAAACTAAAAACTAAAAACTAAAAACTAAAAACTAAAAACTAAAAACTAAAAACTAAAAACTAAAAACTAAAAACTAAAAACTAAAAACTAAAAACTAAAAACTAAAAACTAAAAAACTAAAAACTAAAAACTAAAAACTAAAAACTAAAAACTAAAAACTAAAAACTAAAAACTAAAAACTAAAAAACTAAAAACTAAAAACTAAAAACTAAAAACTAAAAACTAAAAACTAAAAACTAAAAACTAAAAACTAAAAACTAAAAACTAAAAACTAAAAACTAAAAACTAAAAACTAAAAACTAAAAACTAAAAACTAAAAACTAAAAACTAAAACTAAAAACTAAAAACTAAAAACTAAAAACTAAAAACTAAAAACTAAAAACTAAAAACTAAAAACTAAAAACTAAAAACTAAAAACTAAAAACTAAAAACTAAAAACTAAAAACTAAAAACTAAAAACTAAAAACTAAAAACGAAAAACTAAAAACTAAAAACTAAAAACTAAAAACTAAAAACTAAAAACTAAAAACTAAAAACTAAAAACTAAAAACTAAAAACTAAAAACTAAAAACTAAAAACTAAAAACTAAAAACTAAAAACTAAAAACTAAAAACTAAAAACTAAAAACTAAAAACTAAAAACTAAAAACTAAAAACTAAAAACTAAAAACTAAAAACTAAAAACTAAAAACTAAAAACTAAAAACTAAAAACAAAAATCTTAAAACAAAAAACTAAAAACTTAAAACTAAAAACTAAAAACTAAAAACAAAAAACAAAAAACTAAAAACTAAAAACTAAAAACAAGCATTGAAAAATTGGCAAATTGGAAAATTTGGAAATTGAAAATTGTAAAATTGTAAAATTGGAAAATTGGAAAATTGGAAAATTGGAAAATTGTAAAATTGGAAAATTGGAAAATTGGAAAATTGGAAAATTGGAAAATTGGAAAATTGGAAAATTGGAAAATTGGAAAACTGGAAAATTGGAAAATTGAATAATTGGAAAATTGGAAAATTGGAAAATTGGAAAATTGGAAAATTGGAAAATTGGAAAATTGGAAAATTGGAAAAATGGAAAATTGGAAAGTTGGAAAATTGGAAAATTGGAAAATTGGAAAATTGGAAAATCGGAAAATTGGAAAATTGGAAAATTGGAAAATTGGAAAATTAGGCAGTTGCAAATATTTTTCATGGTTTAAATAAAAGTCTAATCAACTCAAAACAATCTTAATGCCTTTTTCTACATTGATAATCATATTTAGCTTGTTTGGGCTCGTATAAAAATATTTTGAGCTTTTATGAAATTACAACGTTAAGCACCGCAAACTTTGACTTCGACAGTCGAGAGACATTAACTTCAAAAAATATTTGGAATTTCAATTCAATGGAATTTCAATACCTGTACTAAAATACAATAATTATGGAAGTTCAACTCATAAAAATTGTTGTTGTAAGTTTATTATTGGAGCACAATAATCCCAAAGTTTGTTTTCCTTTTATGCTCCACGCAATCTACCTCGCAATCTCTCGTAATAATCCAAGTAATGAATTCGTGAGCCCCGTCACAAATCCCTCGCTTGAACTTCAAAGAACTTCGCAGAATTTGGGCTTGTTTATTACGTTTTACGAGCTGGGTGCTGCTCTCCATCCCGAGTAGAACGCCACCAGCCATCGAGTGTCTCGAAATCCAAAGCTACCGTTTCAATTTCCGAAGGGAGGAGGTGAAGGTCTCAAGCTGAAACAGCGCTAATCCTGAGTAATCAAAACGAAAAAAAAAAGAAACTAGACAACATGAATGGGCCATAAACGGTGGCGACGGTGTGCTCGCAAAACAGGACCCAGATTCCTCCTCCACCCCCTGACAAGAAATCAATTCCGAGGTACCGTTCTACGGTACTGACGGACAGATGCTGCAACCTAATCTCTACTGACAGTTATGGCGAGCTAGGGAGTGGGGTTGTAATTTGGAACTTTTGAAAAATTAGATGAAATTTAGATGAAATTTTTCATGTTGCAAACATGTTGCACTGTTGTTACAACTTGGATTCAAACCGAAATTACAGACCTGGCTGAGCCAAAGCTTGTTTAGCTCCCAATAAAAACCGAAAACTCCCATATCGTTGATGCTTCGAAGGGATCGTGGGACAAATAAAGCGCATCCACGTATGAGCGGGACGCGGATTTTGTGGACGTTGGCCACCAACGAAATGGACCATTCGGCACGATTGATGGCCGTTTGGCTGACGTTCTACCCGAATACTACTGATGGACAGCGAGGCCGTTTCGTGGTCGTTAAAAGGTGGACACATTTGACCGGATCACCTTGATGAGCACCGGAGAACGTACAGAACGGCTGAATAAATCTCTAAGCAGGGAGGGCTCAATTCGGAGAATTAGACGGATTTTCGAATAGTTAGTGGGAATTAAGGTTTACTAAATTCAAAATCATTCATATTGTCTCGTATGAATCTGAAACTGTATAAGATTGTAAAGAACAACATACAAATTCTCGTTCTTCAAAGATTAAGTGCAACAATATTTTAAAAGTGATATCACCCTGACCCTGAAAGGATGAAAACCAGAAGGCTCTGAATTATGAATGAATCAGATTTCGCAGATTTCGTGTGCTATCTGTGTGTATCCTCCGCGCTCATATGAAACATGTTTGTTCGCCCCGTCTCGTCTGGAAGAGCCACCTTAACCTCCAACTCTGACAACGATTTAGTGAAAAATGAATCAAAAACCCTCGTTTTCCCTTTTTATTTCAAGGGAGGTTTGCCTCCTTTTCTGCTCCAGGAAAAAAAGCCACTGCTGCTCGACTCTGCCTCTGCCTTTTTTGAAATAATACAAATTTTATTCACTTTACGGGTAAATGAAAACCATATAGATCATAAATAATCCGGGCACGGAGGGGAAAATGGGTTTCGTTCTTCATTGGGTTTGGCTTTCTGCATTACGGTATTTTCGTGGGTGATTGGGTAGTGATGGTAATTGTGGGTTCTTTTCTTAAATTTTCGAGGATTCTTTGCATGAATTTGACACAATTTTTCTTCTGAGTCTTTTAATCAATTTTCTTTTGAGCAAAATTTTTCCATGACCAATCCAAACAATTTTAGTGGTTGTCTATTCAAAAATGTTATCTAAACATGAGCAATCCTCTCAAGAATGAGATATTTTTTATTGTGAATTTAATTTTTGGCTTTTTGATTTTGAACGAACTTTGTGTGTAAATGTATAAGATCAAAGAAGACATTTTGCAGCATACAAGTTTCTGTTCAAATTTAGCAGCAGCTTTTTACAAAAAAGGCTTTACAAATTTTCAAAAATCTGAATCTTGAGAACGGTTTTTTGATCAACCGTCAAAGTCGTAGATATTGCTTGGGACTTTACAGAACAAAAAAATATTACCTACACTTTATTTGGTCGAATTTTCAATAAAAAGCACGATATCAAATTTTACATTTGATCTAAAGAGTTTTTCGATTTTTTTCCACGTATTTCAAAAAATATTTTTTTTTATGTTTGCAATATTGCAAAATTAATTTTGGTTAACTTGTACTACAGCTCTAAAAAATATCCAAAAATGTAAATATCAAAATTGGCAATTTCACTTAAATCAGTTTTGCGAAAAATCTAAGTAAACAAATGTTTTTTTAGAGTGTAACTACTGAGCAATTCTCTACGAAATCGGTCTTTTTTCTTCAATTTTAATTTTTGTATTTTTTAATCCGACTGAAACTTTTTTGGTGCCTTTGGTATGCCCAAAGAAGCCATTTTGCATCATTAGTTTGTTCATATAATTTTCCATACAAATTTGGCAGCTGTCCATACAAAAATGATATGTGAAAATTCAAAAATCTGTATCTTTTGAAGGAATTTTTTGATCGATTTGGTGTCTTCGGCAAAGTTGTAGGTATGGATATGGACTACACTGGAAAAAAATAATACACGGTAAAAAAAATTTGGTGATTTTTTTATTTAACTTTTTATCACTAAAACTTGATTTACAAAAAAACACTATTTTTAATTTTTTTATTTTTTGATATGTTTTAGAGGACATAAAATGCCAACTTTTCAGAAATTTCCAGGTTGTGCAAAAAATCATTGACCGAGTTATGATTTTTTTAATCAATACTGATTTTTTCAAGAAATAGAAATTTTGGCCGTAAAAAATTTTCAACTTCATTTTTCGATGTAAAATGAAATTTGCAATCAAAAAGTACTTTAGTGAAATTTTGATAAAGTGCACCGTTTTCAAGTTATAGTTATATTTAAGTGACTTTTTTGAAAAAAGTCGCAGTTTTTCATTTTTTAAAATTAGTGCACATGTTTGCCAAGTTTTGAAAAAAATATTTTTGAAAAGCTGAGAAAATTCTCTATATTTTGCTTCTTCGGACTTTGTTGATACGACCTTTAGTTGCTGAGATATTGCAATGCAAATGGTTTAAAAACAGGAAAATTGATGTTTTCTAAGTCTCACTCAAACAACCCACCATTTTCTATCGTCAATATCTCAGCAACTAATGGTCCGATTTTCAATGTTAAAATATGAAACATTTGTGAAATTTTCCGATCTTTTCGAAAAAAATATTTTCAAAATTTTCAAATCAAGACTAACATTTCAAAAAGGCCAAATATTAAATATTACGCCCTTTTAAAATGTTAGTCTTGATTTGAAAATTTTGAAAATATTTTTTTCGAAAAGATCGAAAAATTTCACAAATGTTTCATATATTAACATTGAAAATCAGACCATTAGTTGCTGAGATATTGATGATAGAAAATGGTGGGTTGTTTGAGTGAGACTTAGAAAACATCAATTTTCCTGTTTTTAAACCATTTGCATTGCAATATCTCAGCAACTAAAGGTCGTATCAACAAAGTCCGAAGAAGCAAAATATAGAGAATTTTCTCAGCTTTTCAAAAATATTTTTTTCAAAACTTGGCAAACATGTGCACTAATTTTAAAAAATGAAAAACTGCGACTATTTTCAAAAAAGTCACTTAAATATGGCTATAACTTGAAAACGGTGCACTTTATCGAAATTTCACTGAAGTACTTTTTGATTGCAAATTTCATTTTACATCGAAAAATGAAGTTGAAAAATTTTTACGACCAAAATTTCGATTTTTTGAAAAAATCAGTATTGATTAAAAAATTCATAACTCGGTCAATGATTTTTTGCACAACCTGGAAATTTCTGAAAAGTTGGCATTTTATGTCCTCTAAAACATATCAAAAAATAAAAAAAATTAAAAATAGTGTTTTTTTGTAAATCAAGTTTTAGTGATAAAAAGTTAAATAAAAAAATCACCAAATTTTTTTTACCGTGTATTATTTTTTTCCAGTGTAGTCCATATCCATACCTACAACTTTGCCGAAGACACCAAATCGATCAAAAAATTCCTTCAAAAGATACAGATTTTTGAATTTTCACATATCATTTTTGTATGGACAGCTGCCAAATTTGTATGGAAAATTATATGAACAAACTAATGATGCAAAATGGCTTCTTTGGGCATACCGAAGGCACCAAAAAAGTTTCAGTCGGATTAAAAAACACAAAAAAAATCGAATGACCGAAATCCTAGAGAACTGCTCTACTTTTTTCCGAGAAGTCATTTGACCAAAAAATCCATTCTTAAAATGCAGATTTTTGAATATTTTTTATAAACGATCCTGAAGGGATGCGTGCTGAGTAAATAAAAATCGTGTGCTCCTTCAAAATCTAGTGAATTTTTGTGCAAAAGTTCCACTTTATCGCTACTCGGAGGGTTATATCAATTAACGAAGCTCAGTGAAATGTGATGTTGCTGCTCTCTCGGCTGAACTAGTGTTTGCCTCTATTTAATTTCACTTTTTGTGCTGATGTTTACACTTCGTAAATCATTAAGTTGAACTCAGCCAGCACGCCACAAGCTATACTCCCTTCAGAAGTCTCTCTGAGTTCCAGTGCTCTGCTATAATGAGTAACCGCTCAACTCGCTCTAACTCAGTGCCGTCACTGGCATCACTGTTCGAACTCGAGAATGGGAATCAAAACAAATGATCCCGCAAAGAACTTAACAAGGATTCTGTGCCAACAATGTCGCTGGAAGACCTTTGGACCAAAATTGAGTCCAAAATGGACTCGTTCAAGCAGGATTTCGACAAACGCATCGATGGACTGGAAACGCAACTTTCGCAGCTGACGACGGAGTGCACGGCAAGGATTGATGATCTTACGGAAGCTGTTGTCGATGTGCGCGCCGACTTGAATCTCGCTTCAAACTGGATTGGGTGGGTCGAGAAGTACCAGGACCTCATCATTACCGGCGTACCCTACTCACCGACGGAAAATCTAAAGACTGTCTTCCGTGATATCTCAGCTAAGCTCGCATACGATCCACTCGATGTCCCAATGGTAGATCTCAAACGTTTGGCCAAGCCCCCCATCGCTGCCGGATCTGCGCCGCCGATTTTGTGCCAGTTCGCCATTCGCAACGAGAGAAATGCCTTCTACAGCAAGTACCTAAGCCTAAAGAACCTCAACCTCGAGCACATCGGCAACAAGAACCGCATTTTCATCAATGAGAATCTAACCCCCCAAGATCGCGAAATCCGTACTGCTGCTATCAAGCTGAAGAAAGAAGGTCGAATCCAGCAAGTGTTCAGCAGAGATGGAGTTGTCCACGTCAAGTCTAGAGGAGGTCCTGCTGAAGCTTGCTACACCGTTGATCATCTGAGATCCTGCAGCAAATAAATCGTTTTCCAACAAGCTACTCTCTTTCCTTCCATTCTTCCCTTGTATCCAATCCCCAGAATTCCCCCATGTTTTCTTCCGTCCTAAAAGCAAACAAAAAAAAAAAAAGAAATGCAAAAAAAATCAAAAAAAAAGAAGAAAAAACAAAAAAAATAAACAAAATCCAAAAAAACGCTAAAAAAATACAAAAAAAATAACTATTAAAAAGTCCGTAGGTGACACAAGCCAAAAGTCGCTGTGATAGAGGACTCAGCCGTAGGAGAAACCCGACTCCTTGTGGGTCGGTCGTCTGACCTACAATGTGTCCTGTGGTCACTCCGTAGGGGTGCGCAGGACGTGGTAGGTTAAGTGGCTACTCCGTAGGGGCGAGCTGAACCCCCGAGCCAGTGGAGGCCACCGACGGCTGTTCCAAAACAAACCCTTTTCCCTTTTCGCTTTTCTTTTTCCTTCCCCAAGTTTCTCCTACACGGAGAGACCGGCCGGGGCAAATCTAAGAAAATCTTGGTTAATTTAAGTATGGGTTAATTTTTTACACAGCTTTTTTTCAACAATCGATTGTTGATTTTGTTAACCCGAAATTGCTGACCACCGGTAATTAAAATTAACTAAAAAAATACTTGGAATTGCCATTTTTGTTGGTTAAATGGCCGAAAAAAATTCTAGCAGTCGACTGCTAGAATATTTTTTTCAGAAAATTAACTAAAAATTTCTTGTTTTCAGCTGAAATATTGTGGAATATTCTGTTAAAAACTGGCTGGGAAATGTTTTTCAACTATTTTTCAACAATTTTTTTTCGTTGTTTCAACCGATTTTTTTTTGCATGCAGCAAATTATTAGTGTTTTATAACAAAACATTTCTTAATTAGACATAATTTATGTAAGTGTTGATATATATTTTCTTTAATTATCTAACGATATAGGCTGGGCCGAATTTCTAGCTATATTTTAACTATTGTCTTACTTGAATACAGAAAAATATTCGTACATGTAGTCAATAATTAGCTGTTGTTAGCAATATTTTTATTGAATTTGCAGTAAATTTTGTAATAATGCCTCACAAATTAATGCTGAGTGTTTTTATTTTCGCATTTATTCTGCCTAAAAATTTAACGTTTTGTACTAATTTGTTTTTTTTTTGCATGAAGTTGTTAAGTTACTGTTAAAAAGCATCAAAACAAAACTTTTTTTTAGCTGTTGTTATAAAACATGTAAAGTTTGATTAATGTTTTAAAAAATTACGTTGCATTGAACTAAAAATAATGAAAAAGCATATTGCAAATTTTGTTAAACATATTTAAAAAAGATGTTTAATTTAACAATTCCTGAAAAATAGAAATCGAGCAAAATTTTCACCAAGTTTTAAGCTTATATTTTTGTTATGTTGTATAAAATTAAGTGTTGTATCCACTTACCATCACTGTGAAATCATCCGATAAGTCATCATCATCTACAATGGTCTCAGGTTTAGTTATTTTTCTTGTGGTTGGACACAGAATTTTCACTAAAGTGAACTTTTTGCTGCAAATAGACATGTGAGATGTATTAGTAATTTAATACAAAATTCATAATTTCGGCTATAAACTGAAAAAAGGAACATAAATAAATGAAATTATATTGAGGAAAGAAGAAATATCAATAATGCTACTTACCAATGTTGCATTAATTTAACAATTAGTTTTGGCAACAAACTTTCATTGCATTTGATTCAATTTATTCAACGTACTTCGATTCCTGAAAAAAATATTTTGAGTTTTACTTACCAGTTTATTGAGCAGTCGTATTGCAACAAAACTTTCAAGATAATAATTATCTTCTTTTATATATTTTATATATTTTATATATTTTAATTTTTTTTATATTTTATTTCATCTCTATTTTTTATGTTGTACATGTTGCGAACATATGGCATTTCTATGTATTTTATAATTGATGATTCTGAAAAAAATAATGGTTCATTAAGATTTTATCCGTCGTAAGCACGAAGCTTTTGAGTGATTCAGTTTTCTAATAAGAATCACATTAGATAAATTATTGTGTAAAAAAAAACCCATACTTACTTGGATTAACCAACATTTTGTTAAATTTGCCCGGGCTGCTCTATCCGTGAAGAGTCGGCCCGCATTTCTCTTCTATTGCCCTCTCGTTCCATCAAACATTTTTATAACGTGTTCAACTCACTCGCATTGGAGGTCCTCATGGCGAAGGTCGTCCTCTTGCTCTTCATAGTTTATCACCTGCAAAGAAATCATCAACAAACCTACTCACCAATTCTACCTCCCCAGTTGCAACACTTTTATTTGCCACTTCAACATTAGCCAAATAGTGTAATTTTCACCTTTCACATCCTCTCACTTCATAATTAACAACACAAATTCAACAAATCGACCGCTCTCGTTCGAATCCTGACTTCAAATGACAGACGTAAACAAACCCAAGTTTATCTTTTAAATATTCAACCAATTGTTAATTATATTCAACCAACAAAATTTT
Source organism: Culex pipiens pallens (assembly GCF_016801865.2). NCBI lineage: Eukaryota > Metazoa > Arthropoda > Insecta > Diptera > Culicidae > Culex > Culex pipiens. The sequence goes on along the minus strand of NC_068937.1, from coordinate 97,021,979 downwards.
TGATTTTCCTAAAACCAAAGCTAACAGTCGAGCACGTTCATTCGAGTTCGGGAAATCTGTTAGCTTTTTGCCTTTAGCATTTTCAACAAACTGATTATTAAGTTAATACTAAATTTTGGTTAATTTAACTGAAAATTGGCAGTGACAAGTACGTTTTTGTTAAAATTTACGAAAGTAAAATCAACAATTTTAATTGTTAAAATTTCTGGGCACGGTCTCTCCGTGTATGAATCCGTTTCCCAGTTATCCTTGATTCCATTTTCCCTTCCTGAAAGTTAAGTTCCGGTGGACCCTGAGACGAGTATATCCCCGTGTAATCTGGATCGTCGGATCCTGGACCATTTGCGATGTTGGCCTGTTGCTGTTGTTGCTGTTGTGTTGGTGCTGAGATGTCGGTTGTTACTGCCCTGCTGACGTGGTGATGTGATGCTTCGTTTGCTGGTTCCTTCCTGCGGGCGGCTATCGTAGATTCAGTGCTGATCAAAGTTCTTTACTGTGATCCTAACCTCTGAGTGAGTTATTGCCAGCACCATTCACTAGTTTTTTGGAGGAGTTCTTTGATACGTTTCTATGCTTTTTCAATTTAAAAATTATAGTTTTAGTTTTAGGATTAAGTTCTTTATTTTAAGCATCTGTGCAAATTTTGAGCGAAATTGGTTCAGATTAACCCATTGATACCCGAGCCTGAAGTTGATGAAAAAAATGTTTTTCATACAAAAATGCCTTTTTTAACCCTCTACAACCCAACCCCGCCTTTAGACGGGCTTCGATTTAAAAAATCGCCAAAAATCAATTTTTCAACCAATTTTTGATCTTTAAAAAGCATTGGAAAGAAGAACTCTTAAGTTTTTAGAAAATGTATGGGTTGGAAGTTTTACTTGTTTTATGTGACTTTGCAAATGTTTTTAAAAATGTATTTTTTTTAGAGGTCAACTTTAGCAGTGTCTTTTACTAACATTTCTTATATTTTAAGTAAAATGAAGTATGCAGTAATTTTTCTAGTGCCCCAGACTATGCCTTTACGCATTGATTTACAATTTAAATGATAATGGTGCCATTTTAAAGCAGAAAATGTGAAAAACATGCAAAAAATTGAAAAAGTTACTGTAAAAACATGAAAAAATTAGATAGGCAAAATGTAATGATAGGAGGTGGTAGAGTAGGCCAAATACTACCAAAAACAAACATAAACTAAGCAAGATAAATGCAGATTAAAATACTAAAAATGAAACAACAAAAACATAAAACAAGAGAAGTAAAGTTTTACGTAGAACAAAAGTTGCTCAAATGACCTCCTAAACACGGGAAAAATAAAAATTTTCGAAAAAAAAATTTGGGCAGTAGAGGGTTAAATCGCTAATAACTTTTCAGGATCAAGTTTTACAGCTTAGGTATGTTCTGAAAAAGTTGTAGAGCATTAAATTTCCAATGGGAATCTCACTTTTAGGAATATTTTGATGGAAGTAGCGCACCCTGCAGTCCAAACCGTAAGAAAGTTGGGTTTTCCATACAATTTTTCGATTTTTTCCCATACAAACTTCACCTTCGAGTATCAATGAGTAAATGTTGACCGATTTGGCTCATATCTTGCCCAGAGTCCTAAAATAGCTCAAGGAACAATATTCAGCTTGTGGAGCGAGGTTTTGAGAAAAAGTCCCATATTCTGGGCACCCTAATGGACAGCTAACAAAATTGTATGCACTAACTAACAATGAAAAATGTCTTCCTCGATCATAGAAAAAGTACACACAAAGTTTCATCAAAAAAAAAATAATAATACAAGAAATATTCTTAATCCAAAGAGTCAGAGAGTGGCTCACATTTTAAAACTGTATTTTTGAAAATGTCAACAGTAACAGTTTCAAAAATACAAATAAGGTTGCTTAAACCATCATACTGTATGACACATCGTTACAATTATTCACCCAGAAATGTACAGCTTTCAGTCATCTGCTTGCAGTCTTACGATGCTAATGGGATGTCATGACAGTGTTGCCAGAACAGATGATTTTTTTCAAATAATAGAATAAATATTTAACAGTGTACAAACATGTTTTTTTAGGAATCTATGACATTTCCCCGAAACCTATATTACCGAAGGGACATTTCCCCGAATGCCACTTCCCCGATTTCCGCTTGACCGCGTTCGGGGAAATTGCGTTCTCAGGGAAATGCCTATTCGGGGATATGACTTATCGGGTAAGTGGCATTCGGAATTGTGGCCCATTCGGGAAAGTGGCATTCGGTGGTGTGGACGATAAGGGGAAACGGGAAATTCGGGGAAATAACTATTAGGGGAAGTGTCTTTTCGGGGAAGTGGCATTCGGGGAAATGTCCCTTCGGTAATATGTGTTTCGGGGAAATGTCATAGATTGCCCCTAAACATCATATGAAAATTTGGGAAAATTAAAATTCAAATAAACGGCAATTGGCGTAAGTGTCAATTCGGGGAAATGGCTCTCAGGAAAGTGGCCGATTAGGGAAAATGATGTTCGGGGAAATGGAATTCGGGAAAAGACTGCATCAGCTCGATTTTTTGAAAGACACCTTTTTGCAAGGAATTTTCAGGTCAGTTTTTGTAAGAAAAATTTCTATAAGAAAACTTCAGTTTTGGTCAAAAAATAATCCATCACTTTTATAAGACAAAAACTAAACTATGTACATTAATTCCATTCTGAATATTCTAACGTGCAAGATAACTTCATCTGGTTTAATAGGCTTGCAGAATTCGAGCTGCAGGAATCGAAGCTGAAAATAAACATCGCTGCAAGATAATTTCTGAACTAAAAAGTTATCGTGCAGTGATGCAGCGACTTTTTTCGAACATTGAAAGTTAACTTCTGCTAAATATGCTTTGAAAATTTGAAATTTTTCAATTGACAGTAGTTTTCAATTTTACCCTTCCATTTATTCCCCCCAGAGCAGTAGAAGCCTCCCATGAAACACAAGCGCACGTGAATGTGTTTGTGGGTGTTGCTTTTCCCCATTCAGATGCGCCACCATGCTGGAACAGTGCAAATGGACTGGAAACAGTAGTTTCTACAAAACTGTGAATCCAACACTGACTATACTAGAGGCTAGCAATGCACAGTGCACAGTTTCAAACGATGGTTGAAAGTTATTCGTATAATGTGTTTTTGTTGTTGCATTTTTTTTGTGAAACAAGGCCGAAGCTATCGTTTTCAATGTTGTTGTCGGTGGCGTTTAAAATTTAAAGTGCTAAATGTTTCTTTTTGGCCCTTTTTTTTGTTTTGTAACGATCAATCGTTTGGAAAATGTTTATTGATTTGCATAAAAAACGTAACTTAATCCACCTTTAGGTGGTTGGTGCCTTCCTCTCATTTATAGAGTGATTACAATCCCTTAAAGTGTCCACATGGTTTATGGATCTCCCCTAACGTGATCGCAGCACCTAAGAGGTCCTAATAAAAATAAGTGACGAGTAAAAAAAAACAGACTTCCTACAGACTTTTTGTCAAGATTATACAGACACCGCCTTTCAGGAAAATGGCATCCCTCTACAAGGCTTTTTTCGTGGTGATCAGACGGGACCATTTGAGGTTATGTAAATTCAGACCTTTTCTTTAAACTGCTTGTAATTTTAGATAGGTAAGTCAGATCTTGAAAATTCTTAATCCACAAGAAAGGTCTTCTCATATGCTTTCTAAAAATATATAACATGTGATGGTTTCATGAAAAAACCACCCTTTTTAGCATAATTTAATTTAGTATGAAACAGTTTTTTTAACATAACTTTTTAAATACATGATCAAACTGCATGAATTTAAATAGCAACTTAGGGGACGTTAAGACGGATCGATTAAAACCATTCCGGCCAAAATCGGTTGAGCCTGTGACAAGATATTCCAGTGACATTGATTTGGTACACATGTCTACATACAGCCAAACACACAGACATTTGCTCAGATGGTGATTCTGAGTCGATATGTACAAATGAAGGTAGGTCTAGGAGGTCAAACTAAAAAGTTCGTTTTTCGAGTGATTTTATAGCCTTTCCTCAGTAAAGCGAGGAAGGCAAAAACGTTGCATAGCAATGCCATCTAGGATTTCAAACGAACTTTTATGACATTTGCATGCAAGTTTGGTTTCAATTCGGAAATAAGTCGTTTAGATGGAAAATTTCTCAACTAGTGGTTCTGACCTTTTTTTTCATGTTTTCCAAACTGCGGTTTCCAAACTATTGTGTGGTTTCGGTGGATTTGTTGTAGTTCAGAAGTTTGGTTAATTTCGAATTGCACCACAACGCGTTGCATGATTGTTTGACTAGGGCACTGTGGCACTACTCAAAACTTCATTGCTCACTGTGGCTGGAAATTGTTTCGCAAAAGGGTACTGACTAAAATGAATCACTTTTACGGGGTTAAAGTTTTCGACGTTGAGATGTGGTTTGTGTGAGTGGTTGCCATCTGGAATTTCAGTTTATTAAATGTTTTAATTAATACCATTGTTGTTCGAAAAAGTTGGGTTTAATACAAATTCATTTATGAACATATTTCTGTTAAGTTTTTGTACTTCTTGTGATACCTTCAAATTTTGAAATCTTCTAATCTTCAAGAAGCAGCTTGTATAGATTTTTCAGTCGATAAGTTTTTTGTAGAATCTTTCGTAGAAATCTCGTGCTTAAAAGAATCCAACTCATTCCTTCAAGGCCAATCACTCTATCGATTTCCTCTGAAAAGCAATACGCTCTAATTCTATTTCACCGACGCCACTTTAACGCCCAATTGAGCCATTTTCAATCAAACATTTCAAGAGCTGAGAAGAACCATTCCGAAATTCCTAAATCCTCCCCGTTACTCTCGGATAATGATCGATTGGGTGCGGTTCGTGCGTTGCATCCATTCAGCAACTGAAAATGATACCTCTTCTAAATGGTCCAGGTCCTTCATCACGACGATGACCCCCACTCCAACTCTCGGTTAACCGGTTGTATTGGAATCAACACCGGGGATTCTGGCCGGCGGTTGGCCATGGCTTCCGGAGGCCGACGAAAGAGTCGTCTGGGATGGGATTCCGGTGTCCCAAATCAATCGATGAGTCCCTCTCGGAAAAAAGGTGGGTTCAACCGTCTGAGGGGGGGTTGATTAGGATTTTAGATCTCCGGACAAGAGGCAGGCAGGCAGTTCCCAGACGGAGCTGATGAAGGAGGGATTCTCGGATGACACGAATACAACAAGTCCGTATCTGCACACACACACAGAACAGAACATCCCGGGGAGCATCCTTCCGGAGTCTACCCGCTTTGACAGGTTTAATTTTCTTCGTTTCCGTTTTTCGGTCAGTCCGGTCCGGTTATCAGCCTAAAGGTAGGCCTTTTTTGCAGGTTTTTCACTCACAAAAAAAAAGAAACGAGATGGGTTCCAGATATTTGCGTTTAATTGGTCCGAAGCGGAGAGCACATACCTGGGTTGGAGTTCGGGCCAACAGGCTGGAAATTGAGTAAAAACAAACCGACCTTATGGCTTGATTTAGGGGGGGAGCGAAGTGAAAATTCAATTATTCAGTTTTTGTGCCGATCATCGCACCCGGATGGAGCCGTTTGCAAATGGTTTGATGGATTTTTTTTGTTGGTTTATATGTTACTTTGGTGATAGTTTCAATTTCGGTTGAAAAATGGACAAAAAACGGAACGGCAGCAAAAACAGCTTGTCTGAATGACAAGTAATACACAAAAGCAAAAAATCTAAAGGTAATACAAAAATTAAAAAAAAAATCTGCTCATTGGGAATCCTGACAGGTAAGGGATGGGTTTCGACTGGCGGCGTAATGGATTTCAAACCCAGAGGTCATGAGTTCGATTATTATCGTACCGGGATGATAAAGTTTAAAAAACATTATGAATATCGTCGCTAAACTTTCAGAACGACAAGAAATACCAGAGATAAATAAACCTTAACGTTGTTAACGTTGATCAGGCTATCGTCGATAATTTTAACGTTCGGCAACAACGATAAGTTTATCGTTATCGTTTTTATCAAGGAACGCAGACTTTTTTTTTGAAATATGACTATCAAACGACACAAAATTTTGTGAATACTTACACTAAATTATAGTTTTAGGTTTAATATAAAAAACTAACTTAATCCACCTATGTGGTTGGAGCCTTCCTCACTCATTACCAACAATGGCTGTACACAAATTTCATCTATTTTTTAGATCCGGATTGAAAAAGTACATAAATATCACTTAAGTGGCCATATCTCGATACAGGGTTGCCAGATCATCAATGATTTGGACTCTTTGGAAAGGTCTTTTGATAACCTAACCAACCATCGTTGGGTCGGATGGTGGATCCGGACATAGTTTACATACATTTACGTGAGATCCGGCTTCCAAAAAGTACATCAATATCACTTAAGTGGCCATATCTCGAGACAGGGTTGCCAAATCTTCAATGTTTTAGACTCGTTGGAAGGGTCTTTGGATTACCTATTCAACGGTGGGTCGGATGATTGATCCGAATATAGTTTACATGCATTTAAGTGAGATCCGACCTCAAAAAAGTACATAAATATCACATAAGTGGTCATAACATGAAACAGGGTTGCCAGATCTTCAATGTTTTGGACTCGTTGGAAAGGTCTTTTGATAACCTAACCAACGATGGGTCGGATGATGGATCAGGACACATTTTACATTCATTTAAGTCAGATCCGGATATATGTGAAAACACATTTTTATACCTAACTTTTGAACTTCTTATCGAAACTTTAATCTGTATAAAACTCGATCTATGGGACCCTAAAACAAGTCGAATGCAACAGGTTCGGGTCAAATCGGTTCAGCCAGTGCCGAGAAACATGAGCTAGTTTGTTGGTCACATACATACATACACACACACATACACACACATACACACAGAGATTTGTTCAGTTTTCGATTCTGAGTCGATATGTATTCATAAAGGTGGGTCTACGACGTTTTTATACAAAGTTCATTTTTAGAGCAGGATTATAGCCTTACCTCAGTGAGGAAGGCAAAAAAGTAAATCTTTCCCTGTTCCTGAGGGGAACACCCTTGAAGAGTATCGGGGCCGGCATTTACAAAGCGGATTTAGAGACAGTTTATTAATGAACTTAATGTTAACATGTTAAGGCTAATGTTGTAACATGTAAAGAAATGTTAACATTCCATAGGTTGTCTCTCTAAGGTGTATTGATAAAGTCCAGTTTGTGACGATACACTACCTTCCCTTCACTAAGCAATCTAATCCAGAAGGGAAAAGACCACCAGTTGTGTTGGTCCGAGCCGGGATTTGAACCTCGATCTACCGCTTACGAGGCGGAAGCGCTAGGTTTAATATACTCATATTTTATATTTTCATGAAAATACTGTGCTTTAATACTCACATTTTCAAAATTTACCTAATTGCAATAAGGGTATTAAACGAAGCGAATTTTTGTATGCTTTTTCACTTCATTAGAGTTTTATTGTTAATAACTAAAATTTTCATGAAATACCGTATTTTTTTAAAAAATACTCAATTTTCAAATTTTGCAACATGTGTATCAAACGAAACAAAATTTTGTATGCTTTTTCACTTTATTAAAGTTTTTTTTAGCTAAAAACAAAAAAGAATCACAAAATACCGTTTTTTCAGAAATACTTTATTTTTAAAATTTGCGATATGGGTATCAAACGAAACGAAATTTTGTATGCTTTTTCACTTTATCAGAGGCATTAAAACATTTTAAAAATCTGTATTTTTTTGGGTTATAAACGTAGCAAAATTTTGCATGCTTCAAACAAACTTCCAAATATTTTATATATGCTTTATATAAAATTTTGTTTCGTTTGATACCCGTATTGCAAATTATGGAAATTTCAATATAAAAAAATTCATGATACTTTGTGAAAATTTTAGTAATTTAGGCCGTTGCAAATATTTTTTAAGTTTTTGTCGCCCCCCCTTCAAAATCGGTCCGAAAAATCAGGGGGCAAAAAAAAAATTTTATCTGCATTTCTCTGCATGTTTTGGATCGTTTAAAATAATTTGAATTTTTGTGAAATTCCAGTGTACTGTACTGCAAAAAGTTTTTTCTTTCGCGAAAAAAAATAATTTTCGTTAATATTTAGACATTTTGTGCGTTTTAAAACACTTTTTTCAATATCTATATATATAAAAAATTTCGACGGTTTTGTTCGAACGCGAATCAATTCAACACGGAACGTCAGATCGAGGTGCTCTTTGTTGCGTTGGGTTCTTATAAGTCCAAGGAAGGTTCTTACGCCAAAAAGTTACAACTTTGGCCACTCTAGATTCGATTCCGGAAAATCTGCAGATTGTATGGGAAAAGTTACGTAAAATCAAATTTTGATCACAGGAGGCTGAATAAGCAAAAAGGTTAAAAACGTCAACAATGAAAAAAAGGCAGCACGAAGTTTGTCGAGTAAGGCTTGTATTTTATATTTTTTTGCCCCGCCCACCCTCCGCACTCGGATTTGGTCAAAGTCGAGGGACATAAACTTCAAAAAATATTTACAGTGGCCTAGCCAAAAAAAGTGAAGTGAAAATGCATTTTTTTTTGCTTTCTTCGCGAATTTTGAAAATTTGAATATTTTCGAAAGATACGGTATTTTGTGGAAATCTGAGTACTTCAATAAAAAAAACACTAATAACGTGAAAATACATGCCAAATTTTGCTTCGTTTGATACTCTTATTGCAAATTTTAGTATTTTCAAAAAAACGGCAATTTTTTATAAATTTTAGCATTTGAAAAAAAAAACTCTAACAAAGTGAAAATCATACAAAATGTTGGGTTCGTTTGAAACCCACATTGCAAATTATGAAAATTTTAGTACTTTCGAAGAAAAACGTTATTTTGTGAACAATGTTAAGTATTAAAAAAAAGAACTCTAATACTGTGAGAAAGCACAACAAATTTCGCTTCTTTTGATGCCTTAGGGTGGTCCAAATCCGGGCTTTCTTTGGGCTACCCCCTGAAATCAAAGATTGACCCATCACTAGGTCAAATTCCAAATTTGAGCTCAATCTGAGTTCGGGAACCCCTCCCTCTAATCGCTTCAAGATTGTATGGGAAAAATCGTCAAAATTTATGGAGAAAAGCAACTGTTTTACTTTTTTACCTGTGGAGAAGTCGTAGTCGCTCAATTTTCAATAAATTTAGAATAACTTTGCCGAAGACACCATATTTTTACTCGATAGTTATTAGCTTCTGAAAATGACGATTTTTGCGTTTATGTCCCTCGACTCTGACCAAAGTCGAATCGAAACGAAACGAAAAAACGATATTTTTGAAAGCTTTAGTATTTGCAAACAAAAAACTATAAAAAATCTAAATTATCGAGCCTCGATAATTTTATCGTTAGCAACCTTCCAAAAGACACAAAATTTTGTAAAGATGTTCACTACATAAGAGTTTGTAGTTTAGAACAATAAAATTTTCACAAAGTTCCGTACTTTTTAAATTCTCGAATTTCTATTGTTTGCAAAATGGGTACCAAACGAATCAAACAACTGTATAAATTTTGTTTGAAATAATATTTGCAATATGGGTTTCAAATGATGCTTAATTTTGTATTTTTTATTTTCATATGGTTTGAGTTTTTGGTGTGAAACACTCATATTTTAACAAAATACCGTTTTTGATAATTATTATTATTGTTTGATTTAGACCGTTGCAAATATTTTTCAAATTTTACAAAAGATAAACAAGATAAGCAAGATAAACAAGATAAACAAGATAAACAAGATAAACAAGATAAACAAGATAAACAAGATAAACAAGATAAACAAGATAAACAAGATAAACAAGATAAACAAGATAAACAAGATAAACAAGATAAACAAGATAAACTAGATAAACAAGATAAACAAGATAAACAAGATAAACAAGATAAACAAGATAAACAAGATAAACAAGATAAACAAGATAAACAAGATAAATAAGATATACAATATGAACATAATCAACATGACAGGAGAACAGAAAGAAATAAAACGAATAAATCTTTTAGCTTGAAGATTTGTTTCTTAGGGAATAGTGTAAAATTCTGCTTTTTATTTAGAGCACAGCGAAAAGCTGTGTTATCTAGCACTTCAGCAAACTTTTCTCCCGTGTGAGCTGAAAAAAAATCTCCAACTCAAGACAATTCCAAGGTGGTGCTGGCGAGTGGGATAATCTCATCGCGCAATAAATCCTGCTTTATTATCTAGCCGGCAATCGTCTAACGATGTTTTCATAATAATTTGAGTCAGCTTGTTTATATGGAGGGAGTTTTTTTGCGCTCCTTTTTCCTATAGTTTTGGAAGGCATTGCAGATTGTTGTTTTTAGGAGGTATAATTTTTTGCTTTAAGTAGGAATGATCAAGATAACGTTGTTTAATTCAGTTCCCGATTATTTTCCAAAAGTGTACCAAATTTTCAACGCACTTTAACTGGGTGAATCTCAACTGCAAAAGTTATTGAACTCAACGGCACGGAATTCCGGCCCAAATCTCTAAAAAAAACTGGGCCACAAGATTTGGCAAATTCTCTCTCAAGGAGTATGGTGTACCTACAGCAGCAGAAAGGGGTAAACTCGGTTCCAGAGGGCAATCACTGTCGTCGTCGTCGTTGCCAGACGGACACGATGACTGCTGAGGAAAAATGATGGCGAAAATTTGATAAGATGGCGCACGCTCGTCCGTTGAATAAAACATGAAATCTTTTGGCTCCGTACTCGCAAAATTTTGGAGGATTTTTTTTCCTATTGATTTTGGCACGTGGTTTAGAGGTACTTTTTCAATTGGGGAAACAGACTTTTCTCTAAGATTTTCTTTACGACGTGATTAGTTGAAGAACCTTTCTTGAATTTCGCCAATTTCTTAAAGGCTACTTTGAAACTTGATTTAACTATTTAATCACACAATTTAAACAAAAAGCAGATTGTATTAGTCAGAATCAAGAAGAAATGTTTTAAAATTCACAATCGTATCATACTTTCTTGTCATGTCTCTGAAATACATAAAATTGCATAAAAATGTAGATAAACAACCATAAAAGTGATCCAAATTTCCATTCTCCCTCCAAAGAAGCAAGGTATTAAGTGTCCCATTGCCACACATGCACGGTGGTCACTGAAGAATGCAATAAACGGGAAAATAATTTCACGTGGTGGGCTGGCTGCCAACAATCCAGTTTGGAAAATTATGCTAATTTGAGTTTTGATGGCAAGGACAACTGTCCCAAAGTTTTATCCCTACACTTAAGTTTGTTTTTGAACCCTTTTTGATTTTGTTCTGTTGGCAGCTCAAGTGTGGACTTCAGTTGTTATTTCTGTTTCTATATTATAATGTTTTAACATTATAATAAAGAATATATTAATTTCAAAGAAATGGGAACCTTTGATTGCTTACGTCATTGTTTTATGAACAAAAATTATGAAACAAAAACGAATGGAATACTTTGGTGGTGGGCTGGAAATGATTTTCAATAAAAGTTTAAAAAAACAAATCAATAACGAATTGCTGCAAAATAGCTTCGTATATTTTGATTTAAACAAAAATAATAATGGGATGGAAATTTTATAAAATTGCATTGCAATTATTTTCGTCGATTGAAATTAAATATTAAATATATATTTTTTGATACATTTTTTACGAAAAACACTTTCTGCGGTGCCATGCATCTTAATTCCATTATTTTACAAAATATTTTAAATTTACTTAGGCCGTTGCAAATACATATTTTTCAAAGTTTATGTCGCCTCCCTCCATAATAGGTTCGAAAAATCCTTTAAAAACCTTAAAGAATTTAATGAAAATAGAAGTCTAATCAACTGAAAACATTCTGAAGTGTATTTTTCTGCATGGACAAACATTTCAGCATGTTTGGGCCCGTTTAAAAATATTTGTAGTTTTCATTGAATTCCAATGTACAGAGCACCGAAAAAAAAAATTTCAGCAAAAAAAAAAGTTTTGTCAATACTGGATTTAAATACTGGATTTAAAATCAATTTTCCATACAAATCTTGAAACCGTGACTTGTAATTTCATTTATCAACATTTTTTTTGTCCCACGACATAGCAACGCCCTTAAAATAAAAGAGAAATGTACAATTCTTTTCTTATTATTTATGATTAAACATATTTTTGTGATAGGATAATTAGAGTTTTATTTATTGAAAAATATTTACAACGATTTTTATGATGAATTAGATAATATTTTTATTTTTCAAGCTAAACTTTGTTCTTTAAATTTATTTTGAAAAAAATGCCTAAAATTAACTTTTTCAAACCTTGGTTTCTCATTCCTCTAAAAATAACAATTTATTCGTGATATAAAAAAAGATGAACTTCAATTTTAAGTTAAAGCAGTGCAAACTATTAGAAGCTTAATTTTAGTTTTCTTCGCAATGGAAAATGTTATTTTGTGTTGTCATGTTTTTAATCAAATAATCGATTCTGAAAAATTATTGATTCAGGATAAGGCTGGTACAAATTTTATTTAAAGTTTTTGTCTCCCCCCCTTCAAAGTTGGCCCGAAAAATCAGAAGGCAAAAAAAATGTTTTCAAAAAACTTCAAAATCTCAATGAAAATTTTAGTACAATCAGTTAAAATCAATGTTCCGCCCGTGTGGATCAATCGGACCGCGCACTGAACTCACAATCCAGAGGTCGACAGTTCGAATCCCGCGGCGAGCGCTCTAAAATTCTTTGTGTAAATATGAGTATTCGGCGCCGTCGCTCCGTGCCATACTTTCATACACTTAGGAGCCCAGGGCGGCGAAGTCCTTGTAGATTAAAAGGAAGACACTAGTGGTTGGTAGGTACTAGCAATGGTGGCCGACAGCTATAAAGTCAACTTCGTTTTAGTTTTCAGTTGAAATCAATTTAAAATGCATTTCCCTGCGTTTAGAACAATTTTTCGCATGTTTTTTGATTTAAAAATGTTTTGAATTTTTGAAAATTTTCGATGTTTAAGTTTTTTCCGCTAAAATTTTTGTTTTCGTCAAATCTTTCATTTTTTGAAAATTAATGATTGCAAAACAACTGAACTAGTGTAAAATGAATTTTAAAACACTTTTTAAAAACATCCCTTCCCCCCGAACCTGGCTAGAGCCGAGGGACAAAAACTATGAAAAATAATTGCATCGGCCTACAGAAAAATTAAATTCGGAAATTGCTTCAGACATAGGCAAAATCCAAATCTAGCAAAACAAGTTAATCAAGCCAATATCGAAGTGTAAACAGAGAGTTTATCCTGCTTATTCGTAATGTAAATATCATCTGACTACAACAGTTGACAAAAAATCCAAACTCGGTTATGATTTTTCGCTCTTTCTGGAGTTTTATGAAAAGATTGCATTTTGTTTCCCTTAAAACATTTCAAAAAACAATAAATATAATGTTTTTTTTTGGAAATCAACTTTAAGTAACAAAAAGTGATAGAATATTTTTATTTTATTTATTTTTTCGGTATTGTCCTCGTGCATAACTACAAATTTGCAAAAGATACCGATATACATCATCGATCAAAAAATTCCTTTAATAGATACAGATTTTTGGATTATCACATACTATTTTTGTATGGATACCCGAGCATGGGTAAATAACAAGGGAAATGCGTAATAATACCTTTCTCTGGTATCAATACCAAATTTTGGTATTCCTGGACCCTTTAAAATTTGTCTTAAGGATTATGCAAGAGCAAAATGTGGTATCATACCAATTTGAGGTATTGTTTTGATATTGCAAAATTGCAGAATTTGTCAATGATCGAACACCACATTTTGGTATTCTTTTGGTATTACAGTATTTTATCGAATTCCTCTGCAACTATGGGAAAATTTTGACCAATTTTGACAAAATAATTAATTTTGCGCTAAAATGATGTCTCAAAGCGAATGCTTTCATTCAAAACCGGAAATTTCAAACTTTATTTTAAACATTTTTTATATACCCCCTATAGAAATGACTTGAAATTGTGGAAAATTTTCTAAGTCAGGATGGCACATTCCGGTCTTATTTTGGTATTTAAGTGTTTTATCAAATTCCTCTGAAACTATGGAAAAATTTTGACTAATTTTGACAAAATAATTAATTTTGCGTTAAAATGATGTCTCAAAGCGAATGCTTTCATTCAAAACCGGAAATTTCAAACTTTATTTTAAACATTTTTTATATACCCCCTATAGAAATGACTTGAAATTGTGGAAAATTTTCTAAGTCAGGATGGCACATTCCGGTCTTATTTTGGTATTTAAGTGTTTTATCAAATTCCTCTGAAACTATGGGAAAATTTTGACCAATTTTGACAAAATAATTAATTTTGCGCTAAAATGATGTCTCAAAGCGAATGCTTTCATTCAAAACCGGAAATTTCAAACTTTATTTTAAACATTTTTTATATACCCCCTATAGAAATGACTTGAAATTGTGGAAAATTTTCTAAGTCAGGATGGTACATTTTGGTCTTATTTTGGTATTTAAGTGTTTTATCAAATTCCTCTGAAACTATGGGAAAATTTTGACCAATTTTGACAAAATAATTAATTTTGCGCTAAAATGATGTCTCAAAGCGAATGCTTTCATTCAAAACCGGAAATTTCAAACTTTATTTTAAACATTTTTTATATACCCCCTATAGAAATGACTTGAAATTGTGGAAAATTTTCTAAGTCAGGATGGCACATTCCGGTCTTATTTTGGTATTTAAGTGTTTTATCAAATTCCTCTGAAACTATGGGAAAATTTTGACCAATTTTGACAAAATAATTAATTTTGCGCTAAAATGATGTCTCAAAGCGAATGCTTTCATTCAAAACCGGAAATTTCAAACTTTATTTTAAACATTTTTTATATACCCCCTATAGAAATGACTTGAAATTGTGGAAAATTTTCTAAGTCAGGATGGTACATTTTGGTCTTATTTTGGTATTTAAGTGTTTTATCAAATTCCTCTGAAACTATGGGAAAATTTTGACCAATTTTGACAAAATAATTAATTTTGCGCTAAAATGATGTCTCAAAGCGAATGCTTTCATTCAAAACCGGAAATTTCAAACTTTATTTTAAACATTTTTTATATACCCCCTATAGAAATGACTTGAAATTGTGGAAAATTTTCTAAGTCAGGATGGCACATTCCGGTCTTATTTTGGTATTTAAGTGTTTTATCAAATTCCTCTGAAACTATGGGAAAATTTTGACCAATTTTGACAAAATAATTAATTTTGCGCTAAAATGATGTCTCAAAGCGAATGCTTTCATTCAAAACCGGAAATTTCAAACTTTATTTTAAACATTTTTTATATACCCCCTATAGAAATGACTTGAAATTGTGGAAAATTTTCTAAGTCAGGATGGCACATTCCGGTCTTATTTTGGTATTTAAGTGTTTTATCAAATTCCTCTGAAACTATGGAAAAATTTTGACTAATTTTGACAAAATAATTAATTTTGCGTTAAAATGATGTCTCAAAGCGAATGCTTTCATTCAAAACCGGAAATTTCAAACTTTATTTTAAACATTTTTTATATACCCCCTACAGAAATGACTTGAAATTGTGGAAAATTTTCTAAGTCAGGATGGCACATTTTGGTCTTATTTTGGTATTTAAGTGTTTTATCAAATTCCTCTGAAACTATGGGAAAATTTTGACCAATTTTGACAAAATAATTAATTTTGCGCTAAAATGATGTCTCAAAGCGAATGCTTTCATTCAAAACCGGAAATTTCAAACTTTATTTTAAACATTTTTTATATACCCCCTATAGAAATGACTTGAAATTGTGGAAAATTTTCTAAGTCAGGATGGCACATTTTGGTATTTAAGTGTTTTATCAAATTCCTCTGAAACTATGGAAAAAATTTGACCAATTTTGACAAAATAATTAATTTTGCGCTAAAATGATGTCTCAAAGCGAATGCTTTCATTCAAAACCGGAAATTTCAAACTTTATTTTAAACATTTTTGATATACCCCCTACAGAAATGACTTGAAATTGTGGAAAATTTTCTAAGTCAGGATGGCACATTTTGGTATTATTTGAATATTGAAAGGTTTCATCAATTTTCTCTGAAACTATGGGAAATTTGTTTAAAAAAATTTACGAGTTAATTAATTTTGCGCTAAAATGACTTGAAACCCAAAAATGTTAAAGATGATTTTAAAAATTAGTGTGATATACCCACTAATATTATTTTCAAAAACGTTGAAATATCTCTAAGTCGGGATAACCAAATACTTTGAAAAACGAGTCAATCGACAGATTAATGAATTTTGGTGAATTTCAATTCAGTTTCATTTTAATAATACTTATTTTTCAATCTTGTTATTTTTCAGAAGCTTCAAGAACTTCAAGCACAGGCCGTTCATCAATGACAAATGCATTCGGTGTGGTGAAGAATATCACTAATAACAACATGGAATCATCAGGTGAGTAGATTTGGCTGTTGCATATGAATAATTTCCGTTTTTTCACTAACTGCAACTGCTGCACTAAAAATGGTATGAAAATACCAAATTTTGGTATTACTTGTTCAAATACCAGCGACCATAATGTGCTCTTGGTTGCCCAGTAATAGATGGTAAAATACCATGAAATCATACCAAAATCATGTATGTGAAAGACCACAGAAATACCAAAATATGATTTTCCAAGGGCGCGGAATACCTAAAAATAAAACCATGGTAATACCAAGTTTTGGTATTGAAGCAATGTTCAAAAATCCAGAAGACCTCAACTTGGTATTGAAATGGTTTTATTTTGAGGTATTATTTTACCCTTGGAATAACATGGTTTGGTATTGTTGTGCCCTTACACATACAAGATTTTGGTATGATTTCATGGTATTTTACCATCTATTACTGGACAACCAAGGGCACATTTTGGTCGCTGTTATTTGCCCAAGTAATACCAAAATTTGGTATTCCCGTGTTATTTACCCCTGCTCGGGTAGCTGCCAAATTTGTTGTTTAAAAAAAATGTTTCGAAATGATTTTCAAAAGCACTATTTTCATAATTATTTTTTTTTAAATATTCTAAATGAAAAATTATAATTTTGAGTTTTTTTTTTCTACTTTTCACAATGTTTTACAAAAAACAAGAACAAAGAAATAAAATAACATATAAAATCTGAAATGTTAAAACAAAAATCTATTGTAAATTATGTGAAATGCAGTGTTTATCGTTTATTTTCGTATTTACCATTAAATTTAGCACAAATTTATACCACAGACCAAAGTATGTTGCGATACTTGCTTTTCAAAAATATAGAGAATTAATTTGAATTTGTTATCAAAGTTTCTTTTAAATATTTTTGAAACCCTACATTCCCCCTTGAATTCGACTAGGGCTTAGGAATATTTTTCCAACTCAATGTCAACCCTGCTGACGATACCTCAAAACTTATAACAAAACAATTCAAAAGTCTATAACACATCAATAGGGACCAAATATTGAATCGGCGGTAAAATTCCATTATTTTCGAGTGCCACTCGAAACAAACTGATTTTATCTCTATTTGCTCTCAAAACATAATCACACTCCCACACGCGCGCAGATTGGCGACAAAAAGAAGGTTTGGAAAAAAAATAATATCAATCTGTATCAATAACAACAGCAACCTCAAGTATTCCTAAAAATAAACAAATCCACGGCCCAAAAGTGGACAGGGCCATTTCCATGTGCTCTCTCTCTTTTGAGTTTTTCCCCGCCGAAACAAGAAAGAAAAGACGTCGACGACGCCGTCGATTGGAATTGGAATTTGTGAAGTAAATAAAATCCTCCTTTCATCATGATCAGTCCTCCTCCGGTCCACATAGTTGAGCCAAGTGGGTGGGACGAAGAGGCGTAGTGGATTATTTGTTTTCGCTTTTTTTTCACGCAGGAATTTTTCAAATAATTTTCCATTCAATTTTGTCTGATATTTTTTCCCGTCTTCAGAGGGAGCCCTTGACGACGCCAAAAACGGTGCCAAAGTTGGGGGAACGTATTTTGTTTGAGAAGGGAAAAACTAGTGAAAATCACATTCAACGCAACGCAAAACAAATAAACACGCTGATCTAAAAGGAACTTCAAAGAGGAGGGAAAGTCGTGTAAATCTGGGAAATCGAAATTCACGGGCAATTGTGGGCATTTTGGTGGAAACTTAAAGCTTTTCGCTTGGCTTTTTGAGATTTCGGAAAATTTCAACCGATTTTAATAATAAAAACTTGATATTGAAATGGCAAATAATATTTTTTAGCCGTCTGCCAATTGACGCAATCGACAACGGTGGTGCAATGTGCTATGGTTGATGGGGACCACAATTCCAAACAAAAATAAGGAGGAGAAAAATGGACAGATCGACATCGGAATGGAATGTTGTGGCCAGCAGCAGAGTGGCTGACAAATCGGGGGACGATGAAATTCGAGATGGCTTCTGTTTTGGCTACGAAGTCGGATACGAAATAACGTTAAGATTTATTTGGCTTTTTTTTTGGTAACGTTGAGTATTTGGGTTTATTTTTGTCACAAATAAAAAAAAAAAAACTTAATCCACCTATGTGATTAGGCCTTCCTCACTCTTTACAAACAGTGGGTGACATGATGGGACACATACATTTGAACACAAATTTCATCTTTTTTTTTAGATCCGGAATAAACAAGTACACAAATATCACTTAAGTGGTCATTACTCGAGACAGGGTTGCCAGAGCATCAATGTTTTGGACTCGTTGGAAAAGTCTTTCAATTAGCTAATCAACGATGGGTCGGATAATGGATCTGGACATAGTTTATATACATTTAAGTGAGATCAGGCTTCAAACAACTACATAAATATCACTTAAGTGGTCATAACTCGAGACAGGGTTGCCAGATCATCAATGTTTTGGACTCGTTGGAAAGGTCTTTCAATTAGCTAATCAACGATGGGTCGGATAATGGATCTGGACATAGTTTATATACATTTAAGTGAGATCCGGAAATTTGTAAAAACACATTTTTATACATAACTTTTTAACTACTTATCGAAACTTCAAACAATTCAATAACGACGTATGGGACCCTAAACCGAGTCTAATGCGACTGGTTTTACCTAAATCGGTTAAGCCAGTGCTGAGAAACTGAGTTTTGGTCACACACATACACACACACATACACACATTGACATTTGTTCAGTTTTAGATTCTGAGTCGATAGGTATACATGAAGGTGGGTCTACGACGTTTCTGAAAGAAGTTCATTTTCCGAGCAGGATTATAGCCTTACCTCAGGTGAGGAAGGCGAAACAAGAAAAAGAAAGATTTTTGACGAGTTTTTTTTTTGCATATGGGTCATTCTGTCTCAATCGTGTTAACAAAAAGTGCAATATTGAAAGCTTTTTTTTTATCAAGCTCGAGATTTGTGGGATTGGACCATGGTCCAACCAATATTTTCAAAATTTTCTAATCTCTTCGAATTTTTTTTTTGAAAATATTCGAATCATGACTGACAAAATATTTAATATTGCACCATTTTTAAATGTAAGTCCTTATTCAAAAATTTTCAAAATATGTGTTGAGTCGCGGGGGGATGCCGAACCGGGCACCGGTTCCGTGATCGGAGTGGCGGAATAAAAACACTTATTTTCCACTCGCTACAGAACTGTAAATGTTTATTCTATTAATTAATCACATTCACAGTTCACAATAATCTAAGACAACTTACAAATTCTGTGTTTTATCACAGCTGACCTGTCCAGCTGCGCCCGTGCTCCCGCTAACTCAATTTTATTTGTTCTGTTTTGACTTCTTAGCGACAGCACGGGCACCACATAAACAATAACAATCACTGACACTACGAAACACAGGGGGTTGCTTCAGCGCCGTACGAGGGACGCGCTCCGTCGCAACAATATGTTTTCTAAGGGATCAGAATATTTTGCAAATATTGGCATTCGAAAATAGGGGCTGTTTGGGTGAGATTTTAAAAATTTCAATTTTCCTGTTTCTTTTTCTTTAGTTCGCTGTATCTCAGCACCAGAAGATGGACTCACGTACACGATTTAAAAAAAATCGAGAACCTGATTTTTTTCGTTATAATCAAACTTTAAGCAGCCCTATTATGAAAACGGTTCCCTTTTCAAAATTTCCGAAAAGAACTTTTACATGAATCGTCACACATCCTCAGGGCTGAACCAGAAGTTTCAGAGGTTATTGATATTTTTTAAATTTATCTTGAGTTCATTAAAGCTTGGAATTATTTATTTAAAACAAAATACCGATGCTGTTTTGTCTGCATTGCAATTGCATTTAGAATTTGTTATTTTTATTTGCTCTTGTTTAAAATCGTGATTTAGGATTTGGGAGTGTAAAACTTAAATAAAACATAATATAACATGCTTCTGTGGATTTGTCAGATGATTTATTTTTTTTTGCTTAAAATCTCAGTAATTTATTTATCATATCGTTTTTAAAAATACCTACTTTTCCTGACTTTCAGACCCCGAATTTTTTTAAGCCCCCCCTTCCCTGATCCAAAATTCTGAATACATTCCTGCTAACTTTCTAAATCTTACCGTCATCAAAAATAAAGTGCAGAAAAGTTCATTGTAGCACTGATATAATTGCAAAATCGTTCAATTTTTCAGCACTTGTTTCGAGAAGCAATATTTTCAGACACTGTTTTGGTATTTATGATGCACAAAATTGCCTTTTTGCAATTCCGTCGTAAAACTACTTACTTTTCCTGTCATTCTTGAACGACGAAATAGCCTACTTTTCTGTACCAAAAATAACAGAATCGAATAGCAACACTTTTCAAAATAAATGCTGAAAAGTCCTACTTTTCAGCACTGAAATGGGTGCTGAAAAGTTGAACTTTTCAGCACTTGTTTCGAAAAGTAACACTTTTCAACATTTTTTTGATTTAAACGATTTATTGACAAAATACATGAAAATTCGACTTAAAATTTCACTCAATGGGTGTTTTTGAAATTGCAAAAAATGTTGTATGGAACTCGTTGCAAAACTTGTTTTTTTCAGCACTCGTCGTATTTATCCAACTCGGTGAACCTCGTTGGATAAATGTACGACTCGTGCTGAAAAAATCCTCTTTTTGCCACTTGTTGCATAAACTACTACTTCCTGTCCTTTTTGAACATCAAAATCGCCAGATTTTCAAAACAAACAAAATAAGAGAAAAAAATATGAAAATTTGAGTGGTTCATGACTGGGGTGTTTTTGAAAATCTAACTTTCCAGGAATATTTAGGATCATTTTTTTTCTGAATAACGGGAAAACCTTGTTTTATCTAAACAAAAATAACGTTATGACAATCCAAAAACAATGCAAAACATTGTTATTGAACCGACAATTTAGTTATTTTCCTTGTTTTTAAAGAAAAAATGTGTTTGTGAGTTTTGTATGAGCCAATCAAAAAGCCTGAAAATGCTAAGATTTTCATAATTTATTTTTCATACTTTATATTGAACACACAATCTAACAACCTTAAAGGTAAGAAAAAGTAGTTTCAAGCATATTTTGAAGCAGGGTAATTCTCTACCAACGCACACAGCATTTGCCCCGACCCCTCTTCGATTTGCGTGAAACTTTGTCCTAAGGGGTAACTTTTGACCCTGATCATGAATCCGAAGTCCATTTTTTGATATCTCGTGACGGAGGAGCGGTACGACCCCTTTCATGTTTGAACATGCCAAAAAAGAGGTGTTTTTCAATAATTTGCAGCCTAAAGCGGTGATGACATAGAAATTTTGTGTCAAAGGGAATTTTATGTAAAATTGGACGCCCGATTTGATAGCGTACTCAAAATTCCGAAAAATGTTTTTTTTCATCGAAGAAAACACTTTAAAAAAAATAAAATCTCTGTCATTTTCCGTTACTCAACTTGAATTTTTTTTGGATAATGTCATTGTAAGGGAAATTTAATGTCCTTTTCAAATCTACATTACCTCAGAGGGTTATTTTTTTACCTAAAACAAACATTTTCTTTGTAAAATTTCGTGTTTTTCCTGTCTTTGCAGGATTATTATTTAAAGTGGCACAATTTTCTACAAAGTGGTAGAGCAGACAATTAAAAAAAATGTTTATAAACGTAAGGGTTTGGTTATAAACATCACGAGTCATCGCGATTTTACGAAAAAAATGCTTTGAAAAAGTTGGTCGTCGCTGATCAAGGTCAAAGACACGGACGACGAAACAAAGAGAAACGCAAAAAGTAAACTTTTCAAAACTTTTTTTTCGTAAAATCGTGAGAACTGGTGATGTTTACAAGCAAACCCCTTATGTTTCTATATTCTATCAGCAATTCCATTTGAAAAGAGCCTAAACCAAAAAAAAAGTTCTCCAATCGGGCCCAAAATTTTTCTGGGGGTTCCTTGGCCAAAATAAGTAGACCCGAACTTTTTTGTTTGGCCATTAGGATGACCTACATCGTGCTAGGGAGGTTCGAAAAATGGCAATTTTCGTCATTTTTCGCAAAAACCACTTTTTTCAAAAAATCATATTCTCTGCGTCATTTCATCCAATTTTAGCTGTCTTAGACGCAAAAGAAAGGTGATTAGTTTGACTATTTGAGAAAAATAGTAAGAAGTTTCAAAAATCTAGCTTAACATTTGAAAAAGTCGTATGAAAACATAAAATGGCGTTTTCACCGTTTCTGGACCAAAGAGCCTATGTCTGAAAATATTTTTATCGGATTTCTCGGAAAATTTCACATAATATATCAAAAAATTGGCGATGTCGAACCGTACGTGTCTGAGATATGATTTTTTGAAAATAAAAACTGAGTTTTTCGACGCGTCACGCGCAAAAACCGGAAAATGACGAATTCGCCAAAAACAACTTTTTTCACTAAAACTGCGATAACTTAAAAATTTCAGCGATGACCTATACATTTTAGGATACCAAAAGTTGCGTATTTTAATTACGAAAATTGTTAGAAAGTTAGAAAAAACACCAAACCCTAAAATGTTTTTTTTTGCTCTAAATGAAAAAATGACCCTTCTGGGTAAATGTAGATTTGAAAAGTACATTTAATTTCCCTTTAAATGACACGTTCGAAAAAAAATTACAGTTGGGTAAGGCCGTTGCAAATAATTTATAGAGTTTATGCCACCCCCCCCCCCTGCAAAATTGGTCTGAAAAATCAGGGGGCAAAAAATACTTTTTCAAAAAACATCAAAAGTGTAATGGAAATAGAAGTCTAATCAACTGAGAACAATCTAATATGCCTTTTTTGCAATTCCGCTGTGAACTGTCAACTTTTCCTGTCCTTCTGGAGAAACGAAACGGCCTACTTTTCCCTACCAAAAATAACAGAATACCTTTCAATACCAGTGCTGAAAAGTAACATCTATTTATATATATATATCTATATATATAAAAAATTTCGACGGTTTTGTTCGAACGCGAATCAATTCAACACGGAACGTCGGATCGAGGTGCTCTTTGTTGCGTTGGGTTCGTAAAAGTCCAAGGAAGGTTCTTACGCCAAAAAGATACAACTTTGGCCACTCTGGAACCGATTCCGGAAAATGTGCAGATTGTATGGGAAAAGTTACGTAAAATCAAATTTTGATCACAGGAGGCTGAATAAGCAAACAAGTTAAAAACGTCAACAAACGAAAAAAAGGCAGAACGAAGTTTGTCGGGTAAGGCTTGTTTTCTATATATTTTTTTGTTTTGAACGGTGAATTTACTAAACACTGTGCTTTGTAATTTCACAAAAGTTCAAAATATTTAAACGCTTCTTGAATGGAATTTTATGTCAAAATTCCATTCAAGAAGCGTTTAAATATTTTGAACTTTTATGAAATTACAAAGCACAGCAAATATAAAATTTTCGTCAATGCTTAGAAATCTAGGAAATTAATGACTGCAAAACAACTGGATAGCTGTATTATGGGTTTTAAATAACTTTTTTCATTCAAATATTGATACCGTGGCCTGTAATTTCATTTTTCGATGAAAAATACTTTTATTCGGAATTTTGAGTACGCCGTAGAATCGGGCGTCCAATTTTACATAAAAGTCCATTTAACAACAAATTTCCATCTCATCACCTTTAAATGCCGCAAATTGTTGAAAGACATGTTTTTCGCATGTTCAAAAATTGAAGGGGTCACGAGATATTAAAAACGGACCTCAGATTCGTGATCAGGGACAAAAGTTACCCCGTTCCGCCCGTGTGGATCAATCGGACCGCGCACTGGACTCACAATCCAGAGGTCGCCGGTTCGAATCCCGCGGCGGGCGCTCTAAAATTCTTTGTGTAAATATGGGTATTCGGCGCCGTCGCTCCGTGCCATACTTTCATACACTTAGGAGCCCAGGGCGGCGAAGTCCTTGTAGATAAAAAGGAAGACACTAGTGGTTGGTACTAGCAATGGTGGCCGACAGCTATAAAGTCAACTTCGTTAGGACAAAGTTTCACGCAAATCGAAGAGGGGTCGGGCAACTTTTCCCGATTTCGTGTGAGTTGGTAGAGAATTACCCATGTATGTTGTAAAAAATGTCATCATTCTGCGCACATTGAAACTAAAATAATGACAATTGTGCAATGATACAAATTAGTTTAAAATAAATGGTGGGGTATAAAGTTCGTGAAAATCAGCCAAGGGGGGAATGAGGTATAGAAAAAGGTTAAGAAACATCGCCAAAAATAACAGAGTTGAAAAGAGCTATTTTTCGACACAAGTGCTGAAAAAATCTACTTTTTTGCGCTCAAATGAGTGCAATAAAGTTGAACTTCTCAGAATTTTCTGCGAAAAGAAGTACCTTCTTTTCAAGATGTGTTTTGTTTATTGACACGGCAAACGATGAATTGACTAAAAATATGGATGTCCCATTCGACTACGACTCAATGCTGAAACAATCCTCATTTTGCAACTTGTAGCATCATCTTCTAATCAAGCGAACGGCTCAGTTCTTAACTAGCTGTGAACCAGTTAACAGTTGCATAGCTGTCAACAGGTGCACCGCTTGGTGTCAGACTCCCAAAACCTATTTCGAATTTATGTCTTTTTCTGCTCCGAATCACATCAAATCTGCAGCGTTAGCAACTTTGTAGTTCGTAACATTATAGTCTACCGACGGTTTACCTCCCTACTCCCGTTCAAAACACAACCCTTTTGCTTTATTACCCTTTGGGCCAGCGCGGAAAATGACACGACTTTTGGAAACATGGAAAGTGTCTCAACTTTATTACCTTTTCGCGCAAAACAGCCCAACGTCTTCGCCGTGTCCAACGACTTTTACGAGCTGCTGCTCTGCAGTGGCAGATCGCTCGAGTTGGTCTTGTTGAAATTAATCTCCAATGAATTGCCTAACGAGGAGAGGGGTTCATTCACAACACACCACTCTCTTTCGTTCACTGCTCCCGGGGACACACAGTTGCCCATTATATCTGGCGATGATTAATGAAGCAAATCAAAAGGACAAAAAGTTTGCCGGGGACTTCCTCCAGGGCAAGAATCCCGCTTTGGAGACTACACAATCCGATTTTGGGACTGCGTTTTTTTTGCTCTCTCTTTTCCCTCATGAATGAAGAGTTGGTTTTTGTGAGGCATCTAATTCGTGGAAGGACTTTTGGGAAACTCGGTTGAATAGAACTGATAAAGATCAAACGAATTGTTTTGGAAGCCCCCTGGAACAACTTTTTGACCGATAAAGACTTTACTCATATTTAAGGTCTGTGTGGATCAATCGGACCGCGCACTGGACTCACAATCCAGAGGTCGCCGGTTCGAATCCCGAGGCAGACGCAAAAATTCTAAGTGTTAATATAGGTATTCGGTTCCCTCTCCCCGTGCCATACCTTCACACTTAGGGGAACCGGGAGGCGAAGTCTTGTCGCAAAAAGAACGATACACGCCTGTGGATCCGTTGACGAAACCGCAAGGTTTAAGAGGGCCACATTTTAAGGTGTTACGTCGATTCCGTTTTTTTTCATATTTAAGGCTCCCCAAGAACATGATGAAAATTTTCTAAGATTTGAGTTGTACTTACTGCATAAGAAGTTTTTTTTTCAAAACTGAAATGTTCTGAATAACAAAAATACCTTTCTAGGTTGTTGCAGACCCGAAGAGGACAATAAATTCCACATATTTTTTTAAGTTGAGTAACCAAAAAAAGCAATGGTTTAAAAATATGATTAAATTTCCTTGATAAATAAAGAAGGTTTTTGATGAATTTTTGGATCTAACAGTAATAATCGTTTTTTTTTGAATTTTTGACTTATTGCACAGTCTATATTAAAATGCTACTGTACCAAAAAACGTCGGTCCATTCGCGTATAAGAGGTTTTGGGTGACTCACCACACATAACCTTCGGACGCCTAGAAATGAGCAAAAACTTGCAACAGAGACCACAAAAGACCCGGGGGTCGTTGAAGTGGATTGTTTTGCTTTGCACCAAAAAAAATACAATTTACTACCTAACAATGCTATAAAGCAGGGGTGCCCAACCTTTTGGCCCTGCGGGCCAGATCTGATTTTTCTAAAGCAGAGACGGGCCGGAACTAATGTTGGTGAAAGTAAAAAACAGTAAACATTTTTTTCATAAAATTTATTTTAATAGGTTTATTCAAGTAAACAAATACATAAACAAGTACTGCAAATAAGATTCAAATGACTTGATTTTAAGAAAGAAATACAAAGATTACTTTCAAAGATGTGTTTATTTGATTTACTTTTATTTTGTTTTGGACAATGTTATATTGTAATTGTTTTTGTCGATTGAAATTGAATTCCCTGATGTCATTAACTAAAAAAAAAAAACAAAATTTCGTCGTTGCAAGTTTTTATTCAAGTTTGAAAAATCAACGAGACAAGATAAAATTTATTAAAACGAAATTTGGATTCAAATCTTCTCTACGAAAAAACAATTTTTGCGTTGTTGTGCACCTTTATTTAAAAATTTAAAAAAAAGTGTATAAAAATATATATCTGATTCGTCATTCTTCTAATTTCTTAGAATATTGAAGATTATGAAAAAAATGCTGTCTGATTTCTTGACTTCTTTAAACTGCTTTTTTATTTTTTTAATATTTGCAGCGATATTTATTTTCAATATGATTAATTTGCCTTTTTTAAGCTTTTTCCCAGCAAAACCTTATCATTGAAAAGTTGCTCTGAAAAAAAAATAATGAATCAAAATCCTCAAAAAAGAAACAATTGATTTAGAAATAAAAGCAGCCAAAACTTTAAGAAATTAGAATTCAGTGTCTTTTGCAATCTTTTTGCAAATTTTTCAAGTTTAATAATTAATTCTGATAACATCAATATTGAAATGATAAGAATTAAATTCAAACATAAAGAATGTTTAGATGTGAAATAAACTAATTTAAAAAAATACAAAGGTATAGGGGAGAGTGGGGAGACTTGATCACCGGGGACACTTGATACCAAGCCTGTGTATGGTCAGCATGCAAAATGTTGAAAAGGGGATCAAGATACCCCTAACATTTTTAAAATGCCGGTTTGAAATATTTTTTTAAAACGCTTGGCATGATTCGAAGAGTTTATCTGATGAAATACCCTTATTAGCCAAACATAGATGAATGTTTAAGCTTTCAATTCATGCAAAAAGTTTATAGTTTTGTGAGAAATTGACAGAGTTATGTGCGATACAAAAAAAGGGGATCAAGTCTCCCCACTCTCCCCTAATCCTAACAAACGTTGAATAAGCAACATTGTATGTCAAAAGCATAATAAACAAATAAATGTTTTGTTATAATATCTGAAAAATTGATCTCAAGATATTTTTTTTTATTAAGACAAAAAAAAAACGAAGTTGACTTTATAGCTGTCGGCCACCATTGCTAGTACCAACCACTAGTGTCTTCCTTTTTATCTACAAGGACTTCGCCGCCCTGGGCTCCTAAGTGTATGAAAGTATGGCACGGAGCGACGGCGCCGACTACCCATATTTACACAAAGAATTTTAGAGCGCCCGCCGCGGGATTCGAACCGGCAACCTCTGGATTGTGAGTCCAGTGCGCGGTCCGATTGATCCACACGGGCGGGACTTTTATTTAGACACTCAATTTATTTATTGAATATTTTATGAGGGGCCGGTCATATAACTATTTTGAAAAGCCGTCGCGGGCCGGATGAAATGGCTTCACGGGCCGGATCCGGCCCGCGGGCCGGACGTTGGGCAGGCCTGCTATAAAGTTTATAATTAATTATAATTAAAAAAATATTTTTGAAATTTTATTGGAAATTCTATCATTTTATGCCAAAGTTCTTTTTTTTCTCAAAAATTCGTATCTCCGATACCAGATTTTGCACTTTTCATATCATGACGCAAAGGATACCCTTTTTAGGTCCCTTGAACCGTTATCGTTATCGTTATTTCGATAATTCTATCGACGATAATCTTATTGCCGAAAACTGGAGGGTGACGAGCGGGAATTCCCGGAAATACATTACCGGGAAATCGGCCATTTTTAAGCCTCTCGATTCCCGGGAAATTTGGTCCAGACTCCCGGGAATTTTTACACTTGTTAATTTTAGTATAAATATTATCAAAAAACATATATGAAAAAAACGAAGTTGACTTTATAGCTGTCGGCCACCATTGCTAGTACCAACCACTAGTGTCTTTCTTTTAACTACAAGGACAAGACTTCGCCGTCCTGGGCTCCTAAGTGTTTGCACGGAGTGACAGCGCCGGATACCTATATTTACACTTAGAATTTCAGAGCGCCCGCCGCGGGATTCGAACCAGCAACCTCTGGATTGAGAGTCCAGTGCGCGGTCCGATTGATCCACTCGGGCGGGACAAAAACATATATGGGTCATTCCACCTGAAGCGGAACAGCATTTGAAAATTACCATCTCCGATTCTGCTCAAATTTGGCAGAGCTGTTCAGACTATCAAAACATGCAAAAATCCCGAATTTCATCCAAATCGGTCCACCCCCTCCATTTTTGTACCCTCCCAAAAAATCGACTTTTTGGCGATTTTTGAGCGAAACCCCTATCTTCAAACGACGATAACTCAGGAACCACAAATCTTAGAGGTTCGGTCTTAGACTCAATTTTGAAGGAAATTGGATGTAGAATCCATTTCCGTGATCAAAATTTAGATTAAAATATTTTGTCTACCTGTATTGCGCAATTGAAAACTTTAAATGGCCGTATCTCAAAACAGCCCCATTTATTTTTTAAATCTGACTTCACCATCGTATTCCCCGTCCAATTTTACATAAGAATCACTTATCGACAGAAAGGAATATGTTTCGTTCCAGAGATATCGAATTTTAAAGTTTTGAGTATTTGAGATTACCTAAATTAGCTAAACTTGCCGCATATGCTAGAAACACTCAGTCGTGCTGATCAATAATTACTACCTGGCATTCTGTAAGATGAATTATTTTTCTAGTTTTATACGATTTGGAGATAATCAATACCTTGAACAATCTATTTTTTGTTTAAGGAATATTTATTGGGTAATTTTTAATGCAATGTTTTTCCTGATCTCACTGTCATTGAACCATATTAAGTAAAATTTGAACTTTTAATATTTATTTGCAAGTGCTATAGAGTTTCTGAATACAATTTTCAAAAATTTATCATTATTTATCTATTATTTTTATATTTTTCCTAATTCTTCATTTCTTCCCACTTAATCAAATTATTTCTTTTATTTCTTCTTTTATTTCAAGCAAGAACAAATGTAGAGCTGGCTGTAGTAGATGAAATAATTTTCATGGGTTCTAGAGCTTTTGCCATGTGCGGTAGCGATATAGTGCCATTCAACAAAAACCCCAAAATCTGCCTTACGGTTTGAAAAATTGAGCATGATCATGTTAAATCGATTTTTATATTGTGAGCCAGTTTCGTCTGAATAATTGATGATTTTTTTTCAATTCTGGTACAATTAATTTCAAAAACAAAACCATATACTTCTGATACATGTGGACAGCAGCTGTATCGTCTTCCAAGATTTCGAAACAAAAAAAAAAGATTATTGTTCGGACGGTGTCGAAATCAACACCACTGAATCTGATCTTAATCAGATTAATCTTTGTGATTTTCTTACATTTTTCAGTTTAATACTTTCCAGAAATCCTCCTCCTTAATTATGCTTCACGAGAGTTTTATTCATGTTGATTTATAATTTTTAACACGATAATGTATCGTTACTTACAAGATCAATTGCAATTTCCTGCTAGCTTTGCGGGAATTCCATTTTGCCCTGTATTGCGTGTCGTTCTTGCTCTGTCCTGTGTACTAACACACAAATTCACCGTATACTATTTTTTTTTAATTTAGGAGTTTACAGCAGTTTCCTACAGTGGTGTACATTAAACTTTTGCTTAATTTGCTAATTATTATTTGAGATGAAATCTTATTTCAATAAATAACCAGGTAGTAGTTATTGATCAGCGCGCCCGAGTGCTTCTAGCAGATGCGGCAAATAAAGCAAATACAGGTAATCTCAAATACTCGAAACTTTAATATTCGATATCTCTGGATCGAAAAATATTCCTTTCTGTCGATAAGTGATTCTTATGTAAAATCGGACGGGGAATACGATGGTGAGGTCAAATCTAAAAAATAAATAGGGCTGTTTTGGGATACGGCCATTTAAAGTTTTCAATTGCGCAATACAGGTAGAAAAAATATTTTAATCTAAATTTTGATCACGGAAATGGATTCTACGTCCAATTTCCTTCAAAATTGAGTCTAAGACCGACCTTCTAAGATTCGTGGATCCTGAACTATCGCCGTTTGAAACTAGGAGGTTTGCTCAAAAATCGCCAAAAAGTCGATTTTTGGGAGGGTACAAAAATGGAGGGGGTGGTCCGATTTGGATGAAATTCGGGATTTTTGCATGTTTTGATAGTCTGAACAGCTCTGCCAAATTTGAGCAGAATCGGAGATGGTAATTTTCAAATTTGCATTTTTTCTTGCACACTTCAGGTGGAATGACCCATATGTGATATCAATAAATGACACAAGATGAGTTGAATTCAATACATACAAAAATAAATACCCATTTTAAGTTAAATCAATGCATAATTTGCATTATTTGAGAATTCAGAAAACGTTAAAATAAACTTGTTAAAAAACAACTGTAATTGATGACGCAATCAAAAAAATGGGGAGCCAAAAGTTAATCAAAATAAGCTCTTACTAAATTAGCTAAAAAACTAAAATGGTTGATGTAAGTAAACTTCTCTTCTTCAAAGTAATATTAACTTATAAAAGAAATAAATCAGTAAAGTGTTTCGCATCGGCTCCAATATTAAATTATTATTTTATTCAAAAAAAATCTAACATTATTTCCCCTGGTCCCCCTGGCTCAAATAATTCATTCCCTTTTTATGTAGTTTTGAAACTCTTTCGCATGATATTCACAGTTGACTCACAGAAGAGTAAAACTACTTTTAAATGCTGGTTTGTATCGTTGTTTGTCATGAATGTTGGATTTTACAGTATGTAAAAAAAGTATTTACACCCCTTGGGTGTTGTTATGGTTTCGTTTGAGCAACCTGCCACAAATATATGGACTTCCGTAATTTTTGTTCTCGTGGATCAAACTTACTTTTTGCCCAGGTATTTAAAAACGTGGGTTTTATAGAAAACCTAGATGTTTGGGTATCAAAAGATTGGAAATTTTATGCCCTTTCCGATGCCACATAGGTTGACTTGTGAATCGTGGACCGGTTCGGATGCAGACGAATTTTCCGACGACGTAATTCCGGGTTGGTACGAAATTCCAACGAAAAATCTATTCTATCGATACAAAGACCCCCAAAACGGTGTTATACCCACTCCAAAATGTTTATTTAGCAATTCTATGGTAATATATCGACATTTAGTTAAATTAAAAGTATGCAAAATTAAGTTTAGATAAGTTTTATATAGAATTTCCAGAGTTATATAAACTTTTATATTAAGTTGTTAGTAAACTTTATATTCAATCAAAATTATTTTTTTAATCAGTCAAGGATGCCTATCTGGAGTTCGTAGACTGGATTTATGGTGATTTGTCAACAAATGACTTTATTTGTGTTAATTTTTTGAATGGTGTACAAAATTTTTTTGCGCCTTTTTTGATTTTTGTAATAGTATTTGTTATATAACTTTTTATAGAAATCATCTTTTCATGAGCATTTTGTAGCAAAATGTTCGGCATGAGTTTCTGAACAAAACGTAGTACTAGGTTTCTGTCAAACTTTAAATTGTTTACATGTTTTATCACAATATGTGCATAGTGCCCAAGGAGTGTAAATACTTTTTTTACAAACTGTAAGCTAGATTTTACCTTTTGGACAAAAGTTTAAAAAAAAGTTTATGTCTACTACGACCAACTACGACACGAAAAAATCATTCAAGACAGAAAAAAAACATTTAGTGAGAAATATTAATTGCAAAAAAAAACACAGTATAGTTTTAAGTTCGATCAGGTTTTAAAAATGAACATGCGTTTGCAGATTCAAAAACTTTTTACAATACCTATAAAGAATACCACAAAAGAATGAAAATCTAAATATAGTTAGTAAAATTGATGCTTTATTGAACAACAATGGCTAAATGTTTTACTTATGACTAAATGTACTTGGATTCATTTT
Source organism: Culex pipiens pallens (assembly GCF_016801865.2). NCBI lineage: Eukaryota > Metazoa > Arthropoda > Insecta > Diptera > Culicidae > Culex > Culex pipiens. The sequence goes on along the minus strand of NC_068937.1, from coordinate 96,989,438 downwards.
ATTGTAATAACAATATCAAATTTCTTCCAGATTATTGGCTACAACAATAATTTTGCATATCATATCTGAAATTCCTGAGTCCCAGGATTTCCCTGTAAAAAGCAAAATTCAACTCTCGATTCCCGGGAAATTTAAAATCTCGAGAATCGTCACCCTCTACAACGGACGATAACACATTTTTAAAATCTTTCTAATCGATTAATTCAACCATATATGGTTAAATTTTCAATGCTTTCACTAAAAATACTTTTTTAAAAATGTAGTAAGTTTTAAAGTATAAATACTCAAAATTACTCAAAAAATACCGTATTTTGTCGAAATTACTCAAATTTCCTCAAAAATTTGAAACGAAGCGCATTTTTTTTTAATTTTTTTCGCTTTACTAGGGGTTGTTTTGAAACACTTAAATCTTCACAAAATACCGTATTTTTTCGGAAATACTCAAATTTTTAGGATTTGCATTATGGGTAACAAACGAAGGGAAATTCTGAATGCTTTTTCACTTCATTAAAGGTTTTTTTGAAACACTAAAATTTTCCCAAAATATCGTATAATTTCGAAAAAAACGCAAATTTTCGAAGCGAAATTGAGGGTGCTTTTTCACTTTTATTAAAGTTGGTTTTTTTTTTGTAAAATTCGAAATGTCCAAAACTTCACAACAATCGTTCAAAAGGTAATTTTTATGCAAAATTGGCTGAATTTTCCGAAAAAAGTACTTTCAAAAGCACACGATAAATATGTACTGGTGTAGGCCACAAAAAGTCCATGCACTATTTTGGAAAAAAAATTCAATGGTGTTTAGAAAAATAGTTACGTTAAAAATTCTTTGTTTTAATTCCGGGGTGACTTTGATAGTCATAGTTTTTCTTGTTAAAATCGTATTTAAGATGTTCAAACTTTATTTGTACGTTAAATGTACCATCACTAAAGTAGCTGATATAGTTTTTAAGAAAAAAAAAATCAATGGTTATATTTAGTTAACTAAGTTTATAAGCTTTTTAACAAAATACATATAAATTTTTGGTAAAATAGTTAAAAGTACCCGGGCAGACGGTAATAACAAAATTCATGCCATTTCAATAACAAATACTGTTAAAATAACAGAAAGTGTTATGGAATTTTCTTGAAAAATCCATTTTTGCATAAGGGTTTAATAACAGTTTATGTTATCATAACAAAATTTGTTATTGGTCTGATATTGATTGAAAGCCAGAACAACTTGGAAATAACATTTTTTGTTATGGAAGAATACCTCCAACTGTTATTGGGATGATCGGATTAGTTGTTAAAATAACAAAAAATAATAACAAAGATTTGTTCGAAGAATAACTTTAAATGTTATTAGTCTGTTATAACAATAACAATCCAATAACAAAAAAATCATAACGACGAATAACAATTCTTGTTATAAATAACATAAAATGTTATTGGCTTAGTATTTTCAAATATCAAAAAATGTTATTCCCAAGTTATTTCCGTCTGCTCGGGTAGGAATTTTGCCTGAAATTTGTTAAAACTAGTATTGTTTATAAAATTATCGATTTATATTGCAATTTATACTGAATTCGAAGCACGAATCACAAGTTTTCACATTTTAAATGAAATTTGTCAACTGAAATTGCCTATAAATTTGGAGATATTTTTTAATTGTGTTTCAAAGGCACATATTATTTATTATTCAGCCATTCCACGTCAAACAGGAAGTCTCCGAATCAAAAGTGCTCCGATTTGGCTCAAATTTGGAGTGGAGGTTCTTTGGCCCAAATAATTAGACCCGTATTTTTTTGTTTGATGATTAGGGTGGTTCTATCCGAAATAGGGTGGTCCAAAAAATTGCGTTTTTCGTCGATTTTCGCAAAAACCACATTTTTCAAAAAATCATATCTCCGGAACGGCTGAACCAATTTTGGAGCGCCACAATCACTAGCGTGCCCAGCTCTTTGAGGAAGGTGGGGCAATAATATGGAAGTTTTGAAAAATACGTCATTTGTGGACACCCCCTGACCAAATGTAGAACAAATTTCTGAGGATGGTGGGGCAGTTGCCCCATGTTGCCCCACCCTGTGCACGCTAGTGGCCACAATTCAAAAGAAAGGTTATTAGTTGGGCATTTAAGGAAAAATATGTTGAGGTCCAAAAAAACTAGCTGAACATTTGAAAAGGTCCTATGAAAATTTCATTTGCTGATTTCAAGGTCTCGGGACCAAAGAGCCCATGTCTGAAAATATTTTTCCCTGATTCCTTGTAATATTTTACATTACATATCAAAAAATTGCGGATATCCATTAACACGTTTCGGAGATATGATTTTTTCAACATAAAAACTGAGTTTTTCGACGCGCCGCGCGCAAAAACGGGAAAATGACGAAAACGGGTAGAAATCAACTTTTTTCACTAAAACTGCGATAACTTGAAAATTTCAGCGATGACCTATACATGTTTGGGTACCAAAATTTTTGTAATTGAAAGACGCAACTTTTGGTACCCAGAAATTTATAGGTCATCGCTGAAATTTTAATGTTATCGCAGTTTCAGTGAAAAAAGTTGATTTTTACCCATTTTCGTCATTTTCCCGTTTTTGCGCGCGGCGCATCGAAAAACTCAGTTTTTATGTTTAAAAAATCATATCTCCGAAACGTGTCAATGGATATTCGCAATTTTTTGATATGTTATGTAAAATATTACAAGGAATCAATATTTTCAGACTCTTTGGTCCCGAGACCTTGAAATCAGCAAATTAAATTTTCATAGGACCTTTTCAAATATTCAGCTAGTTTTTTTGGACCTCAACATATTTTTCCTTAAATGCCCAACTAATAACCTTTCTTTTGAATTGTGGCGCTCCAAAATTGGTTCAGCCGTTCCGGAGATATGATTTTTTGAAAAATGTGGTTTTTGCGAAAATCGACGAAAAACGCAATTTTTTGGACCACCCTATTTCGGATAGAACCACCCTAATCATCAAACAAAAAAATACGGGTCTAATTATTTGGGCCAAAGAACCTCCACTCCAAATTTGAGCCAAATCGGAGCACTTTTGATTTGGAGACTTCCTGTTTGACGTGGAATGGCTGTATTTACAAACTTATTTAACCTTCTCCCAGTGGAAAATTGTCCAAAGAATCCGAAAATGCATTCCGTTTTTCGATTAAAAATCATGTTCATTGAGAAATTCATGACACTTTGAGAAGTTTAAAATAATGACTTTCATTAACATTTTCTCAACTATAGTTAACTAACTTTTTAAACCTTCAAAATTTTATGAAAAGTTCTTCTTGAGGTTCTTTGAACACTTCTCTACCACGGTCAGTATGTTTCTAAACCATTCCTTACGTATTTTAATTGTACTCTTCATTTTGCGGAAAAATCGCAAACCTATCAAAGTCACCCCGGCTATCAAAGTCACCCCGTTTTACGGTATATATATCAAAATTTTGGTTTTTATCTCCTCTACAACTTTGTACAACATTGTTACACTCTAAAAAATAACCCTTCAATTACATATTTCAGATTTGCAAAGTACAATTTTTTACAGTTGATAACGGGAAAAGGCAGCGATTTTAAAACTATTTCTTATTTTTTTAAATTAATTACGTTTTTCGGAATTTTGAGTACACCAATTTAACACAAAGGCACTTTGACACAAAATGTTTATCCTTTCACGGTTTCGATCTTCAAATCACTGAAAAACGTGTCTTATTAAAAATCCAGAAAAATGAAAGGGGTCGTACCGCCCCTCCGTCACGAAATATCGAAATCTGGATCCCGGGTTCCAGATCAGGGACCAACGTGACTTCTTATAGCTAAGTTCCACGAAAATTTAAGAGGGGTCGGGGCAACTGCTGTGTGAGTTGGCGGAGAATGACCCATTTCTCTTTCTTAGCAATAATTTGTAAACTTTTCTATAATTCACCCGGGAAGCATGCGTGGTATTTGATGATGGAAAAATGGTAAATATATACTTTGGCAAAGACAAACCCAAAATCCAACATTCGTTACAATGTTCTGAGCCCTGAAAGAGTGAAACACTAATTCACCAATCCAACAAAAAAGAAAGCCCCATTTCATAAACGCTTGCCCGCACTTTTCGCCCAAAACTTTCTTCTCAAAAACTTTTGCACGCTGGAAAAAAGGGCACTGCCGCAACGCCAATTGGCGCGGTTTTAAATTTCAATTATGAAAATTGTCGCCATTAGTTAATTAAGACCGGTGTCGAGGTTGAGGAGGTGCGGAAGGGAAGATTCCTCGCCGTGCTTAAAAAATGAAAAACCCTTGCCAACTGTCGGCACGGCGCCGGCCACCACTTTTTTCCCGCTCTCCGGAGTACACAAACAATGGTGAACTAGTTATTTCTGGTGTTTTTCGCCAACAAACAAAGAACAAACACAGAACTAAAAATTTCCCCCCCCCCCCTGGCCCTCTCCCCACACGGCAAAGTTTTCCACGGAAAACTATCGCGCTGAAAAAGAAGTTTATCCAGCACTCACAAAAAGGTTCTTCTTTTTTAGAAAAGAGAGCGGAAAAGATTTTGTTGTAAGTTGATTTTTCTTTGTTGTTTGTCAAGTGAAAACTTTTTAACGCGCGCGCATTTTGCTTGTCGGTTGTTAAGGAAAAACAGTTTTTACTAGGCGGAAGTGGCAGCCTGAAGCAAAAAAAAAAAAAAGGCGACACATTTCAGTGCGAAAGTGCTAATTTGGCAAAAAAATCAGTACCCTGCCCGACCGTTGGAGCATATTTTGGTGTGGTGTCACTTAAAAGTTGCGTGAAAGGCTTTTGTGTTTTGTTTTTTTGAGGGATGAAGTTGTTTCTTGCAAAGTTTGGTCGTAAATTTTGAACTGTTTTTGTTTTGCAGTTTCATTAAATTTATTGGTTTATACTGATGTTAGATTAATTAATGATTTGCTTGTTAAGTTATTCAAACTACTTTTATGACAGTTTTATTGTACATGTGTGTTAGTATTTATTGCTATAAATTGAACATCATGAGTTTCTACACAAACAACGTGAAAATCAGCTCCCTCACTACACATTTATCTACCTTAAGGAGCTCCGAAAATTTCAAGCAAACATTCTAGTTTCGATATCAAGTTGCTGTTTATTTATTTTGTTCTGCTTTTTCTTCTAGTGGGCGTTTCGGCAAAGTTCGGTTGCAACTGGAGAATCTTGACATGTTCTAAGCTAGGGATGTCCAACCGCTTGTTGTTCGCTTGGGTTGTTCTGTTTGTGGCTTTCCGAATTCTTCAAAACTTTGCTTCACCGGTGCGAAGTGCATTCGTTCGTTTTAAATTCATGGCAATATAAACGACAATGATTAAATTTGAAAACTCAAACAGTCCCACTTGTGCCATTTCCAGCGGCAGCGGTAGCAACAACGGCAGGAAATGGTTCTGAAACTGATGTTCAACACAGCGTATTACACACGTACAGATGTACGGGAAAGTGCAGGATGTGTTTAAAGAATCAAAAAATCAACAAATCAACAAATCAACAAATCAATAAATTAACAAATCAACAAATCAACAAATCAACAAATCAACAAATCAACAAATCAACAAATCAACAAATCAACAAATCAACAAATCAAAAAATCAACAAATCAATCAACAACTCAACAAATCAATCAACATTCAACAACTCACTTTCAGCAGGATTTGCCAATTTCAAACCCACCTCCGCGAACCAACTTCAACGCCAAAAATTTGGGCAACTTCGGGCACCAGAATGAGCATCTCAAAACGACTGATTCGAGCAACGTACCGCGCCCAAAAGATGGTCTGGCTGGCTGCTGTTGGGAAATCCGATTCTCAAAGACTTTCGGAAAGATTGTGCCAGCAATCTTGGTGCCGTTTTGTTGAACGAAGTTGTTACTGTTGCGGTCGTTTTCCTGCTAGAGTAAACCGAAAACACAAATAACAACAACATTTCCTGCACTTCTCGTGTTTCGGAAGCTTCCTGGATGGGTGCGCAAGAGTGTGTGTGCCCTGCACATTGAGCGGAAGAAAATTGGGAAATTTTAGCAAATAGAACTTTTGCCTCATCCTTCACCCTCTGCTTGGTGGAGGTGTGTGTTTATCATATAAACGATGGTTTTTACTTAGGGGTAATTCTCTACCAACTCACACGAAATCGGGAAAAGTTGCCCCGACCCCTCTTCGATTTGCGTGAAACTTTGTCCTAAGGGGTAACTTTTGTCCCTGATCAAGAATCCGAGGTCCGTTTTTTGATATCTCGTGACGGAGGGGCGGTACGACCCCTTCCATTTTTGAACATGCGAAAAAAGAGGTGTTTTTCAATAATTTGCAGCCTGAAACGGTGATGAGATGGAAATTTGGCATCAAAGGGACTTTTATGTAAAATTAGACGCCCGATTTGATGACGTACTCAGAATTCCGAAAAAACGTATTTTTCATCGAAAAAAACAATAAAAAAGTTTTAAAAATTCTCCCATTTTCCGTTACTCGACTGTAAAAAATTTTGGAACATGTCATTTTATGGGAAATTTAATGTACTTTTCGAATCTACATTGTCCCAGAAGGGTCATTTTTTCATTTAGAACAAAATTTTTCATTTTAAAATTTCGTGTTTTTTCTAACTTTGCAGGGTTATTTTTTAGAGTGTAACAATGTTCTACAAAGTTGTAGAGCAGACAATTACAAAAATTTTGATATATAGACATTAGGGGTTTGCTTATAAACATCACAAGTTATCGCGATTTTACGAAAAAAAGTTTTGAAAAAGTTACTTTTTGCGTTTCTCTTTGTTTCGTCGTCCGTGTCTGTCGCGGGTGACCATGAACGGCCATGATCGATGACGACCAACTTTTTTAAAACTTTTTTTCGTAAAATCGTGATAACTTGTGATGTTTATAAGCAAACCCCTTATGTATTTATATCAAAATTTTTGTAATTGTCTGCTCTACAACTTTGTAGAACATTGTTACACTCTAAAAAATAACCCTGCAAAGTTAGAAAAAACACGAAATTTTAAAATGAAAAATTTTGTTCTAAATGAAAAAATGACCCTTCTGGGACAATGTAGATTCGAAAAGTACATTAAATTTCCCATAAAATGACATGTTCCAAAATTTTTTACAGTCGAGTAACGGAAAATGGGAGAATTTTTAAAACTTTTTTAGTGTTTTTTTCGATGAAAAATACGTTTTTTCGGAATTCTGATTACGCCATCAAATCGGGCGTCTAATTTTACATAAAAGTCCCTTTGACACCAAATTTCTATCTCATCACCGTTTCAGGCTGAAAATTATTGAAAAACACCTCTTTATTCGCATGTTAAAAAATGGAAGGGGTCGTACCGCCCCTCCGTCACGAGATATCAAAAAACGGACCTCGGATTCGTGATCAGGGACAAAAGTTACCCCTTAGGACAAAGTTTCACGCAAATCGAAGAGGGGTCGGGGCAACTGCTGTGTGAGTTGGCGGAGAATTACCCTTAGAGTGATCAAAAATCTAAAAATCTGAAAATCTAAAAATCTAAAAATCTAAAAATCTAAAAATCAAAAAATCTAAAATCTAAAAATCTAAAAATCTAAAAATCTAAAAATCTAAAAATCTAAAAATCTAAAAATCTAAAAATCTAAAAATTTAAAAATCTAAAAATCTAAAAATCTAAAAATCTAAAAATCTAAAAATCTAAAAATCTAAAAATCTAAAAATCTAAAAATCTAAAAATCTAAAAATCTAAAAATCTAAAAATCTAAAAATCTAAAAATCTAAAAATCTAAAAATCTAAAAATCTAAAAATCTAAAAATCTAAAAATCTAAAAATCTAAAAATCTAAAAATCTAAAAATCTAAAAATCTAAAAATCTAAAAATCTAAAAATCTAAAAATCTAAAAATCTAAAAATCTAAAAATCTAAAAATCTAAAAATCTAAAAATCTAAAAATCTAAAAATCTAAAAATCTAAAAATCTAAAAATCTAAAAATCTAAAAATCTAAAAATCTAAAAATCTAAAAATCTAAAAATCTAAAAATCTAAAAATCTAAAAATCTAAAAATCTAAAAATCTAAAAATCTAAAAATCTAAAAATCTAAAAATCTAAAAATCTAAAAATCTAAAAATCTAAAAATCTAAAAATCTAAAAATCTAAAAATCTAAAAATCTAAAAATCTAAAAATCTAAAAATCTAAAAATCTAAAAATCTAAAAATCTAAAAATCTAAAAATCTAAAAATCTATAAATCTAAAAATCTAAAAATCTAAAAATCTAAAAATCTAAAAATTTAAAAATTTAAGAATCTAAAAATCTAAAACTCTAAAAATCTAAAAATCTAAAAATCTAAAAATCTAAACATCTAAAAATCTAAAAATCTAAAAATCTAAAAATTTAAAAATCTAAAAATCTGAAAATCTAAAAATTTAAAAATCTAAAAATCTGTAAATCTGAAAATCTAAAAATCTAAAAATCTAAAAATCTAAAAATCTAAAAATCTAAAAATCTAAAAATCTAAAAATCTAAAAATCTAAAAATCTAAAAATCTAAAAATCTAAAAATCTAAAAATCTAAAAATCAAAAAATCAAAAAATCTAAAAATCTAAAAATCTAAAAATCTAAAAATCTAAAAATCTAAAAATCTAAAAATCTAAAAATCTAAAAATCTAAAAATCTAAAAATCTAAAAATCTAAAAATCTAAAAATCTAAAAATCTAAAAATCTAAAAATCTAAAAATCTAAAAATCTAAAAATCTTAAAATCTAAAAATCTAAAAATCTAAAAATCTAAAAATCTAAAAATCTAAAAATCTAAAAATCTAAAAATCTAAAAATCTAAAAATCTAAAAATCTAAAAATCTAAAAATCTAAAAATCTAAAAATCTAAAAATCTAAAAATCTAAAAATCTAAAAATCTAAAAATCTAAAAATCTAAAATCTAAAAATCTAAAAATCTAAAAATCTAAAAATCTAAAAAATCTAAAAATCTAAAAATCTAAAAATCTAAAAATCTAAAAATCTAAAAATCTAAAAATCTAAAAATCTAAAAATCTAAAAATCTAAAAATCTAAAAATCTAAAAATCTAAAAATATAAAAATCTAAAAATCTAAAAATCTAAAAATCTAAAAATCTAAAAATCTAAAAATCTAAAAATCTAAAAATCTAAAAATCTAAAAATCTAAAAATCTAAAAATCTAAAAATCTAAAAATCTAAAAATCTAAAAATCTAAAAATCTAAAAATCTAAAAATCTAAAAATCTAAAAATCTAAAAATCTAAAAATCTAAAAATCTAAAAATCTAAAAATCTAAAAATCTAAAAATCTAAAAATCTAAAAATCTAAAAATCTAAAAATCTAAAAATCTAAAAATCTAAAAATCTAAAAATCTAAAAATCTAAAAATCTAAAAATCTAAAAATCTAAAATCTAAAAATCTAAAAATCTAAAAATCTAAAAATCTAAAAATCTAAAAATCTAAAAATCTAAAAATCTAAAAATCTAAAAATCTAAAAATCTAAAAATCTAAAAATCTAAAAATCTAAAAATCTAAAAATCTAAAAATCTAAAAATCTAAAAATCTAAAAATCTAAAAATCTAAAAATCTAAAAATCTAAAAATCTAAAAATCTAAAAATCTAAAAATCTAAAAATCTAAAAATCTAAAAATCTAAAAATCTAAAAATCTAAAAATCTAAAAATCTAAAAATCTAAAAATCTAAAAATCTAAAAATCTAAAAATCTAAAAATCTAAAAATCTAAAAATCTAAAAATCTAAAAATCTAAAAATCTAAAAATCTAAAAATCTAAAAATCTAAAAATCTAAAAATCTAAAAATCTAAAAATCTAAAAATCTAAAAATCTAAAAATCTAAAAATCTAAAAATCTAAAAATCTAAAAATCTAAAAATCTAAAAATCTAAAAATCTAAAAATCTAAAAATCTAAAAATCTAAAAATCTAAAAATCTAAAAATCTAAAAATCTAAAAATCTAAAAATCTAAAAATCTAAAAATCTAAAAATCTAAAAATCTAAAAATCTAAAAATCTAAAAATCTAAAAATCTAAAAATCTAAAAATCTAAAAATCTAAAAATCTAAAAATCTAAAAATCTAAAAATCTAAAAATCTAAAAATCTAAAAATCTAAAAATCTAAAAATCTAAAAATCTAAAAATCTAAAAATCTAAAAATCTAAAAATCTAAAAATCTAAAAATCTAAAAATCTAAAAATCTAAAAATCTAAAAATCTAAAAATCTAAAAATCTAAAAATCTAAAAATCTAAAAATCTAAAAATCTAAAAATCTAAAAATCTAAAAATCTAAAAATCTAAAAATCTAAAAATCTAAAAATCTAAAAATCTAAAAATCTAAAAATCTAAAAATCTAAAAATCTAAAAATCTAAAAATCTAAAAATCTAAAAATCTAAAAATCTAAAAATCTAAAAATCTAAAAATCTAAAAATCTAAAAATCTAAAAATCTAAAAATCTAAAAATCTAAAAATCTAAAAATCTAAAAATCTAAAAATCTAAAAATCTAAAAATCTAAAAATCTAAAAATCTAAAAATCTAAAAATCTAAAAATCTAAAAATCTAAAAATCTAAAAATCTAAAAATCTAAAAATCTAAAAATCTAAAAATCTAAAAATCTAAAAATCTAAAAATCTAAAAATCTAAAAATCTAAAAATCTAAAAATCTAAAAATCTAAAAATCTAAAAATCTAAAAATCTAAAAATCTAAAAATCTAAAAATCTAAAAATCTAAAAATCTAAAAATCTAAAAATCTAAAAATCTAAAAATCTAAAAATCTAAAAATCTAAAAATCTAAAAATCTAAAAATCTAAAAATCTAAAAATCTAAAAATCTAAAAATCTAAAAATCTAAAAATCTAAAAATCTAAAAATCTAAAAATCTAAAAATCTAAAATCTAAAAATCTAATAAACTTAAAATCTAAAAATCTTTAAATTTAAAATCTAAAAATCTAAAATCTAAAAACCAAAAAATCTAAAGATCCAAAAATTTAAAAATTTAAAAATCTAAAAATCTAAAAATCTAAAAATCTAAAAATCTAAAAATCTAAAAATCTAAAAATCTAAAAATCTAAAAATCTAAAAATCTAAAAATCTAAAAATCTAAAAATCTAAAAATCTCAAAATCTAAAAATCTAAAAATCTAAAAATCTAAAAATCTAAAAATCTAAAAATCTAAAAATCTAAAAATCTAAAAATCTAAAAATCTAAAAATCTAAAAATCTAAAAATCTAAAAATCTAAAAATCTAAAAAATCTAAAAATCTAAAAATCTAAAAATCTAAAAATCTAAAATCTAAAATCTAAAAATCTAAAAATCTAAAAATCTAAAAATCTAAAAATCTAAAAATCTAAAAATCTAAAAATCTAAAAATCTAAAAATCTAAAAATCTAAAAATCTAAAAATCTAAAAATCTAAAAATCTAAAAATCTAAAAATCTAAAAATCTAAAAATCTAAAAATCTAAAAATCTAAAAATCTAAAAATCTAAAAATCTAAAAATCTAAAAATCTAAAAATCTAAAAATCTAAAAATCTAAAAATCTAAAAATCTAAAAATCTAAAAATCTAAAAATCTAAAAATCTAAAAATCTAAAAATCTAAAAATCTAAAAATCTAAAAATCTAAAAATCTAAAAATCTAAAAATCTAAAAATCTAAAAATCTAAAAATCTAAAAATCTAAAATCTAAAAATCTAAAAATCTAAAAATCTAAAAATCAAAAAATCTAAAAATCTAAAATCTAAAAATCTAAAAATCTAAAAATCTAAAAATCTAAAAATCTAAAAATCTAAAAATCTAAAAATCTAAAAATCTAAAAATCTAAAAATCTAAAATCTAAAAATCTAAAAATCTAAAAATCTAAAAATCTAAAAATCTAAAAATCTAAAAATCTAAAAATCTAAAAATCTAAAAATCTAAAAATCTAAAAATCTAAAAATCTAAAAATCTAAAAATCTAAAAATCTAAAAATCTAAAAATCTAAAAATCTAAAAATCTAAAAATCTAAAAATCTAAAAATCTAAAAATCTAAAAATCTAAAAATCTAAAAATCTAAAAATCTAAAAATCTAAAAATTCAGAAATCTAAAAATCTAAAAATCTAAAAATCTAAAAATTTAAAAATCTAAAAATCTAAAAATCTAAAAATCTAAAAATCTAAAAATCTAAAAATCTAAAAATCTAAAAATCTAAAAATCTAAAAATCTAAAAATCTAAAAATCTAAAAATCTAAAAATCTAAAAATCTAAAAATCTAAAAATCTAAAAATCTAAAAATCTAAAAATCTAAAAAACTAAAAATCTAAAAATCTAAAAATCTAAAAATCTAAAAATCTAAAAATCTAAAAATCTAAAAATCTAAAAATCTAAAAATCTAAAAATCTAAAAATCTAAAAATCTAAAAATCTAAAAATCTAAAAATCTAAAAATCTAAAAATCTAAAAATCTAAAAATCTAAAAATCTAAAAATCTAAAAATCTAAAAATCTAAAAATCTAAAATCTAAAAATCTAAAAATCTAAAAATCTAAAAATCTAAAAATCTAAAAATCTAAAAATCTAAAAATCTAAAAATCTAAAAATCTAAAAATCTAAAAATCTAAAAATCTAAAAATTCAGAAATCTAAAAATCTAAAAATCTAAAAATCTAAAAATCTAAAAATCTAAAAATCTAAAAATCTAAAAATCTAAAAATCTAAAAATCTAAAAATCTAAAAATCTAAAAATCTAAAAATCTAAAAATCTAAAAATCTAAAAATCTAAAAATCTAAAAATCTAAAAATCTAAAAATCTAAAAATCTAAAAATCTAAAAATCTAAAAATCTAAAAATCTAAAAATCTAAAAATCTAAAAATCTAAAAATCTAAAAATCTAAAAATCTAAAAATCTAAAAATTCAGAAATCTAAAAATCTAAAAATCTAAAAATCTAAAAATCTAAAAATCTAAAAATCTAAAAATCTAAAAATCTAAAAATCTAAAAATCTAAAAATCTAAAAATCTAAAAATCTAAAAATCTAAAAATCTAAAAATCTAAAAATCTAAAAATCTAAAAATCTAAAAATCTAAAAATCTAAAAATCTAAAAATCTAAAAATCTAAAAATCTAAAAATCTAAAAATCTAAAAATCTAAAAATCTAAAAATCTAAAAATCTAAAAATCTAAAAATCTAAAAATCTAAAAATCTAAAAATCTAAAAATCTAAAAATCTAAAAATCTAAAAATCTAAAAATCTAAAAATCTAAAAATCTAAAAATCTAAAAATCTAAAAATCTAAAAATCTAAAAATCTAAAAATCTAAAAATCTAAAAATCTAAAAATCTAAAAATCTAAAAATCTAAAAATCTAAAAATCTAAAAATCTAAAAATCTAAAAATCTAAAAATATAAAAATCTAAAAATCTAAAAATCTAAAAATCTAAAAATCTAAAAATCTAAAAATCTAAAAATCTAAAAATCTAAAAATCTAAAAATCTAAAAATCTAAAATCTAAAAATCTAAAAATCTAAAAATCTAAAAATCTAAAAATCTAAAAATCTAAAAATCTAAAAATCTAAAAATCTAAAAATCTAAAAATCTAAAAATCTAAAAATCTAAAAATCTAAAAATCTAAAAATCTAAAAATCTAAAAATCTAAAAATCTAAAAATCTAAAAATCTAAAAATCTAAAAATCTAAAAATCTAAAAATCTAAAAATCTAAAAATCTAAAAATCTAAAAATCTAAAAATCTAAAAATCTAAAAATCTAAAAATCTAAAAATCTAAAAATCTAAAAATCTAAAAATCTAAAAATCTAAAAATCTAAAAATCTAAAAATCTAAAAATCTAAAAATCTAAAAATCTAAAAATCTAAAAATCTAAAAATCTAAAAATCTAAAAATCTAAAAATCTAAAAATCTAAAAATCTAAAAATCTAAAAATCTAAAAATCTAAAATGTAGAAATCAAAAAATCTAAGAATCTAAAAATCTAAAAATCTAAAAATCTAAAAATCTAAAAATCTAAAAATTTAAAAATCTAAAAATCTAAAAATCTAAAAATCTAAAAATCGAAAAATCTAAAAATCTAAAAATCTAAAAATCTAAAAATCTAAAAATCTAAAAATCTAAAAATCTAAAAATCTAAAAATCGAAAAATCTAAAAATCTAAAAATCTAAAAATCTAAAAATCTAAAAATCTAAAAATCTAAAAATCTAAAAATCTAAAAATCTAAAAATCTAAAAATCTAAAAATCTAAAAATCTAAAAATCTAAAAATCTAAAAATCTAAAAATCTAAAAATCTAAAAATCTAAAAATCTAAAAATCTAAAAATCTAAAAATCTAAAAATCTAAAAATCTAAAAATCTAAAAATCTAAAAATCTAAAAATCTAAAAATCTAAAAATCTAAAAATCTAAAAAAATCTAAAAATCTAAAAATCTAAAAATCTAAAAATCTAAAAATCTAAAAATCTAAAAATCTAAAAATCTAAAAATCTAAAAATCTAAAAATCTAAAAATCTAAAAATCTAAAAATCTAAAAATCTAAAAATCTAAAAATCTAAAAATCTAAAAATCTAAAAATCTAAAAATCTAAAAATCTAAAAATCTAAAAATCTAAAAATCTAAAAATCTAAAAATCGAAAAATCCTAGGGAGTTAAAAAGAAATCACCCTATCATCAACCTTCTGGACATCCTCCCTCCCGTTGATGTTTTCGCCTCTTTTCCACCCTGTCGTGCTCGTTGCAGTTGAAGCAAGAAAAGCTAAAGTTGCTGAAGCTGCCCCAGGAAGCTAGCAGCGGAGCTTTGTGAGTCTAGGGTTTCAGCCGAGGTTCTTGTTCGACAGCATAAAGAACCGACCTCCGACGAGACCACCAAAATAGAAATAGTTCCTGATGTTTCGCCACATCGAATGAAATTCTGTGCCACCGCCGTCGTTGATTATGTGTGTGCAACTTGAATAAACTAGAATAAAATAGCATGGATGGGTTTGTTGCTGCGGCTGTTGTTGTTGTTGTTGTTGTTGTTGTGTAGCATTGAACTTGTTCCATTACTCGAACACATATCTATTTCTTCGGGGACGGATGAATGAATGTACTGCACGTGTAGATGAGACTGATTCAAGATTAAAAAAAAAAACGCTCGAAAATGAAACAACTCAACAATCAACTAAGTTATTGAGTTGATCTGTTTGATTGTGAAATCGTTAATTTGAACTAGTCTATAGAATCTACGTGAAAATGGTTGAACACAGTCGAATAGGTACAATTTTCTGAGTTCTACACAATCGTAGGTTCTAATTGGACGTTCTATTTCTGGTGATCTACTTCAACGCTATTCCTACACAGAGCTTTAACTCGTAACAAGGAAACCGAATTCAACATGGCAATGTGTGCCATCACTCCTCTTGTTCAAAACACTCTTTAGTTGAAATTTCAAACACGCGTTCCTGGTCGAAAAACTTTTGCGCCATTCGAAATGGTAATCGATTCGAAACTTATGGTTCCACTTTCCGATTTAAAACCCATTCTCGAATCAACTTCCGCAAAAACCCGGGCTGGTGGTTATCAGTCCGATCACGCAGCGGTCAGTTTTTGGAGGGAGAGCTTCTGGTGGGAAATTGATACTAATAACCTGCGAGCAGAAAAGTGCACCCAGTGAAAGTTATTCTTGGCCTCGCGTCGCGTCCGATCCAGAGAAATGGCGTCCCCTCCACCAGCGACTCGGTGTGAAAAGTTTGATTGCTTTTTCCAGTGCAAAGTTCGGTCGTTCTGTTTTAAAACATTTCTCTGCGAAATTTTTTAAGGATTTCAAGTGAACCTAAATTTAATTTTACACGATTTATTTCAACAAAAAAAAAGTTGAATTTTTAAATTAGAGCTCACTTAACAGAAAATAATAGAGAAATAACATTTTTGTAAAGAATCGTTTACAACCGCCAAATTCCGGATTGCTGCTCCCTCGGTCGTGAGAACGTAACTACGTACGTTGGGAAAGTGGTTTAGGAAGTGACACTTTTTGGAGTTGGGCCATCTCGAGCTGCTGGCTGAGTGCTGTGCAAATGGAAATCGTTAATTTTACAGTTGGAAATGTCTTGGTTCGTTTATTTTGCGATAACTTTCAAATGCTTAGATTTAGAGTTTTGTTCCAGTTAAGAACTTCAAAATCAATCAAATTACTTTTCATTGATTAGGAATTCTTTGTTGTTATGGAGTAACTTTGTTGTAATATTTAAGCATTTTTATAAAATTTATCGCTATGATTTTTTTTTGAATTGCTAAGGTATTATTCACAAAAAATGCATTTTCGCAAAGCTTTGCTTGCTTGATGAAAGGAAACTTAACGATTTTTTTCTAAGAGCAAAACGAACGAGTTGGATAAAAAATACATACAGTATGTAAAAAAAGTATCCAAGGGGTGGACAAAATGCACATTTTGTGATGAAACATGTAAACAATTTTAAATTTGACAGGAACCTAGTACTACGTTTTGTTCAGAAACTCATGCCAAACATTTTGCTACAAAAAGCTCATTAAAAGATGATTTCTATAAAAAGTTCTACAACAAATACTTTTACAAAAATCAAAAAAGGTGCAAAAAAAGTTTGTACACCTTTCGTAAAATTAACATAAATAAAGTTATTTGTTAAATCCAGTTAAATCCATAAATCCAGTCTCCCAACTCCATATAGGCATCCTTGACTGATTAAAAAATTATTTGCAGTGAATATAAAGTTTACTAACTACTAAGTATAAAAGTTTATATAACTTTGGAAATTCTATATAAAACTTATTTTAACTTAATTTTGCAAACTTTTAATTCAACTTAATGTCAATATATTGCCATAGAATTGCTAAATAAACATTTTGGAGTGGGGATAACACCGTTTTGGGGGTATTTGTATCGATAGAATAGATTTTTCGTTGGAATTTCGTACCAACCCGGAATTAAGTAAATCTTTCCCAGTTCCTGAGGGGAACACCCTTGAAGAGTATCGGGGCCGGCATTTACAAAGCGGATTCAGTGGCAATTTCATTCTCAACTTAATGTTAACATGTTAAGGTTAATGTTAACATTCCATAGGTCGCCTCCCTAAGGTGTCGTGATAAGGTCCAGTTTGTGACGATACACTATCTTCCCTTTACTAAGCAATCGAATCCAGAAGGGAAAAGATCACCAGTTGTGTTGGTCCGAGCCGGGATTTGAACCCCGATCTACCGCTTACTAGGCGGGAGCGTTACCACTAGGCTACGTGGCTCGGTCAACCCGGAATTACGTCGTCGGAAAATCCGCTGGCATCCAAACCGGTCCACGATTCACAAGTCAACCTATGTGGCATCGGAAAGGACATAAAATTTCCGTTTTTTTTTTCCTAAACTAGGTTTTCTATAAAACCCACGTTTTTAAATACCTGGGCAAAAAGTAAGTTTGATCTACGAGAACAAAAATTACGAATTTCAATACATTTTTGGCAGGTTGCCCAAACGAAACCATAACAACGTTTTGCCTTCCTCACCACAATGAGGAAAGGCTTTAAAATCACTCGAAAAATGAACTTCTTAATTCGACCTCGTAGACCCACCTTCATGTATACCTATCGACTCAGAATCAAATTCTGAACAAATGTCTGTGCGTGTGTCTGGATGTGAGTCCGTGCACCGAAAAATATGCACACGATTATCTCCGGACTGGCTGAACCGATTTGGATCGTTTTGGTCTCATTCCACAAGACCCTAGTTAATATTATGAAGTTTAGAAAAGTACTTCAAAAGTTATGCTAAAAAAACAATTCTGACTAATGTTTGAAAGATTGTAAAAAGGGTGGTTTTTGTTAGAAAACCCGTCTAATCATACATTTTTAGATAGGTATTTCAAAGACCTTTCTAATGAGCCCAATACATTGAAGATCTGATAACCCTATCAAAAGTTATGAGCACTTAAGTGTCAATTGTACACATTTCAGAGGCCGGATCTCAAATATTTTGATGAAAAAGTTGTCCGGATCTATCATGCGACCCATCGTTAGTTGGATAATCGAAAGACCTTTCTAATGAGCCCAAAACATTGAAGATCTGATAACCCTATCAAAAGTTATGAGCACTTAAGTGTCAATTGTACACATTTCAGAGGCCGGATCTCAAATATTTTGATGAAAAAGTTGTCCGGATCTATCATGCGACCCATCGTTAGTTGGATAATCGAAAGACCTTTCTAATGAGCCCAAAACATTGAAGATCTGATAACCCTATCAAAAGTTATGAGCACTTAAGTGTCAATTGTACACATTTCAGAGGCCGGATCTCAAATATTTTGATGAAAAAGTTGTCCGGATCTATCATGCGACCCATCGTTAGTTGGATAATTGAAAGACCTTTCTAATGAGCCCAAAACATTAATGATCTGATAACCCCATCAAAAGTTATAAGAACTTAAGTGTTATTTGTACACATTTTTGAAGCCAGATCTCAGATATTTGATAAAGATTAGGTCCGGGTCAATCATGCAACCCATCTTTGGATGCGTAATCAAAAGACCTTCTCAAGTTTCCTTTTATTTCCTCGTTGGGCCGAAATTGCCATCTAACCACACCATACCATAATTTGGCAACGGAACGGCAATTTCTCGAAGAATCTTTGGTGTCAATAAAACAAACGATATAAATTTTCAAACATTTACTTGTATATTTACACACTTTGCATTTTTATTCATTTTCCTACTCGAATGTCCTTCCCTTTTCCTCCTCCTTCTTTACCCCATCTCAGCTCCGCCACATTCATGCCCATCGTGGTGCTCCAGCAGCTGCACATCCTCCGGCACCCAGGGAAAAACAATCTTGTTAGCAATGATCAACATTGGCCAAATCGATCAGATTAATGCAGCCTCCCCGCACAAACATCTCGTCCCGCACCTTCTTCGTCAAATGAACCTGCGTCAAGTACTCCTTGCCATCGGTCGTGTAAATCACCTCCAGCAGGCCCTTCGCAATCAGCAGAGTGACCACTTCGACGCAATTCCGACAACCTGTCCGAGAAGAAATGGAAAGTAAAGTGACACATCTTCCAGCAAAAATCGCAAGAACCTACCTTTGGAAGCTGGTCGTCAGCTGGGCATTCTGGAAGTCGGAAGCGAGTCGCTCGATTTCGTCCCAATCGGAAGTCATCATGGACGAGAAGTTTCGCTTCGGTCAACACTAGAAAATTCACAGGACCAGCTGCTGAAATCGCACAGACGGAAAAACAGCTCCAGATCACACGAAGACGATGGCAAAACAAAAGGGCAAAACAAAAAGATCTGTCAAACAGGGTAGTAACATTTTTTTGGTCGAAAACTTTTTCGAAGAAAATTTAATACATAGGGGAAGGTGGGGCAAGACGACAAAGAGGAACAATCGCTCGTACGGAGTATTACAATTTTGATATTTCCAGTATGAGGAATTGTTGCCAGCAATGCAATTAATTGATTCTATCACCAAAATGACGTAAACGCCACGGGACATAAGATTGAATGGTTTTTTTTTTAAAACCGTCGTTTTTTTTTTTTTCAATATTTGGAATGCACAAAATAAGGCTAAGAGTTTGTTTTTTGTCATTTAGGGGAACAGCATCTAACTCCAACGTACCTCTAATATTAAACCATGAAAATCGCTGGTGTATAGGGTTGCCACAAAGAGTATTCCCTTCTCTCTGGTTGCCATTTTCTACAAATGATGTCTGTGTCAAAAAGTGTGACAAAAAGCCTGCAGTTTTTTTTTAATCGGATTTTATTTAATTTCGGACGAAATTACTATATCCAGATTTTTAAGCGAAAATTGCGTTACAATAGGTGCACGCCCGAAATGTCAAAATCGCGCAGTGTTACCAACATTAGAAACAAAGTGTGGCTGTCAAGCCACTGCACACTTTGTTTGTAATGTTGGTACCACTGCGCGATTTTGACATTTCGGGCGTGCACCAATCGCAACGCCATTTTCGCTTAAAAATCTGGATATATCAGAGGAAGGCACCAACCACCTAAAGGTGGATTAAGTAACGTTTTTACCTAGGTATTTACAAACGTGGGTTTTATAGAAAACCTAGATGTTTGGGTATCAAAAGATCTGAAATTTTATGCCCTTCCCGATGCCACATAGGTTGACTTGTGAATCGTGGACCGGTTCGGATGCCAGCGGATTTTCCGACGATGTAATTCCGGGTTGGTACGAAATTCCAACGAAAAATCTATTTTATCGATACAACGACCCCCAAAACGGTGTTATACCCACTCCAGAATGTTTATTTAGCAATTATATGGTAATAAATTGATATTTATTTAAATTAAAAGTATGCAAAATTAAGTTTAGATAAATTTTAAATAGAATTTCCGTATTTTAATAATTTTTTATACTTAAAAGTTAGTAAACTTTATATTCAATGCAAATTATTTTTTAATCAGTCAAGGATGCCTATTTGGAGTTGGGAGACTGGATTTATGGTGATTTGTTAACAAAAAACTTTGTTTATGTTAATTTTTCGAAAGGTGTACAAACTTTTTTTGCACCTTTTTTGATTTTTGTAAAAGTATTTGTTTTAGAACTTTTTATAGAAATCATCTTTTAATGAGATTTTTGTAGCAAAATGTTCGGCATGAGTTCCTGACAAAACGTAGTACTAGGTTTCTGTCAAACTTAAAATTGTTTACATGTTTCATCACAAAATGTGCATAGTGCCAAAGGGGTGTAAAAACTTTTCTTGTTTTTTTGGCAGCTCTCTAAAGTTGAGGTATGTTTTTGGCCAAAAATTACCTCTCGAAAAATCATTTTTCTAATATTTTTGTTGGAATTGCTCGAAAACTACCCAAATGTTTGAAAATCTCCACTTCAAACATTGTAGCATGTCAATACGATTCACTCGAACAAGAAACACTGATGGATGACTTGTTTTTACCATATCGTTGTATTTGAGCATCATTTTAGTTTCATTTGACCCAATGTCATCCCCTCTAAGGGGTGAGATTGGGTCAATTTTCAAACTCTTGGCATTTAAGGTAGTGTTCATCTAAATCCACCATATTTTGGGAAAATGTTACTAAACTATCTAAGAACAAATCTACGTTGAAAGATTTTCGATGTTATTTAAATTGTTTTTGTTATTAAGAAATAACGAGAGGTGTATCGTTTTTTGACCCATAGTCACCCCTCACTGAGGGTAGTTATAACTTTATCAATTCAAGCCTTCAGACACCTAGTTTCGAGTAGGAATCTCGCAATCGAGAACGCCAAGGCAATGCTGTAGAGCGAATAATTTGATTTTGATTTTTGAGACACGAGTATCCTAAGCCTCGATCCGAAGTTTCAAATAAACTGCATTTCTTCAATATTTCCTCACCGCCAACCTGGATTTAAAATTGTTAAATCACTCTAACGTAGTTTAAGGGTCATGGTCATACTGCTCTGACAAAAGCTTTTCAAAATATTTGTACCAGCCTTACAGAAGAAAAGTAAAATATATTTAAGTTTTAGGTGAAATTAATTTTTGAAATTAGTTCGGAGTATCGAGTAAGCACAGACAAACAGACGGGACACTCGAGTGCCGAACCATCGTCCTCCAAAAACGGCCATTTGAAATTCAATTTTGTTTCGGCATCCACTCACCCGGCGCTGATGGCGCTGCTGTCGTGACAGTTCGCCCGCCTTTTCTTAGTGTATGTGTTTTTGTTTTTCTAAGTTGAGCGTGAGCACGTGTGATACAGCAAATGAAAACAAATAAAAATATGATGGAATTCGGGAATTCTAACGGTGATCCACAATCCATGCTTTGCGGGACAAGATTGGGGCAGTCTCGGCCAGGGTCAGATGAGCGGCAGACTAGCGAAGACATACCATTTGCCCCACTATTAACCTGGTAGGCCTACTCAACTGCCTGTGGATATCAAGGCTGCTGCTGAGACGCCCGCTGCTGTGGAGGAAGCCGGACCCTGTGGTATAGTCATCTCCTTCGGAGCAACCTGCTTATCCTTCGTGGACTGCTGCTCAGATTGCTGCTGCTGGTCGTCCTTTTGGCATTTTGACGATGTTGCGTCGATCGTGAGCGCCACTCTTCGTGACTTTTTTCGTCTCATTCGGCCCTTTTGGTTTTGTTGGCTGGCAACTTAATTGCGCCGTGGACACGTTACCCGCAGATGTTTCCAAACGCCCATCGTGGGGATCAATTCTAGAGTTTTTTTTTATTAGGTCCTATAAACATATGAAAGACAATAGTTTATTGGTCCTTTTCAAAAAAAACTCTGGAATTCCATTAGTTTTGAATTGGATTTTCCTATTCCGGCGGCCACTACTGGTGTTTTCGTGACCGGGATATCTTGTTGATGATGGTGTCAGGTGTAATGGTTCATGTGTTCGGTGGAGGAGGAATCTTAGACGGAATATGCAAGCAACGGGAGGACCAGTGGTGTGGTTTCTGTCATTGTGTTTGTCTTGGATCGCTGCAGGTGCTGCCGCATGATTTGCCTCATGAGGTTCTGCCATTGGAAACGGAACCGACCGTGGAACCGACCCACCGTCATTTTCGGCCGTCGGTCTTGATTTATTTATTTTGATTTTGTTACTGATGATCAGCAACAACAAAATTATTTCGAAACAGCTGTTGATGTTTACAATCGTTAAGGCTTGATTATCTCACGCATACACTGACATGACACATGACAGTAATGGGTTTGTATTGGTGTGTTTGGGCTGCGCTTCGGCATAAGCTCACCAGGCAGCGCTGGCGTCGTCGTGATTTGGTGGTTTGATGAAGGACGATGGATTTCAAAAATAATTTGTATGGAGAGTCACGTCTGTTTGTCTGTGGAGTAAGTATGGCACCAACAGCAGGTTACGAACTTTAAAAAAAAAAACAGTTACGAAATCAAAAAATATGTAATACCACCCAACTTCAACAATGTGTTCTCATACTGTTTACGCAATCGATTCCGAACCTGTTGCCCCGACTGTTCCAGTTTTCCCGACGATACGAGCCCTGCACTTAAAATCATAAAATCTGCTCCAATTGCTGTCGCTAGCATCTAATCGAGTCCGATTATGCTCCAGGATACGACTCCCCCACACATGTTCAGGAAAACCGTCGCCATCATCCTCGTAGACAGGATTCGCCCTTTTTTCCGCGGGCTATTCAAGAAATCGATGTGAATATAAACATATATGCTGGTGCTGCGTAGAACCCGGTTTGGAATCCACTTCTCGGCTCAATTTATAAACATTATAATGTGCGGCCATGTTTCAGTGCGAACCTCGCTCGCGGCCCACGATCGTCTGCTCATGTGATGGCTCTGAACGGTTGGGAAAAGGTGGAAAACCACGGTGCCTAGCATTAATATATAAATATTTTCAAAATATAGATTTGAAATTATCATTTTTCTGTAAATGTTATTATTTAATTTGCTTTTAAATATATTTATTTTTTAATAATTTTGAGAAAAAAGCTGTGTGTGTGACCTACGTTTTCAACATACCTTCCAGCTTTACCATGAGAGGCCCCCTTAAAAAAGCTTATCTAATCTTTTACGATTTGTGACGCTGCCGGTTTTTCCTGCTCCCTCGTTGGTTGCCTGTGATGCCCTCGGGGCGGAAGCTGGCCAGGGGATGTTTGTACGACGACAAACCCGAACCAACGACGACACGATGATGTTGATGTTGTCGCCGACAATGTTTATGAACTTCCGTAATCCAGCACAGCAGTCTGTTTTGCGCCACCTCATACCTACTGGCGAGGACATACCACACCACCTTCCAGACAAAGTATGGACTGGTTCTGTGGTCCCTCGAGGGAAGAACACACGTGTTGGAAACCTTAAAAGCGGTATAAAGAGGTTGGAATGTTGAGTTTGTGAGAAAAACAAAAAACAAAAAACAAAAAACAAAAAACAAAAAACAAAAAACAAAAAAACAAAAAACAAAAAACAAAAAACAAAAAACAAAAAACAAAAAACAAAAAACAAAAAACAAAAAACAAAAAACAAAAAACAAAAAACAAAAAACAAAAAACAAAAAACAAAAAACAAAAAAACAAAAAACAAAAAACAAAAAACAAAAAACAAAAAACAAAAAACAAAAAACAAAAAACAAAAAACAAAAAACAAAAAACAAAAAACAAAAAACAAAAAACAAAAAACAAAAAACAAAAAACAAAAAACAAAAAACAAAAAACAAAAAACAAAAAACAAAAAACAAAAAACAAAAAACAAAAAACAAAAAACAAAAAACAAAAAACAAAAAAACAAAAAACAAAAAACAAAAAACAAAAAACAAAAAACAAAAAACAAAAAACAAAAAACAAAAAACAAAAAACAAAAAACAAAAAACAAAAAACAAAAAACAAAAAACAAAAAACAAAAAACAAAAAACAAAAAACAAAAAACAAAAAACAAAAAACAAAAAACAAAAACAAAAAACAAAAAACAAAAAACAAAAAACAAAAAACAAAAAACAAAAAACAAAAAACAAAAAACAAAAAACAAAAAACAAAAAACAAAAAACAAAAAACAAAAAACAAAAAACAAAAAACAAAAAACAAAAAACAAAAAACAAAAAACAAAAAACAAAAAACAAAAAACAAAAAACAAAAAACAAAAAACAAAAAACAAAAAACAAAAAACAAAAAACAAAAAACAAAAAACAAAAAACAAAAAACAAAAAACAAAAAACAAAAAACAAAAAACAAAAAACAAAAAACAAAAAACAAAAAACAAAAAACAAAAAACAAAAAACAAAAAACAAAAAACAAAAAACAAAAAACAAAAAACAAAAAACAAAAAACAAAAAACAAAAAACAAAAAACAAAAAACAAAAAACAAAAAACAAAAAACAAAAAACAAAAAACAAAAAACAAAAAACAAAAAACAAAAAACAAAAAACAAAAAACAAAAAACAAAAAACAAAAAACAAAAAACAAAAAACAAAAAACAAAAAACAAAAAACAAAAAACAAAAAACAAAAAACAAAAAACAAAAAACAAAAAACAATAAACAATAAACAATAAACAATAAACAATAAACCATAAACAATAAACAATAAACAATAAACAAAAAACAAAAAACAAAAAACAAAAAACAAAAAACAAAAAACAAAAAACAAAAAACAAAAAACAAAAAACAAAAAACAAAAAACAAAAAACAAAAAACAAAAAACAAAAAACAAAAAACAAAAAACAAAAAACAAAAAACAAAAAACAAAAAACAAAAAACAAAAAACAAAAAAAAAAAAACAAAAAACAAAAAACAAAAAACAAAAAACAAAAAACAAAAAACAAAAAACAAAAAACAAAAAACAAAAAACAAAAAACAAAAAACAAAAAACAAAAAACAAAAAACAAAAAACAAAAAACAAAAAACAAAAAACAAAAAACAAAAAACAAAAAACAAAAAACAAAAAACAAAAAACAAAAAACAAAAAACAAAAAACAAAAAACAAAAAACAAAAAACAAAAAACAAAAAACAAAAAACAAAAAACAAAAAACAAAAAACAAAAAACAAAAAACAAAAAACAAAAAACAAAAAACAAAAAACAAAAAACAAAAAACAAAAAACAAAAAACAAAAAACAAAAAACAAAAAACAAATAACAAAAAACAAAAAACAAAAAACAAAAAACAAAAAACAAAAAACAAAAAACAAAAAACAAAAAACAAAAAACAAAAAACAAAAAACAATAAACAATAAACAATAAACAATAAACAATAAACAATAAACAATAAACAATAAACAATAAACAATAAACAATAAACAATAAACAAAAAACAAAAAACAAAAAACAAAAAACAAAAAACAAAAAACAAAAAACAAAAAACAAAAAACAAAAAACAAAAAACAAAAAACAAAAAACAAAAAACAAAAAACAAAAAACAAAAAACAAAAAACAAAAAACAAAAAACAAAAAACAAAAAAACAAAAAACAAAAAACAAAAAACAAAAAACAAAAAACAAAAAACAAAAAACAAAAAACAAAAAACAAAAAACAAAAAACAAAAAACAAAAAACAAAAAACAAAAAACAAAAAACAAAAAACAAAAAACAAAAAACAAAAAACAAAAAACAAAAAACAAAAAACAAAAAACAAAAAACAAAAAACAAAAAACAAAAAACAAAAAACAAAAAAACAAAAAACAAAAAACAAAAAACAAAAAACAAAAAACAA
Organism: Culex pipiens pallens; assembly: GCF_016801865.2. NCBI lineage: Eukaryota > Metazoa > Arthropoda > Insecta > Diptera > Culicidae > Culex > Culex pipiens. The sequence goes on along the minus strand of NC_068937.1, from coordinate 96,963,326 downwards.
AAAACAAAAAACAAAAAACAAAAAACAAAAAACAAAAAACAAAAAACAAAAAACAAAAAACAAAAAACAAAAAACAAAAAACAAAAAACAAAAAACAAAAAACAAAAAACAAAAAACAAAAAACAAAAAACAAAAAAACAAAAAACAAAAAACAAAAAACAAAAAACAAAAAACAAAAAACAAAAAACAAAAAACAAAAAACAAAAAACAAAAAACAAAAAACAAAAAACAAAAAACAAAAAACAAAAAACAAAAAACAAAAAACAAAAAACAAAAAACAAAAAACAAAAAACAAAAAACAAAAAACAAAAAACAAAAAACAAAAAACAAAAAACAAAAAACAAAAAACAAAAAACAAAAAACAAAAAACAAAAAACAAAAAACAAAAAACAAAAAACAAAAAACAAAAAACAAAAAACAAAAAACAAAAAACAAAAAACAAAAAACAAAAAACAAAAAACAAAAAACAAAAAACAAAAAACAAAAAACAAAAAACAAAAAACAAAAAACAAAAAACAAAAAACAAAAAAACAAAAAACAAAAAACAAAAAACAAAAAACAAAAAACAATAAACAAAAAACAAAAAACAATAAACAATAAACAATAAACAATAAACAATAAACAATAAAAAATAAACAAAAAACAAAAAACAAAAAACAAAAAACAAAAAACAAAAAACAAAAAACAAAAAACAAAAAACAAAAAACAAAAAACAAAAAACAAAAAACAAAAAACAAAAAACAAAAAACAAAAAACAAAAAACAAAAAACAAAAAACAAAAAACAAAAAACAAAAAACAAAAAACAAAAAACAAAAAACAAAAAACAAAAGACAAAAAACAAAAAACAAAAAACAAAAAACAAAAAACAAAAAACAAAAAACAAAAAACAAAAAACAAAAAACAAAAAACAAAAAACAAAAAACAAAAAACAAAAAACAAAAAACAAAAAACAAAAAACAAAAAACAAAAAACAAAAAACAAAAAACAAAAAACAAAAAACAAAAAACAAAAAACAAAAAACAAAAAACAAAAAACAAAAAACAAAAAACAAAAAACAAAAAACAAAAAACAAAAAACAAAAAACAAAAAACAAAAAACAAAAAACAAAAAACAAAAATCTATGACATCCGCTCGTTGACATCCGTGCCAGTGACATTGGCACAATGGCCTTGCTGCTATCTTTGTTTGCTTTCTATAGTGCATGAGAATAACGATTAATCTTGAAATGATCCATCTTGGAGGTACTTAAGTGCATTTAAAAATTAACATTAAATTGAGCACTTGTATCATCATTTTGTTTAGATGAACAAATACCCAGGGGATTAATGAAAATTAATATTTATACTCTACTCAAACACCCCTGGAGTGAACCGATTGTGGGAATTTGATACGGTCAGCAAACAACAACATCTCGTTTTATGATCAGAAATCACTCCATGCGAAGTCTTGTCCAGGGTGCTACCTAATGCTACTGTAACAGACGACCCCCAAGTACAAGAACAAAACGAAAGTGTTTTGCTCGGGCTTTTCGAAGCGCCAATAAAAGCAATCCGATACACGATACGGAATTAGAGAGCGTGAAATTGATCGCAAAAGGAAAAATGCCTGCGTTCGGGCTGATATTGAGAGGAAAATTGAAACCCAAGCTGGCATCTGAGGTATCTTGAAGGTGCAACTGGGTGGCGCCCCATTATTGCGACTGGATGCAAGCGTGTAGGTTCCGGCACTTTTGCATGCCAGCGCTGATTGAACGGTTGTGTGTGCGGGCTGGATTGGGTAATCGAATCAGCTAACAAAATAGTGCTGTTGCAGATAAACGTGAAACATTGTATTAAGGATTACATGGATGAAAAGTGAAAATGTTGCCAATGTTGTTGAGAGACAACATCATGCCATTTAAAAAAAATGATAGAAAAGACACATTCTCCAGCGAAGAAAATGAAACAAATTGGCTGATAACACGTACTCGTACATAAAATAAAATTTGTACCAGCTTAACTAAGATAAAAATGATGCTTTTCTCAATGAAAATTAGTTCGAACCGGAAAACGGACTGCCTCATAGGATTCTTTGGACAATTTTACAATAAAAACAATTCTTCAATTACATGTTTCAGGTGTTATTGAAACAAAAATATCTTCTGATTTACAGACATTTTCAATAGCAAAACAAAGCAAACTTGAAAAATCTTTGATTCATGCTGCAAACTTGGTTTTGGTGTCACAAATTCTGTTATTTTTAAATTCCAACTCCCAAGCCCTCGAAATAATTCAAACGGCAAATTCAACTCGCTGGTTCTCGGGCATGACTCACGCAATCGGTATAATTATTTTTTCTAGTTGTTAGGATGTTTAGATGATCCTAGAAATTTGCAGAACTCAATTTTATCAAATTTGTTATTTTTGCGAACAAAAACATCGTTCCAAGTTGTTTCAAAAAAAGTCGGAACGTTGTTTTTGGTCGCAGAAATTAAGATTTGTTCAAATTAAGTTCTGCCAAATTTTAGGATCATCTAGACATTCTTACAAATCACTGGAAACAAGTATCATCCCGATTGGTTGAGTTATCGGTCATTTCGCCTCAACTGTACACAAAAAAAGTACAAATTCGAAATCGACTTTTTCTGATCAAGCTCAAATTTGGTAGAGCTCTTGATACTATCAAAACATGTAAGAATCCCGATTCTGAACCAAATTTGACCACTCCTTCTTTTTTGGCACCACCCCACTATGGTACATTGGGTGGCCAAGTTTCAAAAAAGTGACCTTCTCCAAATATTTTTTGGTATTTTTTTCTCGAAAGTAAACATTCTAACTAAGAAAAATCCAAATTTTCAAAGCTCTAAGTTTGTTCATTACGGAGATACGCAAGCTGAAAATCAAAAAATGGAGTAAAAAACTAGCGTTTTTCGTAAAAAAGGCTGATTGTTTAATTTTAACATAGCTCAGCCATTTTAAATATTTTATTAGGACAATTATACATCGTTGGAAAGGTAATGAGATAAGCTATTAATAGATAAAATGTTGTTTGCTAACCAAAAACTGAAGTTTTCATCGAATAACTGGAGCATTTTTTGTCAAAACTTATTTTTTTGTGTTTGTTAATCGAGTACTTATTTTGCTAAACGATGCTAAACATGAAACTAAGATCACTTGAAAGATTGGATCATAATCTAACATTGCTGAAATTTCCAGCCTGCGTTTTTTTGCGTTTTCGGAGATATGCCATTTTGTTTTATCAAAATTTGCTGCAATCTACATATGAGCCCGTTTATTTCACTTGCTTTGCTACCTACTTCGTGGGCATCGTCGCTTCAAAAATCAATACCAGGTTTCAAGAAGTTCGAAATGACTTTATTGGAATTTTCTGTTGCCTACATTTAAAATTGAGTACCTTAGTCAAAATAAGGTATTCGTACCGAAGTTTCTCAAGCGAAACTGGAGAATCTCAGTTTGATACCGAAGAAAGTATTCAGCAAAATATTGACTTAGCATGATGAATTTCTGCGATCAATCCATGAAACTGATCCACATTTAAGTTCTATGTTGGTTAGTACAAAACATCATAAAAATACCTTTAACATATCCTGAAGCCGTCAGAAACTCTATAATCAAATGAATTTTCATGAACAAGAACATTAGGATTTGTAAGAATATGTTTTGTATTTTATCGTTTTAATTCATAATTAATATTTTGAATGAAATTAATTTTTCTGTTATTTGATTTCACAATTAAAATTTTCGCAATTTATGCCCGTAAGGGTGAGGGCAATGGGTCTCAAGTTATATGGCATGGACTCACAAAAAGAAACACACAGCAGTAAATAATAAATATTTGACTTAAAATGGATTTATTAAGCTTAACAAAATTTTGTTGGAGGGGAGGAGGGGAGGGGGGGTGAAAGAAAGTGGAGGGAGGGGTTGTGTCCTTAAAGTGGGGATGTATTAGCTTATCCATAATTTAATAATATAAACTTGCAATAAAATATATACGCAATTCCTTTGCACTTGCAAATGTTTGAAAAGACTATTTATTATAAACAATCCACTATTTAAAAACATGAAAAGTCATAAAAATCGACGTATATCATTTCAATACCATACAATTACCCAAATTTGTATGAAAAAACATTTAAAAAGCAAAAAAATAATTTGGCCGCCTGTTTGTATGGAGATGGCCCATAGTGGGGCGGTGCCTAAAAGAAGGGGTGGTCCAATTCGGTTCAAAATCGGGATTCTAACATGTTTTGATACTATCAATAGCTCCACAAAATTTGTGCTTGGTCAGAGAAAGAGCATTTGGAGTGGCGTGCCAGTTGGCGCGAAATAACCCTTATTCCCGAGAACTAGCGAGTTGAAGTTAACGTTCCAGTGTAAATGAAAAAATCAATTTCTAATTAATATTAATCAAATTTCGATACTATTACTTATTTTCCTGCAAAATTTTACTTTAAAGTAATAAATTCAGTTGAACAAACATATAATTACGATTTATTCGAATGAAACATTTAAAATAGTCTTATAAGTATAGTAATGGTCAATTTTAGATTTTAATTTGCATTTCTAAAAATCACCCTGCGGGCGTCTCGAGGTGTGATGCATATCTTTTTTGCCGGGATCGATTTTTCGAAATATGTCAAACTTTGAAGGCCTGTATCGAGCTCTAGGATGCTACAAACTTGAATGTTATATATACCAGAAGATGTATATACCAAGGATCTGGCCTACAGTGGTGTTGAATATAAAGGCTTCAGTGGCCGAAGTGCCTCAAAAATTTACATTTTTGAAAGAATGTTTTTTTACGGGTTAAATCGAAAAGGATCGAAACAAGCCGCGCACACGTGTTTTGTGTTTTGCTTCGCGTTTTTTTCGTTTCTTATTTTGATTATAATAGTTTTCTAATTGAATTTTATGTTTCATATTTTGATTGCCCGGGAGGTTCAGAATCGGGTTTCTAATGTTGAGCGACGGAATTTCAAATTTAAGGTTAAAAAGAAATGTGATTCGTAAACTGGATATAGTGATAGTTTTTGGCAAGCAAAACCGAAGTCAGGGACCTTCTAGGGTGAGCTTGCCATAGCTAGAAGCAGAACCTTTTGAAGCTGCTGGTGGAAATTTCTTCGTTTAATTTTCACGGAACGAAACGGACAAAAATATGGGAGTGGCCGTGGCTGACTGGTAACGTTGTTTGCTTTTGTAAGCGGATGGTCCTGGGTTCGATGCCCGTCTGCTCCCAACGAAAAAGATTAAGACTTTAAAATGCATCGAGAGAATCAAAATTACGTGCCGAAAGCGTATCTAGGCGATGTGTGATCATTTCTTTTGACCGTCCTGGAGTCATTTGGATGACACACAGGGATGATTTGTCTGTGTACACTTACTGAGGTTGTGACTCAGTACTTGTACGCAGCCAAATTTAAAGGTAAAAAGACTTGATCACACACGTACGCTTTCTCATATGGCCCTTTCGCTAACTTAGTTTCCGTCCTTTTCAATCTTCTTCGAAGACACTAGTCACATATCCACCTATCAGTTTCATTTCTTTCTTCTAATTCTGAGAGTTTAATTTCACCGAAAAATACCGATAAGAACCCGTAATTCCGACTTTAAAATACTTGAAAAAGGTAATATGAACTAAAAATCAAAGTCGCTCGAGGCGGGGTTCGATCCCCCGTTCTATAGATTGTTAAGCAATAATGCTAACCACTGCGCCATCACGGCTTGGTGAACTTTGACTGGAATTAGGAATACTATTACTATCAACTAAATACGCGATGGGTTTTGTCCATTTGGCAGAGATCCGGAAGTTCTGAAATGGGTCACCAAACAACTCAATTTGTAAGAAGCGGCCGCGTGGCACCGTTTGGTTGGTTGCAGACACACACAAAATGTTTTTTTAAACTGGTAAAATCCCATTTTAAATTCAAAAGCAAAGCGCCAGCTTTGTTACGTTCAATCAATCTATTTGGGATTTGCCCTCCGGATCAAACCCTTGCATGCCCGTCAAAAAGCCATTTTTGTTGCATCCTAACGGTATATCCACCCATCTTTTCTTCTTCCCTATAGGTTCTGTGAAATGTGATCTATTATCAAATCTACTCTGGAGCAAACACATTTTTTTTGTAAAACATTTTCGAATGTTCTCGGAAACTTTGGGCACCCCAGGCCTTAAAACGTTACTGAAGACACCAAATTAATCAACAAATCCATATGTAACATGGCTTCTTTGGGCATAATGTACAAAATTTCACAGTATACTCATACCCCGATGGTTTGACACCAACTGTTGTCAAACGAACGGAGTCACTTTTTAGTTTGACACCCCTTTTACACGGAGTTCACGCACACTATCAAACGTGTGTTTTGATAGTGTGCGTGAGCGCCGTGAAAAAAGTGACAGTTCGTCACTTTTTAGTTTGATTTTGACCAACCAACGGGGTACAAACTAAAAAACTCACTTAATCCACCTATGTGGTTGGAGCCTTCCTCACTTATTACCAACAATGGCTGAAATTATGGAATTGTACAAAAAATTCATCTCTTTTTTAGATCCGGAGTAAAAAAGCACATCAATATCACTTAAGTGGGCATATCTCGAGACAGGGTTGCCAGATCTCTAATGTTTTGAACTCGTTGGAAAGGTCTTTTGATAACCTAACCAACAATGGGTCGGATGGTGGATCCAGACATAGTTTACATACATTTAAGTGAGATCCGGCTTCCAAAAAGTACATCAATATCACTTAAGTGGGCATATCTCGAGACACAGTTGCCAGATCTTCAATGTTTTGGACTCGTTGGAAAGGTATTTTGATAACCTAACCAACGATGGGTTGGATGATGGACCCGGACATAGTTTACATACATTTAAGTGAGATCCGGCTTCCAAAAAGTACATCAATATCACTTAAGTGGTCATATCTCGAGACGGGGTTGCCAGATCTTCAATGTTTTAGGCTCGTTGGAAAGAACTTTTGATAAACTAACCAATGATGGGTCGGATGGTGGATCCAGACATAGTTTACATACATTTAAGTGAGATCCGGTTTCCAAAAAGTACATAAATGTCCCTTAAGTGGCCATATCTTAAGACAGGGTTGCCAGATCTTCAATGTTTTGGACTCGTTGGAAAGGTATTTTGATAACCTAACCAACGATGGGTTGGATGATGGACCCGGACATAGTTTACATATATTTAAGTGAGATCCGGCTTCCAAAAAGTACATCAATATCACTTAAGTGTACATATCTCGAGACAGGGTTGCCAGATCTTCAATGTTTTGGACTCGTTGGAAAGGTCTTTTGATAACATAACAAACGATGGGTCGGATGGTGCACCCGGACATAGTTTACATACATTTAAGTGAGATCCGGCTTCCAAAAAGTACATCAATATCACTTAAGTGGCCATATCTCGAGACAGGGTTGCCAGATCTTCAATGTTTTAGGCTCTTTGGAAAGGTCTTTTGATAACCTAACCAACGATGGGTCGGATGATGGACCCGGACAAAGTATACATACATTTAAGTGAGATCCGGATATATGTGAAAACACATTTTTATACATAACTTTTGAACTACTTATCAAAACTTAAATCTGTATAAAACTCGATCTATGGGACTCTAAATCAAGTCGAATGCAACAGGTTCGGGTCAAATCGGTTCAGCCAGTGCCGAGAAACATGAGCTAGTTTGTTGGTCACATACATACATACACACACACATACACACAGACATTTGTTCAGTTTTCGATTCTGAGTCGATATGTATACATGAAGGTGGGTCTGCGACGTTTTTATTCAAAGTTCATTTTTAGAGCAGGATTATAGCCTTACCTCAGTGAGGAAGGCAAAAGTGTCACACGAAAAAGTGACCAACCACCGGGGTTTGAGTGTAATCTACTGTAGAAAATTGGTTGAAAAAAATCTTCAGGAATTGACAATACCGGAATGTAAAAATTTCTCTCTTTTGCATATCTCAATGCCACCGGTATTAACTTTCAAACACAATCGGTGCAGTTTCCAGTGCAGATTTATGCAAACTACCCAGCCGCCTATTATTACCGTTAAATTACGCATTCGCACCGGAGTGTGAGCATAAACATCCGTTCGAGAGCAACCTTGCCTCCTTCCCGCACATCAGAATGAAATCATAAACACCGCAATTAAATTGTTACTTTTTTATGGATCAAACGCCCAACAACAGAATCGTACCAAAAATATAAAACTCCAGCAACAAACTGTATGCTTTGTTGTCCAGGACGGTATCAATGTCCTCTTAATGACTACATCAGGAAACGTCAATTGCCAAGCGCTCAGAAATTAACAGTACCATCACGAGGTCAGTATCCGCTTTACGCATTTCCTTGCCTTCCTCCCCTGGTCCTGTCTGCACACCTTCCAGAAGCAGCAACACTCCCCCAGAAAAGAGGAAAAACGAACCAAACGAAAAACCTGTGCCAATAAAAGGCACAAAAGCATGAAGGAGGAGGAAAAATCGAAACAAACTCACACAGTGAGAAACAAATGTCGGTCATAATTATCTGGAACAGAAACACAAAAATTATATCATAAATACCGAGTGGCGCTGCTGCCCCCGGTTCCAGTTGGCCCCAAAAAACGGCTTCCCTCCCCAAACGAGATCCCGTCATGGGTGGGGCAAGGGGAGCAGCAAGTTTTGTCCATTGAGAGATCGCCTCAACCTCGTACACTCACACACGAGCCAGTCGATTCAGACGATGCTCGCAATTATATCGGCGCATTGAATTCGAGGTCTCTCTAATCACCTGTTTTCACGTTCGCAGCTCACGGAAAGACTCCGACGACGACGACGCATGCACGTTTTTCTATGCTTGCATGCAGTGCGAAGGGGCTCGTCATGAACAACGTGGTAAGAATTTTACTGTACCGAGCCTGCCCGTAGCCATACTTTTGCTTAGGATTTTTTTTTAAATAGAATGTGAAGAGCTTTTAATTTTGAAAATAATTCGGTAATTTAAAGAAATGTGTGTTGAAATGATGACCGTTGAAAAACAAGATACGAATCGTACATTTTTTCATCGAGGGTTATCGAGTAAAGGACGATATACTACCTGTTTCTGGATGTAACATTATATAAAATTTCATTAAATCAAACAATAATTGTACACCCTGTCCTTTTACACGTAGCTGGATTACTACTTATTTTGGCTGCGTACACGCCACACACCATGAATATTAATATCTCGGAGCATTTGATATGGTATGTCCACGCCTTCTACTTGTCCTGATGATTCTATGAAATTTGGGTTCGTTTACAAAATCTGTCTTATGCATCGCAGTGGGCCTGACCGCGTTTTCGAAATAACTGAAATCATGAATAACGACAAAAAAAACTGGGTATGCAATCTAATAACAAGTTCTTCCAGGATACATTCTTCGAGTTGGTAGCGCTGGTATTAATCCCTCTGATGGAAACTTAAAGGGTTAAAAACATTTAAGAAAACACAAAATTTCATATTGCAAAAAAAAATATGGAATTTACTAAAAAGATTATTTTAATCACCTCTAAAAGTTTCATGAAGGTATTTCATGAATAAACTGAGTTAGAGACGATTTAAACTCAGAATTTTGCCATGCACCATGGTGATATGATGGGTTTGGACACAAATTCTATCTATTTCTCAATAAAAAAAATTACACAAATGTCACTTAAGCGGTCAAAACTTGAAACTGAGCGTTGCCAGATCTTCAATGTTTTGGACTCATTGGAAAGGTCTTTCGATTACCTAACCAACGACGGGTCGGATGATGGAGCCGGACATAATTTACATACATTTAAGTGAGATCCGGCTTCAAAAATGTACATAAATATCACTTAAGTGGTCATATCTCGAGACAGGGTTGCCAGATCTTCAATGTTTTGTACTCATTTGAAAGGTCTTTTGATTGCCTAACCAACGATGGGCCGGATAATGGATCCGGACATAGTTTACATACATTTAAGTGAGATCCGGCTTCAAAAATGTGCATAAATATCACTTAAGTGGTCATATCTCGAGACAGGGTTGCCAGATCTTCAATGTAATGGACTCATTGGAAAGGTTTTTCGATTACCTAACCAACGATGGGTCGGATAATGGATCCGGACATAGTTTACATACATTTAAGTGAGATCCGGCTTCTAAAAAGATCATAATTATCACTTAAGTGGACTTAAGACAGGGTTGCCAGATCTTCAATGTTTTGTATTCATTTACAGGTCTTTTGATTACGTAACCAACAATGGGTCGGATAATGGATCCGGACATAGTTGACATACATTTAAGTGAGATCGGGCTTCAAAAATGTACATAAATATCACTTAAATGGTCATATCTAGAGACTGGGTTGCCAGATCTTCAATGTTTTATACTCATTTGAAAGGTCTTTTGATAACCTAACCAACGATGGGTCGGATAATGGATCCGGACATAGTTTACATACATTTAAGTGAGATCCGGCTTCAAAAATGTACATAAATATCACTTAAGTGGTCATATCTCGAGACAGGGTTGCCAGATCTTCAATGTTTTGTACTCATTTGAAAGGTCTTTGATTACCTAACCAACGATGGGCCGGATAATGGATCCGGACATAGTTTACATACATTTAAGTGAGATCCGGCTTCAAAAATGTGCATAAATATCACTTAAGTGGTCATATCTCGAGACAGGGTTGCCAGATCTTCAATGTAATGGACTCATTGGAAAGGTTTTTCGATTACCTAACCAACGATGGGTCGGATAATGGATCCGGACATAGTTTACATACATTTAAGTGAGATCCGGCTTCTAAAAAGATTCTAATTATCACTTAAGTGGCCATAACTTATGACAGGGTTGCCAGATCTTCAATGTTTTGTATTCATTTACAGGTCTTTTGATTACGTAACCAACAATGGGTCGGATAATGGATCCGGACATAGTTTACATACATTTAAGTGAGATCGGGCTTCAAAAATGTACATAAATATCACTTAAATGGTCATATCTAGAGACTGGGTTGCCAGATCTTCAATGTTTTATACTCATTTGAAAGGTCTTTTGATAACCTAACCAACGATGGGTCGGATAATGGATCCGGACATAGTTTACATACATTTAAGTGAGATCGGGCTTCAAAAATGTACATAAATATCACTTAAATGGTCATATCTAGAGACTGGGTTGCCAGATCTTCAATGTTTTATACTCATTTGAAAGGTCTTTTGATAACCTAACCAACGATGGGTCGGATAATGGATCCGGACATAGTTTACATACATTTAAGTGAGATCCGGCTTCAAAAATGTACATAAATATCACTTACGTGGTCATATCGCGAGACAGGGTTGCCAGATCTTCAATGTTTTGGACTCATTGGAAAGGTCTTTCGATTACCTAACAAATGATGGGTCGGATGATGGATCCGGACATAGTTTACATACATATAAGTGAGATCCGGCATCAAAAATGTACATAAATATCACTTAAGTGGTCATATCTCGAGACAGGGTTGCCAGATCTTCAATTCGTTGGACTCATTGGAAAGGTTGTAATAACGAACTAAAGGGCAATTACCACCACTAGTTCATTAATTAAAAATTAAATAAAAACCAGAACTTGAGACTCTTGGAGATGAGAGAGAGATGTAAAGATCTGCAACTGCTCACATTTGACGTGGGGAAGGAGAATTGTACCTACCCTTTCACAATCCTGGTTCGATTCAGCAAATCGCACTGTCCTGGCAAAAAGAATCACAAAAGATCGTCGCTTTGGGTTATGGGAAAAGTCATGTTTATTGCGTTTTAAGTTGTCCTAATTTATTGATTTTACGTCGATTTAAAACTAACCTAACCATGTGTGTGTGTGTTCGTGTGTTCTAGTGTATCCCGCGGTGGTCGAGTCAAGTCGGAGAATCTTCCTCCGGCCAGGCCTGGCACAGCAACGGTTTTGGTGTCTTTGGTTTTGTGTCTTTGTCTTGGATAAAAACCTGTACAGTGTTTAAGGCTTGTTTTAGTACTTGTGCTTTGTGTAACAGTGGTAACAATGAACTCACCGGATGGCCTCCGCCATTGCGCTCTAACAGATTCTCGGGTTGGCGCGCTCTGCCAACTTGGAGGTTCTGAGAAAGGAGTTCATCTCTAATAACTTGTTCTAGCTTTAACGTTTTGATTTTGGATATTTACCACATTTTTGTTACCTCCTTGCACCACCAACCAAACGACCACTTTTGACGTAGAGCGCGGTCCTTGACGGTTAGTTTGGATGGTGCGGGTTGGGACCAACTCCCTGACACTACAATTAACAATTAAGACACTAATTAGACACGACTCAAAAATACAAGAACTAAATTTACCATTTCGCCGGCTACAGGAATGCTGGGTACAAATAACAGATATTCACAGCACTTTAAATTACAAAACGATCACAAATTCTTCGTTTGACCAGAGTATGTGTAACGGACTCTAGTCGGTAGCGGCAAATGAGGACGATTCAAAATGACGAAGTCCCTTTTATTAATTTTAAGTCTTTGTTCTTGCGTATTTCGAAAATTGCTCAAAGAGATGTGAGTCGTGCTAACCGTTTTAGGAATAGGGATACCATGTTTTGTATGTTGTTTAAGTGTAATGGTTGATTACAATATCCTAACTTGTCCCTACGGTTCAGTTTGACAGGATGATGCGAAGCATTGTGACCAGAGATTGTACTACGTACAAGCGATAGGTTACAATTCCCCACCACCAGGGAAAATGTGAGTTTTGCAGAAACTCCACATTTTTCAATCATCAGTAGAATCCCCTAGTTCTGGTAAATTATTTAGTTTTATTGATTAGTGGGCGCATCTGTCAAAAAAAAATTCAAAGAACAACACGAAATAAATAACACAATAAATAAATAAATAAATTAAAATCTGTAAAGTGTATATGAAAAATTGTAAATAAAAAATCTGAATAAATAAAAAAATCTCAAAAGTCAGCTTGTCAGAATTGTTAGAATTGGTCAGAAATTAATGTTGTCAATTATCACAGAATTATCACAGGGAAATTAATCATTGGCTTAAATTTAGCCATTTATTTGTCACCCTTTAAATTTTCAATGAGTCAGAAGTGTTTGATTTACAAACGATACACTCAGTTGAAAAACAAAAGAAGGGTAAACAAACAAAAATAATCACAAGTAATCTCATTACAACCTCAATTGATTTCAAAAATGCTAGATTTCCAGCTTACCATCAATGAAGTCCAAAATTGAGAAGTACTCGTTATAAAATTTAAATTTTTACAAAGCAGTAGTAATTTTTTTTAGCAGATAACCTCTGTGTACCGTCGTACTAGAGCAAAAGTTGCATAAAAATTGACTACTTAAAATTTTGTTAATAAAAAATCATTATTGACCGGTCAGAATTTTTCAAAATATTCAAATTATTAAGTCCTAAGAATGACAGGAGCATCTTTTGCAGATTCCTAGCGGAGGTGCTGTCAATCTCCGGAAGGGCTCTAATTAGGGGAATATTCAACAATTGACAAACTTTCCAATTCTACATTTCACAAACACTCAACATTTAATTCATTCACACTGTCTCATTCACTACATTCCATCCGATTCTCCACGCGGGGGAGGGCACGGTTGACCAGGAATTTTATTCGCGGATTTAGCACTATTCCGTCTGATTCGTCTAGTTCAACGGGTACAGCTGGTCAGGAATTATAAAAATCATCCATTTATTTTACACTTTACACTTAACATTTATTTTACTGTTCACTCACATTTTTATTTTTTTTAACGTCACTATTAATTCCATCTGATTCTCCCAGCGAAGGAGGGAACAGTTGGCCAGGAATTATCGCGATTCGAAAAAGAAATTTCATCCGATTCGTCTGGTTCGACGGGTACGGTTGGCCAGAAATTCTTCACAAAAAAAAAAAATGATTAAAAACAATAAACACTAAATACCATTAAAAAAAATTACATTTAAAACATAAAGAAAATCAGGATTTTCACTCCCCTACACAAAATAATAAAAAAAAAAAAATATTTTTTTTAATCAGTCATCAGAACCACCCTCGAACAATTTTGTCATCTTAAATACACAAACAGAGTTCAAAAGAGACTAGAAGTATATAAGACAACACAAAGGCTATTGTTCTGCATCGTCAGATCTGATAAACAAAGAACGACGAAAAAAAACAAGGGGAATAGAATTTTGTCAGTTTGCTGAGCAATAATTTTTGTTTTCAGGGGGTTTAAAAATGTTGATAAACTTACCAAACAGAGATATAAAAGAAAATTCATCGACCAACAATTATCCGGTGGGGTTTACTTCCACGTTGTCGGTGAATAATTTCTTTCTTAGTTTATTTTTTTATTTCCACATATTCTTATATTTTCACAGTTCTTCTTTTTATAAATTTAACACAGGTTTTATAATCAATTTCTTTTTCTTTTTTTTTGTCTCACTATTGCACTGTTTCTTCTATTTTCTTATTATAATCACATTTTCACTATTTTTTTATTCCGACCGACCGGTATTTTTTTTTCAAATTAGAGCAATACTGCTCTCGCGACGACCGAATCTCGACTGATCGTCGTAGACACAAAGTTCGGTGATCGCGAAGTTTTTATTCTTTTATCTCTTTTACTCTTTATTAAATTCTACCGATCTCTTTCTGGCTGCAGAGTCCGAGAACAGCTGGGCCGATCCGGTTTTCAAACCTATTGTGTGCCGTTCCCAGACCGATCGATCAGATCTGGTGGCAATAAAAATAGACAAAGACAATGTTGATGTTTAAATTTATTTTGAAGTAGTATGTGTGAAGCGAACGATGTACAAACAGAAAAGCAGAAAAAACAGAACTCAATGAACAGAAATAACATTTAATCATTGAACATCTTAACTGCACACACAAAAATGAAGTTTTTGACCAAAATTTCTGCCAAACAGATTGAAAAGCTTACTTAATTTACGTTGGGCGCCATTTGTAATAACGAACTAGGGGGCAATTACCACCACTAGTTCATTAATTAAAAATTAAATAAAAACCAGAACTTGAGACTCTTGGAGATGAGAGAGAGATGTAAAGATCTGCAACTGCTCACATTTGACGTGGGGAAGGAGAATTGTACCTACCCTTTCACAATCCTGGTTCGATTCAGCAAATCGCACTGTCCTGGCAAAAAGAATCACAAAAGATCGTCGCTTTGGGTTATGGGAAAAGTCATGTTTATTGCGTTTTAAGTTTCCTAATTTATTGATTTTACGTCGATTTAAAACTAACCTAACCATGTGTGTGTGTGTTCGTGTGTTCTAGTGTATCCCGCGGTGGTCGAGTCAAGTCGGAGAATCTTCCTCCGGCCAGGCCTGGCACAGCAACGGTTTTGGTGTCTTTGGTTTTGTGTCTTTGTCTTGGATAAAAACCTGTACAGTGTTTAAGGCTTGTTTTAGTACTTGTGCTTTGTGTAACAGTGGTAACAATGAACTCACCGGATGGCCTCCGCCATTGCGCTCTAACAGATTCTCGGGTTGGCGCGCTCTGCCAACTTGGAGGTTCTGAGAAAGGAGTTCATCTCTAATAACTTGTTCTAGCTTTAACGTTTTGATTTTGGATATTTACCACATTTTTGTTACCTCCTTGCACCACCAACCAAACGACCACTTTTGACGTAGAGCGCGGTCCTTGACGGTTAGTTTGGATGGTGCGGGTTGGGACCAACTCCCTGACACTACAATTAACAATTAAGACACTAATTAGACACGACTCAAAAATACAAGAACTAAATTTACCATTTCGCCGGCTACAGGAATGCTGGGTACAAATAACAGATATTCACAGCACTTTAAATTACAAAACGATCACAAATTCTTCGTTTGACCAGAGTATGTGTAACGGACTCTAGTCGGTAGCGGCAAATGAGGACGATTCAAAATGACGAAGTCCCTTTTATTAATTTTAAGTCTTTGTTCTTGCGTATTTCGAAAATTGCTCAAAGAGATGTGAGTCGTGCTAACCGTTTTAGGAATAGGGATACCATGTTTTGTATGTTGTTTAAGTGTAATGGTTGATTACAATATCCTAACTTGTCCCTACGGTTCAGTTTGACAGGATGATGCGAAGCATTGTGACCAGAGATTGTACTACGTACAAGCGATAGGTTACAAGGTCTCTCGATTACCTAACCAACGATGGGTTGGATGATGGATCCGGACATCGTTTACATACATTTAAGTGAGATCCGGCATCAAAATTCCAGCACTAGATTCGCAACTCTGACACTTTTTTATACGTAACTTTTGAACTACTTATCGGATCTTCAAACAATTCAATAGTGCAGTATGGGGCACTAAACCGAATCGAATGCAACTTGTTTGACTCAAATCGGATCAGCCAGTGCCGAGAAAACTTGGCAAGAATTTTGAGTACCAAGGGGAATACGCACACACATACACACACACACAGATATATATTGCTATATATTGTTAGAAAGGTATTTGAAAGATCTTTCCAACGCGTTCAAAAGATTGAAGATCTGACACCCCCATCCAAAGTTATGAGCACTTAAGTATTATTTATACACTTTTTTGAGGCCGGATCTCGAATATTTTGATGAAAAAGTTGTCCTGATCGACCCATCGATGGATAGGTAATCAAAAGACCATTCCAACAAGCCCAAAAGATTGAAGATCTGACAACCCTATCAATAATTATAAGTACTTAAGTTTTTTTTAGTAAACTTTTTTTGAGGCCGGCTCCCAGATATTTTGAAAAAATATGCGAGGAAGGAACCAACCCAAGCAACACACTTTGTCAGATAAACGTATTTCCTAACTGGTTGTATAACCGAACGGCCTCGTTACCACAACTTGTTCTACAACTCCTTTGCATTGGAAAAAGCGCACTTTTTTCTTTTGTATAACTTGCCAGAAAAAGATGCAAGTTATCAGAGTAAGTTGTACAAATGTATTTGACAACACTGTGCTAGCTAACAAGAGATTCAACGAAAAAAAGGGGCGTGGTTAACGGCTGTGCTGTCAAATCAAAGCGCACACTGAAAAGGAAAGATAGATTGAAAACAGTTGTCTAACCGTTACCCAACTTACATGTAAACAAACAGTTCTTATCAGAATTTCAATCAACGACGAAGCCAATATGAATAGTATCACTGACTATTTTGGTACGCTTGTTTCTGGCCGATTTATTTAGAAAAAATTGAAATTGCATGAAAAAAAATAAAATAATATTTTCATGCTCTCTAACTGTAATTCATGTGACACCCTCTTCATGGCGAACTTTTAGATTTTAATTTTTTTGATGAACTTCGTCTTTCCCAAGATTCGATCCGATGACTTCGACGACTTGTTGTTATCTCCAAGGCATGTCCAGGCGCGCTTCCACATCTCTCCACGGGGCTTCATAGTAAACAAGCTGGACCAAGCGTCAATAAGAAGGCTGCTGTCAGCTTTGTTATACAGCAATGAGCTAAAGAACTTAACTCCAACATTGAAATTGAAGTTATATAAGTTTGTTTCATGTCAACTTTTATAACTCCACTATAAAACTTTGTTATAACAAACTGTTTCAACTATCATTTGATTTGTTGTTTTCTCTATCATTAACTCTATAAGCTGACATTTTTTTTTGCTTTTACTGGCGATATGTTCACAAATTAACCGGTTAACAATTAATCAACAATCATCAATACACATTATTGAAACTCAAAATTCCTCACGTACACATTT
This sequence comes from Culex pipiens pallens, assembly GCF_016801865.2. Classification (NCBI taxonomy): domain Eukaryota; kingdom Metazoa; phylum Arthropoda; class Insecta; order Diptera; family Culicidae; genus Culex; species Culex pipiens. Next base: position 96,945,592 of record NC_068937.1, on the reverse strand, counting down.
ACACCACCTAACAACACGCAATGTCAAGTTGAATATGTATGTTGATCATCAGTTATATAAACTATTCTCCTATAACAAAGCGAGAAAACCTAAAGTTATTCATAGAATAGTTGGCCACGCCCATTTTTCAGAAGTTGCCGTCACATGACAAAGTTAGATAAGCAGTAGACACTCAGTGCAATATTGCCATATCAGCACATTGACGTTCAATTACAGCTCATAAAATGCGTTTTCAACTGAAATCAAGTGATAAATACCTCAATAGGAGGTAAGCGAGCAAGTTTCTATCAAAAGTGTTCCAAAATAAGTTGTTTAAATAGTAAAAATCAGAGAATTGAATGGAGTTAGGAGCGAGTGCTTACCCTTCCAAATTTGTGAGAATTTTCCCTACGTTGTGTGTTAAAGTTGGAAAAGAGTGAAGTTGACTGTGTTGTAACACTTGTGTGGCACAAAACTCAATAGTTACATAAGTCAGCTATAGGGGAGAGTCGGGAGACTTGATCCCCGGGGACACTTGATCCCAAGCCTGTATCTCGTCAGCATGTGGGCTAAAAAAATAGCTTTGTTCTAGTAAGTTGTGCGATATTGACTAAAACTTATTGTAGAAAACAGAGAAAAAAATTAAAAAATGTTTAGATTGAGTTACACACCGGGTCCGGTGGCGCAGTGGTTAGCGTGGTAGCCTCTCACCCCAGTATGGCCTGGGTTCAATCCCAGACGGGCCCAGTGGCATTTTTCGAGACGAGATTTGCCTGATCACGCCTTCCATCGGATGGGGAAGTAAAACGTCGGTCCATTAGCGTAGAAGAGGTTTTGAGTGACTCACCACACATAACCTTCGGACGCCTAGAAATGAGCAGAAACTTGCAACATAGACCACAAAAGACCCGGAGGTTGTTTAAGTGGATTGCTTTGCTTTTTTTTTACATGTTTCTAAAAAGTGCAGCAAAAAATTTCCAAGAGATCTTTTTTCTTTGTTATGATATGTATAGAAAACACTCAAAATTTATTCAAAAAAATATTTTTAATACACAATTTTTTTCATAAACTAATCAACTCCAAAACCCATATGCAATTGTTTAAAAAAGTGCGTTTAGGGAGACTTGATCCCTGCATTTTTACAGTCACTGGAATCAGCCTCAAGCTTAATTAATTGGGCTGGGTTTTCGTACATAGTTTCCTTTAGTATAGTTGTACATAACTTACTGACGTTTGAACCATTTTTCAAAAGTTTTGTAAACAAAAATTACCAGCTTTTGTAAACATTCTCAATTTTGGTCTAAAAAGAATATTTCAAGTTTTTAAATGTTTTACATACTTTACTTGTTATATTTTGAACACAAACGTAAAGGTTACATGTGAAATCGCTGTAACTTCTAAAAAATAAAACTTTGGATGCATAAGAAACATTTTGCTTAAGATTTCTTCAAAATGTTGAAAAGGGGATCAAGTTACCCCTAACATTTTAAAAATTCCAGTTTAAAATATGTTTTTAAAACGCTTGGCATGATTCGAAGAGTTCATCTGATGAAATACCCTTATCAGTCAAACATAGTTGAATTCTTAAGCTTTCAATTCATGCAAAAAGTTCATATTTTTGTGAGAAATTGACAGAGTTATGTGCGATACCAAAAAAGGGGATCAAATCTCCCCACTCTCCCCTACAAGTAGTTAAACAAACTGTTATTTGACTAATGTTGAGATTTTTTCTCGTATGTTGATCAAAAACAACTGTCTAACAAGTTATGAGTGCTACTTGGGTAATTAACGTAAGGGATTCTCCAGGATGCCCTCAAAAGACGAGCTGCGCTACGGGTAGATTAGATTAGATTAGACAACATGCAGAGTTCACAGATTCTTCCAAATTTGAGGAAAAAATAATAATTAAAAATGCGCTGAAATATAAATATAGGCTGAGCCTTAATCCCGAATGTTAGCACGATTTGACGATAACAAGAGAAGCCCAAACAGAATACATTTTCGTTACGATTTTGTATGGGGATATAAACTTTTTCAGCATGGAAAAACTACGGGTCTCTCTTTACTGGGACAGAATTTGTATTTTGAATAGTAAAATTATCATCAATTCACACCTTACCTGTAAGGCAGTGATTCTCAAGGTTGGTACCCCCTACCATGTAAATCAAGTAGGCCCGGTACCACAGTTGAGAATCGCTGCTGTAAGGAATGTCTTGTTTTGCACTACATTCTTTTGAAAATCCAGTGTCCAAATTGCTCTTATTTACTCAAAAACTCATAATTCAGCTAATCCTGTTAAACTATATCAAGTGGAAGGTCTCAAGATTTTGTTATTACCGTGATTCGAGAGAAGCATAATGCAATCCGCAAAATGTGGAAATAATTGTATTATTTTTTAAGGCCAAAAAAGAATCGAAAAAACTGTGATCTGGATTGATTTGACCAATGAGCAGTTCTATCAGATTTCGGTCATTCGATTTTTTTTTGTATTTTTTAATCCGACTGAAACTTTTTTGGTATGCCCAAAGAAGCCATTTTGCATCATTAGTCCGTCCCAGCGATGGAATAATCATCCTCAAAAGAAAATCTCTGGACGTTCATCAAGAGAAAAAATCCGAAAGGAGCATGGCTCTACTCTCTCGCGCACGAAAGATCGGTATAAAGAATCTAAAAAAATCATCATCTTGATTATTCGGTGGAATATCCTTTTCTCTACTACACTTGCAAGTGTACCGTCACACGTCGAAAAATTACCTGTCACATTTTGTAGATGGGCAATGTGTGTAAACAAAGTCAAATGAATATTATTAAGTGGTGCTAACAAGGAAATTCACAAAAAATCATCAGCAGATTGATTTTCTTGGAGATTTTCGGGAGCGATTTTCTTTTGCATGATTTGCCTCCTCTCTCTTTCGCGGGTGAAGAAAGTTCGCAAGCGAAATAGATTTTTTTGCGATTATTCCATCCCTGGTCCGTCCATATAATTTTCCATACAAATTCGGCAGCTGTCGATACAAAAATGATGCATGAAAATTCAAAAATCTGTATCTTTTGAAGGAATTTTTTGATCGGTTTGGTGTCTTCGGAAAAGTTGTAGGTATGGATACGGACTACACTGGAAAAAAATAGTACACGGTAAAAAAAATGGTGATTTTTTATTTATTTTTTTTGTCACTAAAACTTGATTTGCAAAAAAACACTATTTTTAATTTTATTTTCATTTTTTTATATGTTTTAGAGGACATCAAATGCCAACTTTTCAGAAATTTCCAGGTTGTGCAAAAAATCTTTGACCGAGTTATGAATTCTTCAATCAATACAGATTTTTTAAAAAAATCGAAATGTTGGTTGCAAAAATTTTTCAACTTCATTTTTTGATCTAAACTCAAATTTGCAATCCAAAAGTACTTCAGTGAAATTTTGAAAAAGTGCACCGTTTTCAAGTTAAATCCATTTTTAGGTAACTTTTTTGAAAATAGTCGCAGTATTTCGATTTTTAAAATTAGTTCACATGTTTGCCCACTTTTGAAAAAAATATTTTTGAAAAGCTGAAAAAATTCTCAAAAATTTTGCTTTTTTGAACTTTGTTGATACCACCCTTAGTTGCTGGGATATTGCCATGCAAAGGTTTAAAAACATGAAAATTGATGTTTTTTAAGTCTCACCCAAACAACCCATAATTTTCTAACGTCGATTTCCAATGTTAAAATATGAAACATTCGTGAAATTTTGCGATCTTTTCGAATACAATATTTTCAAAAGTTTAAAATCAAGACTAACATTTCAAAAGGACCAAACATTCAACAATACGCCCTTTAAAAATGTAAGTCTTGGTTTAAAAACTTTCAAAATATTTTTTTCGAGAAATCGGAAAATTTCATGAATGTTGTTGTGTGATATCGACGTTACAAAATGTTGGGTTTTTTGCGTGAGACTTTTTGTTTTTAAACCTTTGCATGGCGATATCTCAGCAACTAAGGGTCGTATCAGCAATGTTCAAAAAAGCAAACATGTGCACTTATTTAAAAAAATGAAAAACTTGAAAAAATGGATTTAACTTGAAAACGGTGCACTTTATCAATATTTCACTAAAGTAATTTTTGATTGCAAATTTGATTTTACATCGAAAATTGAAGTTGAAAATTTTTGCGACCAATATTTCGATTTTTTGAAAAAATCAGTATTGATTGAAAAATTCATAACTCTGTCAAAGATTTTTTGCACAACCTGGAAATTTCTGGAAAGTTGGCATTTGATGTCCTCTAAAACATATTATTGCGGGCGTTAATAATTAGAGTTCACGCGCGGTGATACGACCGCAAGATAATGGTCGCATGACAGCCGCATGACAACCGCAGGGCAAATTTCTGGCAGTTGTCAAAGGTTGCCTTGAGTTTTCAGCTGACTTTTTGGAAAATATTCAAAACAAACCAAGTTGACAGCCAAATCAATGAAGAATTTCAGTTCAACTTGCTGATCTTTACACTGCGGTAGTTAGGCGGCAATAATCTCCTGTCAATCATAGCGATGAAGAAACGTGATTTTATCTCGCAAAAAGCAATATCAAAAAATGAAAAAAATAAAAATGGTGTTTTTTCCAAATCAAGTTTTAGTGACAAAAAAAATAATTAAAAATCACTAAATTTTTTTTAACGTGTACCGTTTTTTTCCAGTGTAGTCCGTATCCATACCTACAACATTGCCGAAGACACCAAATCGATCAAAAAATTCCTTCAAAAGATACAGATTCTTGAATTTTCATGCATCATTTTTGTATGGACAGCTGCCAAAATTGTATGGAAAATTATATGGACAAACTAATGATGCAAAATGGCTTATTTGGGCATACCAAAGGCACCAAAAAAGTTTCAGCCGGATTAAAAAATACAAATATTAAAATTGAAGAAAAAAGACCGATTTCGTAGAGAATTGCTCCAATTGAATTAAAACTCACAAAATTACGAGCCAGCCTAATACATGCTTGTTATTTTCGTATTCGTACCAAGTAAAGGATTTTAAATTTATTTAGCTTAGATTAACGAATTTATTGAAATGATTCGTGATTCATGAGTGACCAGAAGCTTGCCAAATTTTCGGTTAATTTCAGCACATATTAATTTACAAAGTGTGACTTATTGGTAGTTAGTAAGTAAGTAACCCTGAGGAAATAAAAAAAAACTTTTTTAAGGTCGCATGCTAAATTTGGATGGAAATATCTTCAACATACGTTCAAAACATTCTAGCAGCTATTGGATTTAAGCCAAAGTGTGGTCACTTACCAAAACGCTAAAAAACGATGTTTCAAACATGCTGGTCATCCACTATCCACGAAAGAGGTAATCCTTCATTAGCGAACGGAACAACAGTGGCCAACATCCAACCAAGGGGCCAAATCCCCGCGGCAGTCCGATGAAATCCTGCAAAAAAAAAATCCCACCCCGAAAATCCTTCATCTTTGCCGTCACGACGCCGTGTGTGGTGAAACCTGGTCGAGTTGCGGTGGTCCACCTGGAATTTAATACCACCACGTGGCCTAGATTCCATTGGCCACCGAGGGGCACCCCAAAGGACGTGGCACCGATCGGCTGACCCTGGTTCCGCAAAATTAATCATCGTTTAATTCCAATTGACGTCGGTGGAAATTTAAATTTATTGAACGGTCAATTTTTTAACCCCTCCCTTCACTGAGTTTTTTTTGTTTTTTTTTTTCACAAAAAAATAACCACTTGAAACGGGTTGGCCAATTTCCCTTCGGTTTAAGCGCTCATCGTGCCCTTCCCTTCCCCATCAACGTGGGGCGAAAGCTTTCGGGGCGATTTTTCATTATTTTGTGACGTGATGCGTGCAAAAGCTCGCGTGAGAGCTGCAGCCGCCGCCGCCGTCGTTGTGGATGCGCTTTGTTCTTGATGACGCCGCGAACCCGCCGAAAAGGCCAACTTTCGGAAGTGTGGGAAATATCAAGGGTGAGGAAATCACCCTGAAGTGAATGAATGAAATTTTAAAACAACTGAATAGATCTCAATTTGAAGTAAGGTTATTTAAAAGTTGTAGCTTGCGTGCTAAAAATTTATTACAAATAGAAAACCTTATAACAATTTGTTTTTGTCAAATAAGGTTGATGGTGGTCGAGGGGGGGGGGAGGGGGGGAAGGGGACAAAAAAAAAAGTTTTGCAATCATTAGTTTTCAAAAAATGTAAGATTTGACGAATTTTTTTTTTGCAAAAAAACAAAACATTTTGCGATCATAAACATCGACAATTTTCAAAAATTCAAAAGATTTTTAAATCAACCCAAACATGCTAATAATGATTCTAAATGCAGGGGAATGCACTTTAACACTGGAACACCCTACGCATGTTTAACTTACACGGATTCCCCCTTTTTTAAACGACTGCCTCCGCAGAAATTTTGGCGAATTTCAGCAGATTGCACTTCAATTTCCATTGAAATTTTGATTTTTTTTTGAAAAAAATAATATTTTTTTGGCCCCTAATTTTTCGGTTCAACTTTGAAGGAAGGGGGAGGGGGGAGGAGGGTGGGACAAATACTTTAAATAAAATTTGTACCAGCCTTACAAGTAAAAAAAAATCAGCCAATGAATGTCACCTCGGCTACCAATGTCACCCTGATTTACGATAGACTAAATTTATTTGCGGATGTGATATTTATGTGACTTTGAAAAATAAATAAATATTTGAATTCTAAACATAACTATTATTTTGAAATTTTTGCAACAGTCAGGCCACCAAAATATTTCCTTTTTTAAATTTAAGTCAATATTTAACTTAAAGAGAAATCCTACCCGACCCTCTTCTATATCAAATAAAAATTTGAGAACTTTCTGAAAAAAATACTCTTTAAGAAAATTTCACGCCAATTCTTTGATTTTTTTTTATTTTTGAGTTTTAAACTAAAATTTGAAGACTACAATTTTTTTTGTATAATATTCTTGTGGAAATGGCCTAACATGATTGAAAGACCAGAAGAAAAATCAGGTCTTCAAAAATAAAATAAAATTCAAAAATCTGTTGTTAAAACCATGTTTTAGAAGTGTTCTAAATGTATTTTTTTCAATCGGCCATGGGAATCGAATCTTTAGACAATTTTTCATAAATATCTCGTTAGTGAAACACTTTCAACTATTCTTGCAAATGAGAAAAGAAAGGAGATCTAATTTATTTTATTTTTTTTATAATAAAATGTAGTTTTATTAGATGTAAATAATACAAGTAGATGGAATAATCACGTGATCTTCCACTAATCGTCATAATATTTGTACGGATTGCGGTAGGGGAAATATACCCTTTCTAATCAAACACCTATCTTCTTCATATGGAGAGTTTGATGCTCGATTAAAGCTCCAAAAATACTATTTAGGCTATAAACTTACCAGCAACAGCACCGCCTCGAGTAAGCATGCAAATTTATGCCATTTACTGTCCAATTAAATTAAATTAAATCAATTTTAATGCACTTTTGATCATAATTTCTGTTTTGCGAGACCATTTTTCATCATTTTGGTGGCACACACATCCACACGCAAGATCAGAGGTCAACTGCGTAACGAAAGTCGCCATCAATAACGTCATGATTCGAATTCCCTGACGCTTCGAAACCCGGACACTTCATCTTGTTTTATCAATTATGTGGATATTAGTTCGCATAATTATTGCCTAAACTGTGTTATTTGATGAATTCTAACATCAACTTTCATTTCAAATATGTTTGGACGCTGTGGCCAATGCTAAAGCAATTAAATTACATTAAATCATGTGATTACCAAAACTGTGAAACATTTCTGGTGAAATATTTCATAGGCGTCCGAAGCACCGGGAAGGCAAAGCAGAAATTTTTGGTTCTGATTTCCTTAAATTCTAGCAATTATTTATACAAAATATCGATTGTTTTGATGTTAACATCTTATTTGAGACCTAAAGAATGCCATTCACTAAAATTTCGGCCAAATTTGTGCGATTCATAAGTTAAATCGAGTGTCCGGAATTCGAATCAAAAGTGTCCGGATTTCGAATCAACTTTTATCAGTGTCCGAGGTTCGAAGCACAACAAGTTATTTTAATTTGGAATTTCTGAGGAAAAATGGTTAGAAAAGACATATTTTGCATGCATTCTTATTAAATTGACTGTTTATACTACATCCTGGTGATATTTCTACATTTCTAACTTATTACATGATTTTTTGCTAGCTATAACAAAAATGATCTGCTACTAAGTGTCCGAATTTCGAATCATGACGTTAGCTTTTCACTTGCGCTAACGTTTTCAAAGCGCTTAAGATATAAAATTGCTTCCAACTACCGGCAACATGTTCTTTTGCACATTAGTTAGTCACTCACTTGAAAAATAATCCCGAAAAATGTAAATAATTAGCAAGCACCATCAAAAAAACAAACGCGCTAAGTCTTCTGACGTTTGAATTTTGAATACCCATTCCAATCGAAGGCTGAAGAAAACCGAGTGGCCACCAACACCTTCAACATGCTGGTGCAGCGCCTGTTGGAGTGAGCAAGTGCTGCCAGGAAACTTTCGCTATAAATGCTCCTTTTCGTGAGTGTTCGCTTAAAATTTCGGCACAATTGGCTTAATGCTGGTAAAAGGAAAAGCATAACTTTTAATAAAAGTGAAAATAAACAGAAATGTTCACAAAAAGTTGCTCTACTCGTTAGTGTACTTGGTTTTAGTGAATTTCAAGGAATACTCCAGAGAATTATGTTCCATCAGTGCGAGCGGATGGTTGTGTTTGTTTACAAAGTGAAAAAAAAAAAAAAAAAAAAAAACAGGATTGGGCAGAGTCCGATTTGCGATCCCTTTCCGTCGGGTCGCAAGATTTTTCGTGTCCGTCGCGGCGTGCAACATCAACAAAACCCTATCATACCATTTCATCTCGATAAACATCGTAACTCGTCGTTCGCAAAGTTAATCAGTACCTCAATAAACATCAATCATTTAAAACTCGTGAAATCATCTCAAGTTAAAAATTACACTGTTTAACCCTTCAGTTTTAATTACAAATGATTTTGGTTCTATCTTTCCACGGCCGGCTGTCTAAGACTAAACCATTTCATTTAAAATTTAACAACCGATAAACGGGAAATGTCTCATCCGCAGCATCCGATTGTTTGCCTTGAGAATAGTATATAACACCTTTCAACAAACACTATGATTTTGGGTCGCTTCATCATCTTCTATGATGAATCCTGACCAAACACCCCATCCTACTAACAAGTTTTCAGGTTCCTGGCGCTCGTGGGGTGTAAGCACAGAGTAAATCAGCTGCCCTGGTAGCAACCTGCGTTAACTAACATTCCCGTCCCTTAAAATCGAAGTCTACAAACTGACATGGCGGGCGCCGTTGGTGGCCAATGACTGTTACCTATTCGCAATTGATCTAGCTTTAGAAATCATGGTGTTTTATCTTTTCGGCGCATTCATACATGTTGTTGATAAGGGAAACACTACTAGATCGTCGAAGCCTATGATCAGTAGTGCTGAAAGGATATTACGGTTCTGTTCAGCAACGGAAGGACAACCATGGGTGATCTCTCATGCTCATGCTCATGCTCATTTCAAGGAATACTCCAGATTATCCAGCATCATTCAAACACGACCGCTTATTAGGCTTAAAATGGGCATATTTCCCCTAGTTGCTTCGGCGTGATCTTCTCTTGGCATTGTTTTGTTTAACCGTTTTTGCTTCGTTTTCATTTTCTGTTTTGTAGTCGTCATCGTCCTCTGGAGAGATATCCATGGGTTTTGGTAGGTACTGCCAAAACCCATGGTGTTTTGCGATCGAGGTCGTTGGCTTGATTTTTGTTATAAAGTTATCTAAGCCCGAGCTCACGAACACTAGCGCGCTATATACAGGTGAATCTGTACAAGAAATGAGACTGTGTGCGTTTTTGTTTTGGAACAAATTTTGACCTAAAAGTGAAAATGCCGATCCCGTGTGATGTTCGGTTCTGCAAAACAAATTCGATAAATAAACTTTACAAATTATTCAAAATTCCTGCCGTCAGTGCCCAAGCAACGGGTTTGTGCAGAACATAACAAGTTTACCGCCAGCAGCAGTGGATGAAAGCTTGTCGGCTTCAAAAGCTCACAAACAACTCCCGGATTTGTGCGTAGCACTTTGTTCGTGGGGAACCAGCTTTCCTTGAAGCGGACAAAGATGTCGACTGGAAGCCAACGCTAAATTTAACCTTGATCCCCATGGCAAGGTTGTTATTTGACATTTATTTTATATCCGTTAATTAATATCACTTCTTCAGCCGCACCGGAATCGCTTCTGTTTTTCCGCAGCACGTCGAAGGCGGAACAAACACGATCGTGACCTCCAACCGGACTACAGCGGTACCGGACGGCATCGAACAGTACGGTCAAGCAAACGCCTTCACTTCTCCGCAGCTGGTCGTTTCAGAATCCTACGACCCAGCAAACTCCGGCGTTTTTTTCGGAATTGGCATTGGAAAATGATTTTTCAATGTTAGATGAATCTTTAGATTCTACAACTGCAAATGAAAGTTTTGTAACTGGTAAGTTGACATCATTTTTAACAGTAAACTTACTAACCATCAATCATAATATTACAGTGATCCAGCTTTTGCCCTCGTTCCGCCGCAGCAAGTTTCGGTCGAAACTTGTCATGAACAAAACTCGAGTTCGAATAGAGAAACTCGCAGTGCGTGTGACCAAGCCTTTGTCCGGCATCTTGTCGCGGGGAGTCCACTCAAGATCGTGCATTTGCTTTGGCCATCGAGAACTCATTTTCTGAAAGAGAATTCCGTCAAACCAACGATAATTCTTACCATTTTCCGATTTGTGCGATGACGAACTGTATAAACACAATAAAAAACGTGATCCGGGTTAAAAACTGTTCGCAAAAGGATGCTAAAAGTTGACCGCTGAATTTTTGCAGCACCAGGTTAAAAAAAAACAATTGCCAAACTGACGTTTCTTTAAAACGAATTTTTCCAACACGCACACTTTCAAAGATTACACGGTTCACAAACACACACATTCATAACCGCAGTACCAATACACTGGCGCGTAGATAACTCTATTGCTGCTGTTTTAGGTGGTGTTTCTTCTGATTCTGTTGCTTTTTTCTATTGCTGTTGCTGATGGTATTGGTGATGGTAGTGTTGGTGTTGGTGGTTGTGATGCTGGTGATGGTGTTGTTATTGTTGTTGTTGTTGTATGTGTATTCGTTGATTTTTTTATTTCTGCACACTTCTTCCCGTGATGAAGTGGATCAGCACAATGGCGGCAAGTCTTCACCTGCTGGTTGTACATAACGTACCCCCAATCATCCTCTACTTTAATAAAGGATGGAATTGGCTTCGTCCATCCGGACAATTCGAACTCCCTTCGGGATCCCTGGGAAGTACTCCCGCCAGACCTCTCTCCGAATGGAGTTGACTTCCCCGTAGGCCTCGAGATGAGTGGCGATTAATTCGTTCGGCAAGTGCGGCGGCAAATCGTGGACGCGAACTTGGATGGAGTTGTCCTCCAGGAAAACAGGTATGCGGAAGGCTTGACCCCTGCATCCTACCTTGTGTTTGAGGTTATGGTGGTCGACTAGGTCCGAAGCTTCCTCCGGCGATCCTAGCTCGATGATGACGTGGTTTCGGGTGTTGTTGAGTTGAACGTTTTTTAAACGTTTAAGGTCAAGTTTGAGGTCGTTGGTGATGAACTTCGAAACGGATTCAATGTCCGGCCTCACCGGCATGACGTTAAAGTCAATCACGACGGCGTTCCGCCGATATTTCGGCATGGTGAACGATTTTTTTTAACACGGCCCGGCAGGGGAAAAAAGAACATAGGAAATTCGTAGGTGCTAGTGTTTACGTCCGACAGCAGCAAGAGCAAGCTGTCGTCTGCTCTCAATGACAAATTTCCTGAAAAAAAAAACACATTTTGTACAACAAAATTTGAACCATTTTTCCAAGACATGAATGCCACAAATGTGGTAAAGTGTCTATGACAAAAAAAATCTCAATATTTACCCTTGTATTTTCCTTTTAAAAGTTACAATGTATATAAGAATAAAAATGATGAAAAAAAAACGATTTTGTCATTTTTTGCCTTTCTTACTATTTGTGATTTTAAACCATTTCCAGTTATATGACTTGACCACAAGTCTTGAACATATTATTACCGAAAAGTTCGTCCAATTTCCGATAAACTTTTTTAATAAAATATTTTAGGAATTTTAAAAATATCCCTGATAATCCCTGGTCTTAAAATATGTTTATGCTCTATTCAACAGTCAACCAAACCTTTTTTAACATCATGAAAAAATATCGGAAAGATTACAATATAATTTGTTTCAATTCATTTAGGAAAAATATTATAATGACAAATTGTGACACACAAAAAAAGAGATTTTTTATCATTTAAATTTTTTTGATATTTAATATCTATTATTAATAGGTAAATCATTAAATTTCAGGAATTGTAATATAAATCGGAGGATTATAAAAATGACCATTTTTAATTAAAAAAGTTTTCATTTCTCATAAGAAATCTACATGATAAAAAAAGTTACCTAATCCACCTTTAGGTGGTTGGTGCCTTCCTCACATTTATATAGTGAATATCTTCATTCTGAATTGCATCATTCCCCCTTAACGCGTTTAACAAATTAAGCTTCATTACTCATTTCTTGGGCTAGTGCATTTTCACGGCAAAAATCGAAATTTCGCGGCATGCCAATTACAAAACATTGGAATTGTGGATGGTCCCTTTCCAATTTTTGCAATAGGGAAATTTAAGTATTTTAATAACGTCCAGGCAAAGCTTCATTAATAAGAGCTTTTTTTCAATTTATTTATAATTCCAGTAAAATATAATACTTTGCAAAATTGTTAGTTAATTTGTATTCAATGTGTAGTGATTTATGAACCAATTGAATTAAATAACATTATTTATATTCAAAATATTCAAATGCAATTTGTTCATCGTTATTTTAATATCGTTAAAAAAATAAAATAAACTTTGAAAAATTAAAAATTGAAAAGCCTTTTTTTGCGTATTGATAAATGTCCTTTTAAAATATTTTTTGATCATTTTCGAATAAAGAAATTTTACTAGAAATTTTAACAAAAAACGTTACTTAATCCACCTTAAGGTGGTTGGTGCCTTCCTCGCATTCATGTTGTATTTAGGTTGTATTTACAAATTAATTAAAGAGTTTTTTTATTTATTTTTTTCATTTTTTTTTAATGATTATTGATTTTACTTGAACAGCAATTTTCAATTCTTTTTTTTTACCAACTCTCCAAAATAAAGGAGAAAAGTCTCATGAGTTATATATTTCAGTAAAAAGTTCGTGTAAATCTTTGTCGAGACAAAATGATGTATTCAGCAACATAATTAATACAGATTTTTTCCAGAAGAGTCGCAGACACTGCTTAAGCAATGTGGCAACCGGGCGATATGCATGCAAGGGGGTGTGGCTGCCAATCCCCCGCTCAGACCAAAATCCCTACGCATGCTGCGACTCTCGCGCGTAAGCAAAAAGACCCGGCCTTTGAGGTTATGCAAAAATCACCCTTTTTTGTAGCTACAAAAAAACTTTTTCATGGCATAACTTTAAAAGTACTTCACTAAACAGAATAAAATTTAATAGGGTCTTAGGGGACCCCAAAACGAACAGAATAAGGCGGATCCGGCCAAAATCGGTTCAGCCAGTTCTGAGATAATCGTGTGGAAAAAAAATCATGTCTACACACATCCCCACAGACATTTGTTCAGAATTTGATTCTGAGTCGATAGGTATACGTGAAGGTATATCTAGGAGTCGTATTTAAGAAGTTCATTTTTCGAGTGATTTTATAGCCTTGCCTCAGTGAGGTGAGGAAGGCAAAACTATCTGCAATTTGATGAATATGCTAATGAACAATATCATATCTAAGATAAAGCCTCTGAAGAGTGTTAAATTTATACCTAAGTGCTCATAACTTTTGATAGGATTATCTGATCTTCGATGTTTTAGACTCATTGAAAAGGTCTTTCAAATACCTTTCTAAAAGTGTATAACAAGATGGATTTCCTTTTTACAATCTTTCGAAGTTTTGCCAAAATCACTTTTGAAGTACTTTTCTAAACTTCATAATATTAACTAGGGTCTTGTGGGACCCCGAGACGGATCGAATGAGACCAAAACGGTCCAAATTGGTTCAGCCAGTCCGGTGATAATCGGGTGCATTTTTTTTGGTGCACGGACTTACAGACATACACATACACAGACTTTTGTTCAGAATTTGATTCTGAGTCGATAGGTATACGTGAAGGTGTCGTCTACGATGTCTCGAATAAAGAAGTTCATTTTTCTAGTGATTTTACAGGCAAAACTAATTTTACTCTTCGCTTGAAAATTTTATTTAATATTAATCAAAAACCTGTACCTCGGGAAGCGATTTTCTGATCGATTTGTTGTCTGCAGTTAAGGTATAGGTAATGATGAGGAAAATTGTGAGAAAATAGTTACGCTCTAACAAAATACAATTTTTTTATTAACTTTTTTTTTCAAAGAGTAAAATGTTTTAATTAAAGGATCTTTCAAGCCACAGAAAAGTATGAGTATAAATTATCTCTTTTCATAATGTACTTTGAAAAATGACCAGAAATCACTTTAATGGTAAGATACCATCCATAAGGGACAGTTTTTGGAAATTTAAACCCCTTTCCCCCACCCCCCTTCTTGGACATTTGTCCATACAAAAAAAAAATCTGTTTTGTATGGAGCGTGGACATTTACCACCCCCCACCTCCCTAAAGTGTCCACGTGGTTTATGGATGGCCGCTTAATCGAATTTGCAATTGACAAGATCTTTACGATTTTTTTTATTTTATAAAAACGCATCGAATAAAGTTAAAACCATTTGAGGGGTTAACTTTTAGTTAAAATGTATATTTTTGAATTTTTATTCAATATTTTAGAACAAAAGATGATATTTTTTTATGAAAACTTGCCATTTTTTCGTTCTATGAAAACATTGTTCCTGAGGCAAAAACCTATCGATTTGAGATAGTCCAAAGGTTTCAGCAACATTGCCTTTTTTTGGACACACTAGAAGTGTCCATGTATGTCCACTTGTCCACTTCTGAAAATATTTTTTCAGGTTGCTGAGAAAAATTTCACAATTATCAATCCGATAAAATTATTTTCACAATGGCTCAAAACCGGTCTAATTATTTCGGTCAAGGAACCCCCCCCCCCCCCCCCCTCCAATTTTGAGCCCGATAGAGCCCGATTATTTTTCAAATCATGCTGTTTTCGTGGAGAACCACACTTTAAATGGCTAATTATTCAAAGTTATTTTCAACATTTATGTTATCGAAGTGGTCAGTAAATGCCACCACCGATTCAGCACGGACACAAACCCTTTCCCTCCGCGAAAAACATCAGCAAAATTCCACGATCCACCCCCCCGAAAAAAAGCGCCATTTCTATGCAGTCCACGAGGGGGTGGCCTCTCCTCCAGCTCCAGCGGAAAGCTATCAGCGAACCATCTGTTGTGTGGTGCGTTGCGCCAACAAAGCAGGGAGACAGATGAAATTGTGTCTGCTGGCGACTTCCGGTGTGGCGCGGGCCGCTTTGTGACAATGGCCTGTCGCCGTCGCGATGCTCCCAGGAGGGGCTTTCCGCTTTCGTTAATACATCCATCACGTGGCATTAGAGACAAAGGGAATTGGTAGGAGACTCTTTGTTGATTTTTGTTTCGACTTTTTTTTTCAAGCTGAATGACGTTTTGATGGGATTTGCCGGGAATCGATTGTTTGGAAATTGGTACGTCGGATAGATGGAGCGAGAAAACACCGGCCGGAAGTGGACACTTCCTCTTCACTGGTGACAAACTGAAGTTGAAATAGTTCAAATTTTGGGAGGTTTGTCGATGGAATTGAAATGCCAAAAAATTGCTGGCTCGGTCTGTGTCTGTGAAATGTGATTTAAACCTGTTGGGTTAGTGTACTCTACTCATCCTATATTTCCCTGTCAAGAGTGCACACGCAAAAAAAAGCGTTCCCGTAGCCATGAACAAAAAATCACGAATTTAGCAAACAAACGTGTTCATGGAAACGTGAACAAATTCATGAAATCATGGTACAAAAATCATGAAATCATGATATGCACTTCATGAAGTTATGAACTAGTTCACGAACTTGTGATCCTTGTTTAAAGCCAAAAGATTGCGTTACTTTTTCGAAGTCGACCAGTAACGCTTGGGAAATCAGACGTGTTTTGACCTGCTGGCCAGCTGGTTGGTGGATTTGGTGTGCGTGTTGATTTTCAGAGAGAAAATAAAATGATTAGTGTGATTGAATTTATCAATTGGCCTCTGGGGCATGTTCGCGTGGTTAAGGTAAGTTATGTAAGGGGCAATTGTTTACATGGAGAGGAGTATTATTTCAAGGAAAAAGTATAGTCCAGAGTCGATTTTCCATTATTTTGACTCTGGGTGACAATGCATGTAGGCATTTATGTGAACAGGGGCAGATCAAGTATTTTCAGTATTTCGGAAATTTCAAGAATTCCAGGTACTTAAAGTTTTTAAGAAATATTTCAGTATTTAATGTTTCCAAAATAGGTAATTCAATTAAAGTGTTTCAAAATTCAAGTATTTCGAGTATATATTCCAAGTATAACAAGTGTTTCAAGTATTTCAAGTGTTTTAAGTATTTCAAATATTTCAAGTATTTCAAGCATTTCAAGTATTTCTTGTAATTTAAATTTTAAAAGTTTTTAAGATATTCAAAGTATTCCAAATATTCAAAGTATTTGAAGTATTCAAATATTTAATATTTTAAAAGTATTTAAAATATTTAAATAATTCCAAGTATTTATTATACATCAAATTCTCAAAGTATGCAAGTATTTCAAGAATCAAAGAAGATCAAGTATCTAAATTTTTCAATGTATGAAAGCAGGGTTTTGAAGTCAGGTGAGTTTTGATAAAGTTGGAGTCGACTCTGGTTTCTGAAATTTTTGCGATTCGATTCAAATTGCAACATCAGCTTTCCAACAAGATTTGAATTCACCTACTCAAGCTTTAAAGAATTGTCTGGCTCCAACTCCCGCCCTAAAAGGACCTTACTCCATTTGTATTTTTGTATTTTTAAATTTTTGTATTTTTGTATTTTTGTATTTTTGTGTTTTTGTATTTTTTTTATTTTTTTATTTTTGTATTTATGTATTTTTGTATTTTTGTATTTTTGTATTTTTGTATTTTTGTATTTTTGTATTTTTGTATTTTTGTATTTTTGTATTTTTGTATTTTTGTATTTTGGTATTTTTGTATTTTTGTATTTTTGTATTTTTGTATTTTTGTATTTTTGTATTTTTGTATTTTTGTATTTTTGTATTTTTGTATTTTTGTATTTTTGTATCTTTGTATTTTTGTATTTTTGTATTTTTGTATTTTTGTATTTTTGTATTTTTGTATTTTTGTATTTTTGTATTTTTGTATTTTTGTATTTTTGTATTTTTGTATTTTTGTATTTTTGTATTTTTGCATTTTTGTATTTTTGTATTTTTGTATTTTTGTATTTTTGTATTTTTGTATTTTTGTATTTTTGTATTTTTGTATTTTTGTATTTTTGTATTTTTGTATTTTTGTATTTTTGTATTTTTGTATTTTTGTATTTTTGTATTTTTGTATTTTTGTATTTTTGTATTTTTGTATTTTTGTATTTTTGTATTTTTGTATTTTTGTATTTTTGTATTTTTGTATTTTTGTATTTTTGTATTTTTGTATTTTTGTATTTTTGTATTTTTGTATTTTTGTATTTTTGTATTTTTGTATTTTTGTATTTTTGTATTTTTGTATTTTTGTATTTTTGTATTTTTGTATTTTTGTATTTTTGTATTTTTGTATTTTTGTATTTTTGTATTTTTGTATTTTTGTATTTTTGTATTTTTGTATTTTTGTATTTTTGTATTTTTGTATTTTTGTATTTTTGTATTTTTGTATTTTTGTATTTTTGTATTTTTGTATTTTTGTATTTTTGTATTTTTGTATTTTTGTATTTTTGTATTTTTGTATTTTTGTATTTTTGTATTTTTGTATTTTTGTATTTTTGTATTTTTGTATTTTTGTATTTTTGTATTTTTGTATTTTTGTATGGTTCGTTGACATTACATTAAATGGTCGTAATTTTTAATTTGATGAATTTTGATATGTCACATGACATGGTTCCTTTCACATTCCGAAGTGTCCCCAAATGGTCACCGGTTACCGGTGACCCGTTCCGAAGTGGCCAGGTTGGGCCAGAGAACGTTGGCATCACTTGTAATGGTCATAGTTTTTAATTTGATGAATTTTGATATGTCACATGCCATGGTTCCTAGTAAATTCCGAAGTGTCCCCAAGTGGCCACCGGTGAGCTATTCCGAAGTGGCCAGTTTGGACCAGAGGACGTTGCCATCACTTGTAATGGTCATAGTTTTTAATTTGATGAATATTGCTTGCAAACTCTCCGAAGTGGCCAGTTTGGACCAGAAGCCGTTGGCATCACTTGTAATGGTCATAGTTTTTAATTTGATGAATTTTGATATGTCACATGACATGGTTCCTTGTAAATTCCGAAGTGTCCTCAAGTGGCCACCGATGACCTGTTCCGAAGTGGCCAGGTTGGACCAGAGGACGTTGGCATAACTTGTAATGGTCATAGTTTTCAATTTGATGAATTTTGATATGTCACATGACATGGTTCCTTGCAAATTTCGAAGTGTCCCCAAATGGTCACCGGTTACCGGTAACCCGTTCCGAAGTGGCCAGGTTGGACCAGAGAACGTTGGCATCACTTGTAATGGTCATAGTTTTTAATTTGATGAATTTTGATATGTCACATGCCATGGTTCCTAGTAAATTCCGAAGTGTCCCCAAGTGGCCACCGGTGAGCTATTCCGAAGTGGCCAGTTTGGACCAGAGGACGTTGCCATCACTTGTAATGGTCATAGTTTTTAATTTGATGAATTTTGATATGTCACATGACATGGTTCCTTGCAAATTCCGAAGTGTCCCCAAGTGGCTACCGGTTACCGAGGACCCGTTCCGAAGTGGCCAGTTTGGACCAGAGGACGTTGCCATCACTTGTAATGGTCATAGTTTTTAATTTGATGAATTTTGATATGTCACATGACATGGTTCCTTGCAAATTCCGAAGTGTCCCCAAGTGGCCACCGGTTACCGGGGACCCGTTCCGAAGTGGCCAGTTTGGACCAGAGGACGTTGCCATCACTTGTAATGGTCATAGTTTTTAATTTGATGAATTTTGATATGTCACATGACATGGTTCCTTGCAAATTCCGAAGTGTCCCCAAGTGGCCACCGGTTACCGGTGACCCGTTCCGGAATGGCCAGGTTGGGCCAGAGGACGTTGCCATCACTTGTAATGGTCATAGTTTTTAATTTGATGAATTTTGATATGTCACATGACATGGTTCCTTGCAAATTCCGAAGTGTCCCCAAGTGGCCACCGGTTACCGGGGACCCGTTCCGAAGTGGCCAGTTTGGACCAGAGGACGTTGCCATCACTTGTAATGGTCATAGTTTTTAATTTGATGAATTTTGATGTCACATGCCATGGTTCCTAGTAAATTCCGAAGTGTCCCCAGGTGGCCATCGGTTACCGGTGACCCGTTCCAGAGTGGCCAGGTTGGACCAGGTCCGTCGGCATTGCTTCAATAAAGCAGGTTCTTAATATCTTTCATCTGCGGCCAAAAAATCCAAAATCGGTTAAATTATCTAATTTTGGTATGCGAATAACTGATTGCAGATAAAAATATCCGTACCCGGCCCAAAATTAAATAGTTCATCACGTAATAATTGAATGATACCCTGCAACTGTCACTTTTCCGTATAAGGATTTCTGAACGTTCTTCGCCTCTGTTTCAAAGCTGTGGCAACGCCCACAAAATTCCCCCGAAGAAAAATTTCATGCTTTTTGTTCGCATGAGCATGAACAAATGTATGATTTGTTTCCCATTACCATGAACGAAGTTTATGAATACGAGATCAGGAAAAACGTAACCAGACCTGGCGTTACGGTTTTTCGTGAACAAACGTTCATGGAAATCGGTTGCAAACATGCATTTGTTCACGGTGCAAAATCTTATCATAAAATTTGCTTTGTTTCCTATTTTCATGGTACGTTGTTCACGTTTACGCGAACGGACTTTTTTGCGTGCACTGCCATATTTCAAAACCCAGCATGAAATCAATCTTCTAATGAACATATACTCAGCAGAGTGTGTACCAATCGTTCCGAACAACATTTATTACAACATGTTGATGCATAGAATCTACTTGAGTTCTGCCAATGTCACCCGAGAGCCCAGCAGGTTCCTACAGTTTCAAAGGAGACCGGTAGACCCTCGTAAAGTATATCTGAAATGTCCAGCAACTCCCATTTGTCGTACACATTGGAGAAGGTTGCAATCGAGCCTAGACGATACAAATTGAATGCACAGATAATGGGATGTGATTTTGTGTCATTTTGAGTGGATTATAAATTAAACAAATATGAGCAAATATTCAAGTCTGATAGACTGAGATGCAAAAGCCTAGTCTAGAGCTGTTCCACAAGTGAAATTGGTCCAGAATAGGCAACATATACTCATGTTGGTGACACACCCACCCACACACACAAATACACTGAAACGCATTTTATTACTCTGGCCATTACCGAAACAATTTGTGCATGTTAATTTATCTATCGTACCGAAAGGAACGAACAGGGTTTTGCTTTTGTTTTCCAGCAGTCCTACAACAGCAGCTCCACACGTGGTAGATTGTCCTAGTTCTAGTCATAGACTTCCCTCTGTTTTTGAGGTGGATGTCCCTTAAATTGTGTACGTTCAGATGATTTGCACTCAGTTCATTGTGAAAAGCAGATAGAGAGTTATGGAGAGGCCAAAACTGGGTAATATGGAAGAGACTCGACAATAAAACTGCATTAGATTGTGTTGAACGTAACCTGATGCAAAAACAAGCCATTTGAGTCTGTTAATACAACACAATTTTGACTGTTTTATCAATATTAATTGACTTTAAAATAAATTTCATGATTGTTGATAAAATTAATTTAACTAAGAAGGAATGTCACCATCTATTCATAATGTGTCGTTTGCAACTTGGATACAACTCACTGTTCATACTTATAAAACTGTCGAATTGGTGTCTTTGGCAAAGTGTACAGTGTAAGTGTATATACAATAGTCACGGCAAAAAATCGAGTAATTTTCATGCGTAATTTGCCGTATTAAAAAAAAATACTTGCAAAAATACAGGCTTGAATTATAGAAGTAAAAACCATTGAAAAAAACCTGTTCAAGTACAGTCCAGACTCGATTAACCGATGCCTCAATTATCCGAAGTTTCGATTATCCGAAGTTTGATTGTCCGAAGGTTTGTATGGGACTTCGGATAATCGAATCACGAACAAAACCAATTTTTGTGTTTTTTTTATTTCAATATTTAATCACCGCCATTTTGGCCGCCATCTTGGATTTAACAATTGTAAATCCTTTTAGAGTAGTTTTGGAGTCAGACAGAAATCAACAATAAAAAAAAGACAACGAAAAATATTTTTTTTAAAATAACGTGTTTTTTTTAACTTTGCAGGATAACTACAAAGTAGAACAGACAAAAACAAAAATTAAAAAATAATCATAACGGGTTTGCATGTGGGTAATTCTCCGCTAACTCACACAGCAGTTGCCCCGACCCCTCTTCGATTTGCGTGAAACTTTGTCCTAAGGGGTAACTTTTGTCCCTGATCACGAATCCGAGGTCCGTTTTTTGATATCTCGTGACGGAGGGGCAGTACGACCCCTTCAACAGTTGAATATGCGAAAAAAGAGGTGTTTTTCAATAATTTGCAGCCTGAAACGGTGATGAGATAGAAATTTGGTGTCAAAGGGACTATTATGTAAAATTGTACGCCCGATTTGATGGCGTACTCAGAATTCCGGAAAAACGTATATTTCATCGAAAATAACACTTATTTTTTTTTTGAACGCTGCCATTTTCCGTTACTATACTGTAAAAAAAATTGGAACATGTAATTTTATGGGAAATTTAATGTAATTTTCAAATCTTTATTGACCCAGAAGGGTCAGTTTTTCACTTAGAACAAAATTTTTCATTTTAAAATTTCGTGTTTTTTCTAACTTTGCAGGGTTATTTTTTACGAGTTTTACAATATTCTACAAAGTTGTAGAGCAGACAATTACAAAAATGTTGATATGTAAACATAAGGGGTTTGCGTGTAAACATTACGAGTTATCGCGATTTTACGAAAAAAAGTTTTGAAATGTTGGTCGTAGTTATTCATGCCCGTTCATGGTCACCCGCGACAGACACGGACGACGAAACGAAGAGAAACGCAAAAAAGAACTTTTTCAAAACTTTTTGCCTTCCTCACCTTACTGAGGAAAGGCTATAAAATCACTCGAAAAACGAAATTCTTATTTTGATTTCCTAGATTCACCTTCATGTATACATATCGACTCAGAATCAAATTCTGAGCAAATGCCTGTGTGTGTGGTGGGATGTTGATAAAAAAAATGCACTGGATTATCTCGGCACTGGCTGAACCGATTTGAACCGTTTTGTTCTCATTCGATCCGTCTTGGGGTCCCATAAGTCGCTATTGAAAATTATAAAGTTTAGTTAAGTACGATTTTAGCAAAAGTCTGGAAGATTGTAAAAAGGGTGGTTTTTGTAAGAAACCCTGTCATGTTATACATTTTTAGAAAGGTTTTCAAAAGACCTTTCCAACGAATTCAAAAGAATCAAAAGTCCACTTTTTAGAGGCCGGATCTCAAATAATTTGATGAAAACGTTGTCCGGATCAATCATGCGACCTGTCGTTGGAAAGGTAATCAAATAACCTTTCCAACGAGTTCAAAAGATTGAAGATCTGGCAACCCTATCAAAAGTTACAAGCACATAAGTGCCCTGAATTATGCAGATCTGACTACCCAATTTGATGGTTACAGCGAATGACCAAGAAGGTTAAAGCTGCCAGAAATAAACGAATTAACAAAAACAACAACAATGTGGGGGTATGAATAATGAATCAAGTTGATAGAACACTGAAAGGTCCGCCCTTTTGTATCTCTTTTGGATAGCATTACCCTCTTAAAGTGAGGAAGGCACCAACCACCTAAGGGTGGATTAAGTAACGTTTTTTCGTAAAATCGCGATAACTCATGATGTTTACAAGCAAACCCCTTATGTGTACATAGCAAAATTTTTGTAATTGTCTGCTCTACAACTTTGTAGAACATTACTACACTCTAAAAAATAACCCTGCAACGTTAGAATTGAGACGAAATTTTAAAATGAAAAATTTTGTTCTAAATGAAAAAATTACCGAGTAGGCTGTAGATTCGAAAAGAACATTAAATTTCCCATAAAATGACATGTTCCAAAAAAATGTACAGTTGAGTAACGGAAAATGACAGAGTTTCAAAACTTTTTTAGTGTTTTTTTTCGATGAGAAATACGTTTTTGCGGAATTCTGAGTACGCCATCAAATCGGGTGTCTAATTTTACATAAAAGTCCCTTTGATACCAAATTTCTATCTCATCACCGTTTCAGGCTGCAAATTATTGAAAAACACCTCTTTTTTCGCATGTTCAAAAATGGAAGAGGTCGTACCGCCCCTCCGTCACGAGATATCAAAAAACGGACCTCGGATTCGTGATCAGGGACAAAAGTTACCCCTTAGGACAATGTTTCACGCAAATCCAAGAGGGGTCGGGGCAACTTTTCCCGATTTCGTGTTGGTTGATGAGTTGGTAGAGAATTACCGTAAACCGGGGTGACTTTGATAGGATTTCAATTTGTTTATAGAATATTTTCCAAAAGGTAAGGTTTTTCTTAAGATTATTATTTTTAAAACATGTACTGGGGTAGGCCACACAAAGTCCATGCACTATTTCGGAAAAAAAAAATTTCAACAATGTTTAGAAAAATAGTTATGTTAAAAAAAATTTGTTTTAATTCCGGGGTGACTTTGATAGTCATAGTTTTTCTTGTTAAAATCATATTTAAGATGTTCAAACTTCATTTGTACGTTAAATGTACCATCACTAAAGTAGTTGATATAGTATTTTAGAAGAAAAAAATCTATGTTTATATTTAGTTAACTAAGTGTATAAGCTTTTAAGCAAAATACATATAAATTTTAGGTAAAATTGTTTAAAAGTCGGAATTTTGCCTGAAATTTGTTAAATTAGTTTGTTTATAAAATTATCGATTTATATTGCATTTTATACTGAATTCGAAGCACAAATCACAAGTTTTCACATTTTACATGAAATTTGTTCAACTGAAATTGCCTATAAATTTAGAGAGTTTTTATAATTGTGTTTCAAACTTTTTTAACCTTCTCCTAGTGGAAAATTGTCCAAAGAATCCGAAAATTCATTCCGTTTTCCGATTAAAAATCATGTTCATTGAGAAAATCATGACACTTTGAGAAGTTTAAAATAATGACTTTCATCAACATTTAAGAACTATAGTTAACTAACTTTTTAAACTTGTCAAAATTTTATGAAAAGTTCTTCTTGAGGTACTTTGAACACTTCTCTACCACGGTCAGTATGTTTCTAAACCATTCCTTACGTATTTTAATTGTACTCTTCATTTTGCGGATAAATCGCAAACCTATCAAAGTCACCCCGGCTATCAAAGTCACGCCGTTTTACGGTACCCATGTATTCTTCAAGAATTATAAGAAATTTACGAAAAAGTTTTTTGTTTTTGAAAAAAAATGATTTTTCCATTTTTATCAAGTTTTCGAAGTTTTCACCACTTAAACTTAATCGTGTGCTATCGAATGATATTTTTTTCGGAAAGTTCAGCCAATTTTACATAAGAATGACCCTTTAGATGTTTGGGGATTTTTAATTTAATCAATATTTGTATGGTGAGCGGTAGTAGCGGTTTGTTTCTTTTTTTCAGGAAAATTGCCACATACAAGCAGTGCACGAGCCACAACAAACGTCCAAAGGGTAATTTTTATGTAAAATTGGCTGAACTTTCCGAAAAAAATACTTTCAAAAGCACTCGCTTAAGATTTACGGATAAAATACTTTACTGACTTGTGAAAAGAATTAAGAGTGATATTATTCGTAAAAGACAACTTGAAATTTTGTAAACTTTTAAACGTTTTTCAAAGTATTGGAAGAACATATGTATATTTGATTCAGCAAATCTCGGTATATTTGAAGAATGTTCATAAGGTCATAAGCACTCTGATATCAAAGGAAAATTTGTTAGCTGTGGATATCACTTAGTTGTATCTCTTTAAGTCCCAAATTTCAAATTTGTCCAAATAATTCGTGAACAGTTTTTGTTATGCCTAGGAGTCATATCGGCAAAGTGTACGGATTTCTGCTCAGCAAGAGTTGGTTGAGATAAGACGGACGTTGTGTTTTTGGCCATGCAAGGGGAACAGCATCCAACTCCATCGTGCCTGACATCACGGAAAAAAGTGTTCCGGAAATCGTGAATTGTGTTCATGAATTTTAGAACCACGAAGGAATTTATTTATAAGTATGGTACTATAAACGTGGTTCTAAAGTTAATGAACACAATTCACGAATTCCGGAATTTTTTTTCTGTGTATAAATATTGGGCAAAAATTAGGGACCATCCAAAAACCACGTGGACATTTTTTTTTAATCTCAGACCCCCCCTCTCATGGACAATTTCCATAGAAAACAAATCTTTATTGTATGAAGCGTGGACAATCCGGGACCGTGGTGTAGGGGTAAGCGTGATTGCCTCTCACCCAGTCGGCCTGGGTTCGATCCCAGACGGTCCCGGTGGCATTTTTCGAGACGAGATTTGTCTGATCACGCCTTCCGTCGGAAGGGAAGTAAATGTTGGCCCCGGTCTAACCTAGAGGTTAGGTCGTTAGCTCAGTCCAGGTGTAGGAGTCGTCTCCCTGGGTCCTGTCTCGGTGGAGTCGCTGGTAGGCAGTTGGACTAACAATCCAAAGGTCGTCAGTTCGAATCCCGGGGTGGATGGAAGCTATGGTGTAAAAAGAGGTTTGCAATTGCCTCAACAATCAAGCCTTCGAACACCTAGTTTCGAGTAGGAATCTCGCAATCGAGAACGCCAAGGAAATGCTGTAGAGCGAATAATTTGATTTTGATTCGTGGACAATCGCTGATATCCCCCCCCCCCCCAGGTGTCCACGTGGTTTATGGATGGTCCCTAGGGTGCCCAAAAAAAAATGACCCCCACAAGCATAAAACGGGTTTTTGGGTTATTTTAAGCATCTGACCAAATTTTGAGCGGAATTGGTTGAGATTAACCCATAAATACCCGAGCCTGAAGTTGGTGAAAAAAATATTTTTCATACAAAAATTACATTTTTGAATCGCTAATAACTTTTCAGGATCGAGTTTTAAAGCTTTGGTATGTTCTACAAAGTTGTAGAGCATTAAATTTCCAATAACAATCTCACTTTTGGGAATATTTGGATGGAAGTAGCGCACCGTGCAGACCAAACCGTAAGAAACTTGGGTTTTCCATATTTTTTTCGATTTTTCCCATATAAACTTCACCTCTGAGTATCAATGATTATCGATTTTGCTCATATTTGGCCCAGAGTCCTAAAATAGCTCAAGGAACAATAATCAGCTTGTGTAGCGAGGTTTTGAAAAAAAAGTTCCATATTCTGGGCACCCTAATGGTCCCTTATCCAGGAGTAAATTAAAAAGTAATTTTTTCCCAGTTCTTGAGAGGATCACCCTTGAAGAGTATCTGGGCCGGCATTTACAAAGCGGATTCAGTGGCTGTTTTTTACTCAACTAATGTTAACATATTGAGGTTGATTTTAACATTCCATAGGTCACCTTCCTAAGGTGTCGTTGATAAGGTCCAGCTTGTAACGATGCACTTCCCTTTACTAAGCAATCGAATCTAGAAAAGAAACGATCACCAGTTGTATTGGTCCGAGCCGGGATTTGAACCCCGATCTACCGCTTACGAGGCGGAAGCGTTACCACTAGGCTACGTGACTCGGTCTCCAGGAGCCGTGAATAAATATTTCCAACGCAGATCTGTTTCAGGTTCCGGTGAACAGCAGCTCCACATCCCGGGTCCACACGCGGTTGAACTGGCAAGCGAAAAAAAGAAACTTGACAGTTCGAGCTAAACTGTTCTTAATTGATCATGATCACTCGTCATAAACATGAACAAAAATTTATAAAACAAAGAATTTTTAGCACGAAAATATGGAAATTTTCATGAAATCATGAAAAGCATGATTCACAAACTTGCGAATGAAATTTTACGACGTAAATTATCTGCATGCATAAAAATCGTAAAATCATGAATATTTTGTACGATTTCATGAAATTTAGTCATTTTTTCATTAAAAACCCGATTTAATCCCACCTGGGGTGAGATAGAGCCTTTCTTACTAAAGAATATAACGATGGTACTTCTTTCAATTCATAACATTGACTTTGTTTAGAAGAAGAAGAAAGTCTTATGATGAAAGCAAAGTATTATACATGATATGATTTCCAAAAGAAACAAAAAACGCCATTTTCACATAAAGAATATTTTTAATCGTAAATATTCTTAATCAAACAAGCGTATATGACAAACGCGAGCATAGCAAGCTTCACATGCGCCAGTGACAACGCACACCGCGGTAGGCGCAAAGAAAACCCGAGGTATAAGTGAACCGCGTGTGCCGCACGGTGCAGGGAAGATAGCCATTCAGCTTCTACGAATGTGACAGAGTCAGAGATAGCTATTTTTAACAACCGCACCACTACACACTCAATCACGAGTACCTTAGGTAGAAAGCCATTGGCGTCGCCAGCATTGAAAACTTTGAAAACGATATAAACGATGAAAAGCTTAAAAAGCTCCTATTGGAATCCAATGAACCCTGTTAAATAAACTTACGAAATCACGAAAAAATTGAGTCTACTTTTAGGCGATTTTCGGAGCCCACGGAAAACAAATAGATTGTAGCCGGATGAATGTCCTATGTCACAAAAGTTTTTAAATAAACATTGGACAGTTATGCAAAAACAAACAGGGCAAAAGAAACCGAAAAGCTACGATATCTTACATGTTGTAGGAAACATCGGTAGACAAGCTACTACAAACGAGTATAAGTCGAGCCAGCAAATATATGCGCCAGCATTCTCGCGCCAGTATTCGAAGCTCAACTTGACAACTTGGCGACGAAGCTTCGAAGCGTCGAAAATCGATGCAGTGTGATTTTTGACGATTTTTCCGATTAAAATTCATGCTGAATCGACATATTTACGAAGATGGAAATGACGTCCTGGCTTAAAGTAAAACCTATACCTTTCTTTAGTAAGAAAGGCAAAAAGTAAATCGTTCTAAAAATTGATCGGGATTGCCGATCGATGTCGAATTTGTTTCAGATGCTCACTCATGGTCTGTACTATAAATGTAGCAAGAAATTTTGAATAAAATCAGAAATGAAAAATGTTGGTGAAGGTCACCCGGTGGACTTTTACCTTTTTTTAGGGATTTTTTTTTCTTTTGGTAGGTTAATCAAATGGCTCTAACTCCAGAACCAGATTATGGATCTGGATGAAAGTTTGGGAGGTTGTAGAGCTCGAAAAATGCAATTTTTGAGATAAATAAAAAATATGAAAATGAAAAAAATTTACCATATTTTCATTTGAAAACTGTGTATTTTGTTGAATAGTCTGGCCGCATCCGAAAACAGATGGATATTTCGAAATTTGCGCGGCAACTCGCCCAGGTTCAGCACACTAGCTTTCATCTGCACTCAGAAGAATCGAAATCGGATATATGGGAGCTGAGAACGGCGCGACACAAAATTTAGCAAAATTTTACCACATACGAACATCACTCGACCTCCACGGAATTTATTTTCTCAAAATTCGAGGATTCGAGATAGACGAGTTCTGTCAAGGTGAATCGATAGAGCGTCGAAAATCGATGCAGTGTGATTTTTTGACGATTTTTCCGATTAAAATTCATGCTGAATCGACATATTTACGAAGATGGAAATGACGTCCTGGCTTAAAGTAAAACCTATACCTTTCTTTAGTAAGAAAGGCAAAAAAGTGATATTCATGCTTTCATAAACGAAAATTAAAGAATACTCGTGCAAAAATTTTTGGCCGTGAATAAAATTCATAAATTTATGATTTTTTTCGCACGTTTTTATGAAAAAAAAAATTCATGAAATAATGAAAGTATCACGGAATCATGAATGAATTCATGATTCCTCGCACACTTTTTGCATGTATCAGCGTTCAGTTACAGCTTATAAAATGTGTTTTCAGCTGAAATCGAGTTATAA
This sequence comes from Culex pipiens pallens, assembly GCF_016801865.2. Classification (NCBI taxonomy): domain Eukaryota; kingdom Metazoa; phylum Arthropoda; class Insecta; order Diptera; family Culicidae; genus Culex; species Culex pipiens. The sequence continues at coordinate 96,916,239 of NC_068937.1, read as the reverse complement.
ATAGCTCAATCGGAAGTGAGCAAGCAAGATTCTATCAACAGTCTTACAAAATAAGTTGTTAAAATTTTGCAAATCGACCAAATGTATGGAGTAAGAAGCGACTGCTTAACCTACCAAACATATGATTTTTTTTAAAATGGCGTTTTTGAAAAGTATTAAAAATGCACACAAATAATTCAAAAAAAATCCTTTCCAAATTAAACATAATTGTAATCGAAAAATACTTAAGTAAAATTTTGATAAAGTGCACCGTTTCCTGCAATGATAAACATTGGAAAAAATTTAAAACGACTCAATGAAAATAGTCACAGTCCATAAAAACACACTTAATAAAACCGTAAAACAATGAAACATTATCCCAAAATAACAAACCCCAATCACCCCAAAAGAGCGATCGATCCGCCAGCGTCAAAGACCGACTTGGCGTTATAATCCGGCAGTGTCTTACCAGATCGACACTGTGTGTGACATTTCCTCCTTTACCCAGCAAAAGTTGTAGGAGGGAGAGAAAAAAACGCACGCACCCATCTTGACAAATCGAGGAAATTTAATCTTCTGCTCGACTTCTTCGACTTGCGTGCTATTGTGCTTCCGATCGGAATCCCGACGACATCGGCAAAAAGCCATCACAAAGCTATGTGACTTCTGGAGTACTGTTTCAAAAGGGCTTATCTTGGAAATTGTTTTGAGTTTGAAGAAAAGCTAATTAAGGCTGGAATTCATTTTGATCGAAACAAAAATGTTAACAATTCCTCACTACAGAATGTTTGTCCAGTCGTGGTCTAAACACAACAATCCGATAAACTCACCAACCCAAAAAAAGAAGACAAACAGACACGAGTTCAGACAGACGCACAATAAAGCGATAAACCCGGGACCGGCGGGGGATTCCGGAGTGCCATTTTCACTGATTGATTTATGCTTTTCGGGAATCGGGGGACTGGGGATGTGTATGCGAGACAACTACTGCCGACGGAATTTGCTGCAAATGGGGCTCGATATTGGAAAATTCTGTCTCCGGACCGTTGGGAGGACTCGGTCATATGCCCATGTGAGGGGGATTGTCTTCGGTGACCCGTGGATTAATGGAAATGGCTTGAAGTCGAGTTGGATAGTGCGAGTTTTAGATACTTTGTTATGTCTTTATGTGCTGGTAAATTCTCATTAATCGTAATCGTAAAAGTTTTCATATTATTTTGCCCACCTAAAATTATTTGACTGCAATCTGCCTTCAAATATTTTGAATTGTATTACTACAAACCAAACCCTTAAAGCATCACGTCTTCCCCACAAAACATCCATCACCAGAAAATCAACTTTTGCACTCTGCGCTAAATTTCGTCTCTCGCCAAGTCGTACAAATCATCCCCACAGCAGAGCTCTCTTCGTCGCAGCAGCGGTTCACTTATTTATGTACCCGTTAAAAATGACACAAAGTAGCAAACCATATAATCACTTCAAGTGCAGTTTTGTACCAGCGCTCGAAAAGGGCTTATAGTGTGTTGTATCCTTCTATTCTCGTCAGTACTGACGCTCCTAAACAACAACCGGCTCGTCACGTGTGCTCCGCAGCAGCCAATAAAACGTTTTGCCAGAGAGACCTCGTCGACTCAGAACTGTGGGTCATTACCAGTCAGTGGCTTCGAGAACGCCAACGTGGTACCGTTGCGTGGCGTGTTGCCTAGCTTTGGGGGATGTTCGTACAACTTCAGGCGTCCAAAGCAAACCAACGCCACCTCACGGCCCTCCTCCTAACTGATGAGGGCAGGGTACATATCCGACGTGATTCCGTCTGCGAGATAACTGTTTGGTGCAGGTCGCGTCGTCATCGGTCTGATGCTTTTCATAGGTTTTCCCGAGTATCGAGTTCCAGCCAGTTTCACGGAGATACAGCGAAATACATGTGTCACAGTGTTCGGATGAGGGCGTCCAGGACACATACTACAGTCATCCCACATATTCGGAACACCCACAAATTTGGAACACTTTTGTGATAATCAGTCAATAGCGTGCCAAATGCATCTTTTCTGGCGACCCTTCTATTTTTAGGACCTTTATTTGGACATTCTCTTGCTATTTCACCAGTAAAAGTAGTTCTTTTTGAACAATAAACTGCATTTCGAGACTATTTTATTAAGAGCAGTAAAACTTAGCTCCAAATTGTCTGTTCCATAATTGTGGGATGTTATTGTGCCTACCACAATTGTGGAACACCTGAATTTAACAGATATTTTCACAAAAAAGTTATCAGACCATTCATAAAACATAACTAAGCTTGAGTTTCATTGGTTTTAGTGTGTGAAGTCATTATTTTGTAGAAAATATGTACTTCTGGAGAGAATCAAAGTATGTTAACATCCGTAAGAAAAACGTTACTTAATCCACCTTTAGGTGGTTGGTGCCTTCCTCACATTCATAAAGTCAATACATTCAGTAAAAATATCAACATTCCCTTAACATGTTTAACAAATAAACTTTATTACTAATTTCTTTTGATAGGGTTCGCAGACCTTCAATTTTTCTGGCTCATCGGCAAGGTCTGATAAAAAAACCTATCCAACGATAGTTCGCATTTCATTTGAAATGTCTTTTGATTATCTAACTAACGTTGGGTCGCATGATGGACCCGGACATCATTTTTACTGAAATATCTGAGATCCGGCCACCAAAAAGTGTATAAATAACAGTTAAGTGCTAATAACTTTTGATAGGGTTGTCAGATCCTTGATATTTTAGGCTCATTTGAAAGGACTTTTGATTATCTAACTAACGACAGGTCGCATGATGGACCCGGACATCATTTTTACTAAAATATCTGAGATTCGGCCTCCAAAAAGTTTATAAATAACACTTAAGTGCTAATAACTTTTGATAGGGTTTTCAGATCCTTGATGTTTTAGGCTCATTTGAAAGGTCTTTCGATTATCTAACTAACGATGGGTCGCATGATGGACCCGGACATCATTTTCGTTGAAATATCTGAGATCTGGCCTCCAAAAAGTGTATAAATAACACTTAAGTGCTAATAACTTTTGATAGGGTTGTCAGATCTTCAATGATCTCATTGGAATGGTCTTTTAAATACCTTTCTGAAAATGTATAACATGATAGGGTTTCTTGCAAAAACCACCCTTTTTACAATCTTCCGGACATACGCCAAAATCGTTTTTTTAGCATAACTTTTGAAGTACTTTACTAAACTTCATAATTTTCAATAGGGACTTATGGGACCCCAAGACAAATCGAATAAGACCAAAACGGTCCAAATCGGTTAAGCCAGTGCTGAGATAATCGAGTGCATATTTTTTGGTGCACAGACCCACATCCCTACACACACACACACACACACACACACACACACTCCCGTGAACCGTGGGGACAGGTGAGGGTCCCTGCGGAGCTTAGCTGCCAGCTACCGGGCGGGTTGCAGTAGGCGGATAGCTGTCGGCGATTGCATACATTCATTGCATCGCCCCCGGACCAGCAGCGGGAGGATGTCTAGGACGTGGCGGAATTGAACAAGGGCTCTGTTTAATTTCTTCGAAAAAAACCACATGGGTCCGTAAACACCTCTGTCAAGCGATCGAACGCCGCTATAAGTGTTTTAGCCCAAAACCTCACCAAACCCCGAATCCAAGATGTGACGCGACCCGTGTCGAGGGATGCATGGCTGGGGGGGTTCAACAAATTCCCAGTCGATAACGGAGCCTGTGGGGCACAGGGGCGAACCCCACACGTAATTTGCCCTTACTGCGTCACGGCAGGGCACTGGCGCAGCGGACCGTATTTCCCTAGCGACTCGTGGGATTCAAAATGAAGACAAGTGAAATAAACCAACAAAAGGGTCCCGATGCGCCCCAAGCATCGGAAAACACGGAGGTAGAAGAGGACGCAAACGTCGAAATGGCAGGAGGCGAGTCAAACGGCGGCGACACAGCAGGCGGGGTGGCGAGCGCGTTCCGTGGAAGCGGGAAGGTGTTGAGATCCCCAGTGTTGAACCAGGCGGCTGCTTCGAGTCAGCAGATAGGAGTAATTGGAGAGGAGACTCCCAAGTCATCCTTGTTGAACTTCGCCGGCAGTACCCCTCAGGACGGAGTCCTGCTCGGAAGGACCGCGTTGCAGGAGGTCAGAAGGAGGGTTAACGAACTCTTTGATTTCATCAAGGACAAAAACAACGTCCACACCAGAATCAAGCAGATGGTGAATGGAGTCAAGGCAGCCATGAATGCCGCAGAGCGCGAAAACAGCTCGCTGGTGGTGACGCGGAATTCACTGAAGCTCAGAGCTGAAAGAGCCGAAGAAACGCTGAACGCAAAACTGGAGGAGGAAGCGCTACGGGAGAAAGAACCGAAAACGCCGCCCGGCCCAGGCTCTAAAAGGGACAGGGAAACGCCTGGAGAGGAGGAGGACGCAAAGAAGCAGAAGCAGGGGAATGGAGACAGTCCGGACCCAGCGAAGGAGCCAGAACCAGACCCAGGGAAGGAGGAATGGGAGAAGGTCAAGAAAAAGAAGCGGAAGAAAAAAGGGAAGCAGAACGAGGACACCCAAAACCCCAAGTTTCGCAGGGAGCGTAACAAAGGCGAGGCTTTGGTGGTCGAGGTGAAGGAAGGTGTTTCGTACGCAGACCTCCTCCGGAAAGTACGAACCGATCCGGAACTCAAGGAGCTTGGCGAGAACGTGGTTAAAACCAGGCGCACACAGACCGGAGCGATGCTTTTTGAGCTGAAGAATGACCCCGCGGTCAAGAGCTCAGCTTTTAAGTCCCTCGTCGAGAAAGCCGTAGGCTACGAGTCGAAGGTAAGGGCGCTATCGCCGGAGACAACGATTGAGTGCAGGAACCTGGACGAGATCACGACGGAGGAAGAGCTAGAAGATGCGCTGATCGTTCTTCTGGATGACCGCACGACACCGATGGCAATCCGGTTGAGGAAAGCCTACGGCGGCACGCAAATTGCGTCGGTCCGACTATCGACGCCTTCGGCGTTTAAGCTGCTGGAAGCCGGCAAGGTCAAAGTAGGGTGGTCGGTGTGCCCACTGAGGCCTGTTCCTCGAGTGACCCAGCAGATGACGAGGTGTTTCCGCTGTATGGGTTTCGGCCACCAGGCGAGAAATTGCGACGGTCCCGATCGAACCAACAGTTGCAGAAGATGTGGTAGAGAAGGCCACATGGCAAGAGACTGCAAAAATAAGCCGAAGTGCGTGCTCTGTAAAGAAGGCGATGGCAATAGCCATGCGACGGGTGGCTTTAATTGCCCGGTGTACAAGAAGCTGGCCTCGGGCAAAAAGTAGTGGAGGTGTCCCAGGTGAACCTCAATCACTGCGACACTGCACAGCAACTGCTGTGGCAGTCGACCGCGGAGACGGGGTGTGACGTGGCAATTATTGCAGAACCGTACCGAGTTCCTCACGACAACGGAAACTGGGCCGCGGATACAGCAAGAATGGCGGCGATACACGTGATGGGGCGGTACCCCATACAGGAAGTGGTCTCGAGGGCGTTTGAAGGATTCGTGATCGCCAAAGTAAACGGAACCTTCTTCTGTAGCTGCTATGCTCCCCCAAGATGGACCTTGGAGCAGTTTCAGCAGATGCTGGATAGTCTGACCGATGAACTGATCGGACGAAGCCCGATCGTTATCGGAGGTGACTTCAACGCGTGGTCGGTCGAGTGGGGTAGCAGATTCACCAATGCTAGGGGGCATAGCCTAATGGAAGCTCTGGCAAAGCTAGACGTTAGGCTGGCGAATCGCGGAACCAGCAGTACCTTCCGCAAAGACGGTCGTGAGTCCATTATCGACGTTACGTTCTGTAGCCCGCGACTGGCGGCCGACATGAACTGGAGGGTGAGTGAGGACTATACCCATAGCGATCACCAAGCGATCCGGTACAGCATCGGGAGACGAGCCCCTGTACCAGATAGGAGCAGCCGGTCCTACGGAAGGAAATGGAAGCTGCAGTACTTCGACGAGGGTCTCTTCGTGGAAGCGCTCCATTGGTGTGATGGTCCCCAAGACTTGAGTGCCGACGTGCTAACAGCACAACTGGTGACAGCATGCGACACAACCATGCCGCGGAGACTGGAGCCAAGGAACTGTCGTCGTCCAGCTTACTGGTGGAATGAAGAACTCGGTACCCTTCGGGCAAGTTGCCTCAGCGCCAGAAGACGAGTCCAGAGAGCAAGATCCGAAGCAACTAGAGAGGAGCGCAGAGAGGAGTACCGGTCTGCAAAGGCCGCGCTCAAGAAAGCGATCAAATGCAGCAAGACAAACTGCTTCAAGGAGTTATGCCAAGACGCTGATGCGAACCCTTGGGGGAGCGCATATCGTGTCGCGATGGCGAAGATCAGAGGCCCATCGATGGTGGCTGAAACGTGTCCCGACAAGCTGAAGGTCATTGTGGAAGGGCTCTTCCCAAGACATGACCCAACGACATGGCCTCCTACACCGTACAACGACGAAGGGGGTAGCAACGCCGAAGGTCATCTGATCACCAACGAAGAACTTGTGGCAGTAGCGAAGAGATTGAAGGTGAAGAAAGCTCCCGGCCCGGATGGAATCCCGAATTTCGCCCTGAAATCGGCGGTTCAAGCATTCCCGGATAGGTTTCGAACAGTCCTGCAGAAATGCCTGGACGAAGGATACTTCCCCGACCCGTGGAAGGTTCAAAAGCTCGTGTTGCTGCCGAAGCCAGGCAAACCACCGGGGGACCCATCATCGTATAGGCCTATATGTTTGCTGGACACCCTCGGAAAGCTTCTGGAACGGATCATCCTTAACCGGCTGACCAAGTACACGGAGAGCGAGCATGGCTTAGCAGCGAGGCAGTTCGGCTTCCGTAAAGGGAGATCCACGGTGGACGCCATCCGGAAAGTGGTCGAGAAAGCCGACGAAGCGCGGAGGAAAAAACGCAGGGGGAACCGTTGCTGCGCAATAGTCACGATTGACGTCAAGAACGCGTTCAACAGTGCGAGCTGGGCGGCCATAGCAGCAGCGCTGCACAAAATGAAGGTGCCTGACTATTTGTGCATGATCTTAAAGAGCTACTTCGAGAACCGCGTGCTGGTCTACGACACTGCCGATGGACAAAAAACCGTTGTTGTTACCGCGGGAGTTCCGCAGGGATCCATTCTGGGTTCAGCACTGTGGAACGGAATGTATGACGGAGTGTTGACACTGGGGCTACCCAACGGCGTAGAGATTGTTGGCTTTGCAGACGACATAGTGCTGACGGTAACCGGCGAAAATGTCGAGGAGGTCGAAGTGCTGGCTATGGAGGCAATCGCAATGATCGAGAACTGGATGCTCGAGGTGAAGCTGCGGATCGCTCACCAAAAGACGGAGATGGTTCTGGTTAGTAACCACAAGAAGGTGCAGCAGGCCCAGATACAAGTTGGGGAACACGTAGTGCACTCGAAGAGAGCGCTCAAGTACCTCGGGGTGATGGTGGATGACCGGCTGAACTTCAACAGCCACGTCGATTACGCCTGCGAGAGGGCGGCTAAGGCGATCATGGCACTGTCGAGGATTATGCCGAACAACGCTGGACCCAGGAGCAGTAGGCGCCGCCTCTTGGCAAGTGTCGCGACGTCAGGGCCGTATCTAAGGGGGGTGTTATGGGTGTTCAACACCCCCCATGGAAAAAATGGCTCACACCCCTAACGCCCCGTAGGGCCGCCATTTTTATGACTATCAAAATTTGACACCCAGAGAAAAACTTCACTCTCACTAGATACACCACTAGTGAAAACTCAACTCTCAGTAAATACGCCCTCATAAAAACATTTGACGCTACGAAAAAACTCCACTTCACAAAACACGCCCATCTAAAAATATTTAAAATAACTATGTTCGTTGACGCCAAGAGAAAAGTAAACTCTTACTCAATACGTCCTCATGAAAATATTTGCAAAAAAAAAACTAATCGTTGACGCCTTGAGAAAACCCAACTTTCATTAAATACGCCCTAAAGAAAATTAAAAAAAAAACTTTGATCGTTGACGCCTTGAGAAAAACTCTTCTTGCACTAAATACGCCCTCAAGAAAATATAAAAAAAAACTTTGATTGTTGACGCCTTGAGAAAAACTAAAGTCTCGCTTAATACGCCTTCATAAAAATAATTTAAAAAAAACTTTGATCGCTGACGCCTTAAAAAAACTCAACTTTCACTAAATACGCCCTCAATAAAATATTAAAAAAATCTTTTATCATTGACGCCTTGAAAAAAAAAACTCAACTTGCACTAAATACGCCCTCAAGAATATATTTTGAAAAAAACTTGTATCGTTGATGCCTTGAAACTAAACGATACTCTTAATTATTTCATAAAGGCGTATTTACCTTCATAAAATAATTGAAAAAAACTTTGATCGTTGACGCATTGAAAAAAAAACTTTCACTAAATACGCCCTCAAGAAATTATTTAAAAAAAAACTTTGATCGTTGACGCCTTGCAAAAAAACTTCCACAAAATACGCCCTCAAGAAACTATAAAAAAAGCTTTGATCGCTGACGCCTTGAATAAAAAACTAAACTCTCGCTTATTACGCCTTCATTAAAATAATTTAAAAAAAACTTTGATCGTTGACGCCTTGAAAAAAAAAAGTTCACTAAATACGCCCTCAATAAATTATTAAAAAAAAAAAACTTTGATCGTTGACGCATTGAAAAAAAAAACTAAACTCTCGCTTAATATGCCTTCATAAAAATTATTTAAAAAAAAACTTTGATCGTTGACGCCTTGCAAAAAAACTTCCACTAAATACGCCCTCAAGAAAATATTAAAAAAAACTTTGATCGTTGACGCCTTGAAAAAAATTCAACTGTCACTAAATACGCCTTCAAGAAAATATAAAAAAAGTTTTGATCGCTGACGCATTGAAAAAAAACTAAACTCTCGCATAATACGCCTTCATAAAAATTTATTAAAAAACTTTGATCGTTGACGCCTTGAAATTTTATTTTTCACTAAATACGCCCTCAATAAATTATTTAAAAAAAAACTTTGATCGTTGACGGCATGAAAAAAAATTCAACTGTCACTTAATACGCCCTTAAGAAAATATAAAAAAAGCTTTGATCGCTGACGCCTTGAAAAAAACTAAACTCTCGCTTAATACGCCTTCATAAAAATTATTTAAAAAACTTTGATCGTTGACGCCTTGAAAAAAAAAAACTTTCACTAAATACCCCCTCAATAAATTATTTAAAAAATAACTTTGATCGTTGACGGCTTGAAAAAAAAAATCAACTGTCACTAAATACGCCCTTAAGAAAATATAAAAAAGCTTTGATCGTTGACGCCTTGAAAAAAACTAAACTCTCGCTTAATACGCCTTCATAAAAATAATTAAAAAAAAAACTTTGATCGTTAACGCCTTGAAATTGTATTTTTCACTAAATACGCCCTCAATAAATTATTTAAAAAAAAACTTTGATCGTTGACGGCTTGAAAAAAAATTCAACTGTCACTAAATACGCCCTCAAGAAAATATAAAAAAAGCTTTGATCGTTGACGCCTTGAAAAAAACTAAACTCTCGCTTAATACGCCTTCATAAAAATTATTTAAAAAAAACTTTGATCGTTGACGCCTTGAAAAAAAAATTTCCACTAAATACGCCCTCAATAAATTATTTAAAATATAACTTTGATCGTTGACGGCTTGAAAAAAAATCAACTGTCACTAAATACGCCCTTATGAAAATATTAAAAAGCTTTGATCATTAACGCCTTGAAAAAAACTAAACTCACGCTTAATACGCCTTCATAAAAATTATTTAAAAAAAACTTTGATCGTTGACGCCCTGAAAAAAAAACTTTCACTAAATACGCCCTCAAGAAATTATTAAAAAAAACTTTGATCGTAGACGCCTTGCAAAAAAAATTCCATTAAATACGCCCTCAAGGAAATATATAAAAAAAAGCTTTGATCGCTGACGCCTTGAAAAAAAAAAACTAAACTCTCGCTTAATACGCCTTCATAAAAATTATTTTAAAAAAGCTTTGATCGTTGACGCCTTGAATTTTTTTTTTAACTAAATACGCCCTCAATAAATTATTTAAAAAATAACTTGATCGTTGACGGCTTGAAAAAAATTCAACTGTCACTAAATACGCCCTCAAGAAAATATAAAAAAAGCTTTGATCGCTGACGCCTTGAAAAAAACTAAAGTTTAGCTTAATACGCCCTCATAAAAATCTCGAAAAATCGAAATCGCACTAAAAACGGCCAGCTATTTTTATTATAAAGCCTTTGACTAACTGGATAGGCCCTTTATGGTGGTTACTAACCGAACCGTCTCAGTTGAAATATACTGTGGTCATGGCCAAGTCCTGCCAAGGCGGGGGTTCAAATACATACATACATACATACATACATACAAAATACTTAGATCGTTATCGGCCAGATCCAAATCCAACTTTGACTATGTACGCCAAAGTGTTTTTTTTATATAGGGTCATTTCTCCCCAACTGGAAACAAAAAAGTACAAATTCGAAATCTACTTTTTCTGATCCTGCTGAAATTTGGCGAAACTGTTTATCATATCGAAACATGCAAAAATCTTCTATTTTTTGGCACTGCCCCAAAGTTTTGCGATTTTCGCCAGTTAAAAAAATATTGTCAAATATTTTGGAAAAAAATGATAGAGCAATATTCGACTGCAATTTAGAAAAAAAAAACTTGACGCTGATTCAAAAACTTTCACTAAATACCCCCTCAATAAATTATTTAAAAAATAACTTTGATCGTTGACGGCTTGAAAAAAAAAATCAACTGTCACTAAATACGCCCTTAAGAAAATATAAAAAAGCTTTGATCGTTGACGCCTTGAAAAAAACTAAACTCTCGCTTAATACGCCTTCATAAAAATAATTAAAAAAAAAACTTTGATCGTTAACGCCTTGAAATTGTATTTTTCACTAAATACGCCCTCAATAAATTATTTAAAAAAAAACTTTGATCGTTGACGGCTTGAAAAAAAATTCAACTGTCACTAAATACGCCCTCAAGAAAATATAAAAAAAGCTTTGATCGTTGACGCCTTGAAAAAAACTAAACTCTCGCTTAATACGCCTTCATAAAAATTATTTAAAAAAAACTTTGATCGTTGACGCCTTGAAAAAAAAATTTCCACTAAATACGCCCTCAATAAATTATTTAAAATATAACTTTGATCGTTGACGGCTTGAAAAAAAATCAACTGTCACTAAATACGCCCTTATGAAAATATTAAAAAGCTTTGATCATTAACGCCTTGAAAAAAACTAAACTCACGCTTAATACGCCTTCATAAAAATTATTTAAAAAAAACTTTGATCGTTGACGCCCTGAAAAAAAAACTTTCACTAAATACGCCCTCAAGAAATTATTAAAAAAAACTTTGATCGTAGACGCCTTGCAAAAAAAATTCCATTAAATACGCCCTCAAGGAAATATATAAAAAAAAGCTTTGATCGCTGACGCCTTGAAAAAAAAAAACTAAACTCTCGCTTAATACGCCTTCATAAAAATTATTTTAAAAAAGCTTTGATCGTTGACGCCTTGAATTTTTTTTTTAACTAAATACGCCCTCAATAAATTATTTAAAAAATAACTTGATCGTTGACGGCTTGAAAAAAATTCAACTGTCACTAAATACGCCCTCAAGAAAATATAAAAAAAGCTTTGATCGCTGACGCCTTGAAAAAAACTAAAGTTTAGCTTAATACGCCCTCATAAAAATCTCGAAAAATCGAAATCGCACTAAAAACGGCCAGCTATTTTTATTATAAAGCCTTTGACTAACTGGATAGGCCCTTTATGGTGGTTACTAACCGAACCGTCTCAGTTGAAATATACTGTGGTCATGGCCAAGTCCTGCCAAGGCGGGGGTTCAAATACATACATACATACATACATACATACAAAATACTTAGATCGTTATCGGCCAGATCCAAATCCAACTTTGACTATGTACGCCAAAGTGTTTTTTTTAATATAGGGTCATTTCTCCCCAACTGGAAACAAAAAAGTACAAATTCGAAATCTACTTTTTCTGATCCTGCTGAAATTTGGCGAAACTGTTTATCATATCGAAACATGCAAAAATCTTCTATTTTTTGGCACTGCCCCAAAGTTTTGCGATTTTCGCCAGTTAAAAAAATATTGTCAAATATTTTGGAAAAAAATGATAGAGCAATATTCGACTGCAATTTAGAAAAAAAAAACTTGACGCTGATTCAATTCAGCGTCAAAATTTTGATTAAAATCAAACATGGCAGCATTTTGAGCAATTAGAATAAATGATGCAGGGATGGATGTAGGTAAATTCTGCTACTTTAAGCTTATAAATTTGAAATTCTCAAGAGATATCAACTTGTCCTGACAAGTAAAGTTTGATTCGAATAAAAAATTTGATGATGCCATATAATTCAGCGTTTCTTAAAAAAACAGTCGATTTTTGCTTTTTTGTATCCCAGACATGGCCATTTGAAAACTAATTTAAAGAAATAGATGAAAATCGTAAAACTTTGGGGCGGTGCCAAAAAGGAGGGATTTTGCATGTTTCGATAGGATAAACAGCTCCGCTAAAATTTAGGCATATTCAGAAAAAGTCAACTTCGAGTGGTGTTCCGCTTCGTGAAATGGCCTCGTAAGCAATTGTATGGGCAGCTGTCAAACTTCTATGGAAACTTGTACGGACAAATCAATGTTTTTTTTACGATATTATCTTTTTTATCTACAAACTGTTCTCTGAAATGTGATTGATTCGAAAATGTTTAAAAATGTTATTGTGTGATATGACGAGGATTGAAAAAAAAAGTTGTTGGTTGGTATGTTACATTTGACAAGAAAAAAAATATCTGTCAGCTTTGATGTTTGTCTTCTTTCAAAGAAAGCTAGAAATCTGGTAAGTTTGGTACGAAAACTTTTTGTTGATTTTGATTTTCCAAAAACTTTATGAGCTTATAGTTTAAGTTTTAAAGAACAACTTTGTTGAAAACATCGAAGAGATACGTCTACATCGCCTTAATTTTTTTTAAACTAAAATCTAACTAACTATGTTAAAAAAATAATAAAAACTGCGAAAACCAAAACGCATAGATAATACGAGTTGATTTCCATTTTGAATTGATTTGGCTTGAGATGCTCGAGTTCGTTACCAATCTGGCTTAAGCTGTGTATAGATAAAAAATGCTCTCATGTAAAATTTTCCCGAAAACCTAAGGGGCAAAACAAATTACTGAAGAGAAAAAAATTAATTGGAAACAAAACAATCTAAACTATCAAGGGATTCAATGGCGTTATTTCAATATTTTCTATCACATATATCACATCAATGATATATGCAAGAATAACAATATTTTCATGAACTTATTGAATTTTAGATATTTTTTTAGCATTACTGCTACAATATATAAAGCAAATTTCACTTTTTTGTTTGGTACGCATTTGTTGACTGTATACGCCCTTCCTATAACACACATACACCCCTAACGCCTTATAAGGGAAAACACCCCCCATTGAAGAATTCTGGATACGGGCCTGCGCGACGTCCATACTTAGGTACGGCGGACCGGTATGGTGGACGGCGCTGGGGACGAAGCGAAATCGAGCGCTGCTCGACAGAATGCAGAGACTGATGGCCATGCGGGTTGCAAGCGCGTACAGGACCATTTCGTCGGAAGCGGTTGGCGTTATAGCCGGAATGATCCCTATCGGCATCACACTGGAGGAGGACACCGTGCGCTACACCCGGAGAGGCACGAGAGGTATCCGGGAAGCTGCGAAAGCCGAATCGCTGGCAAGGTGGCAACGTGAGTGGGACACCACGGAGAAAGGCAGATGGACGCATCGGCTTATCCCGTCCGTATCCACGTGGGTGAGCAGAAGGCATGGAGAGGTCACCTTCCACCTCACACAGTTCCTGTCGGGTCATGGCTGCTTCAGGAAGTACCTGCACAGGTTCGGACATGCAGAGTCTCCGCTCTGTCCGGACTGCGTCGATTGCGAGGAAACACCGGAGCACGTGGTGTTCAGCTGCCCTCGCTTCGAGGCAGCGCGAAGCGAAATGCTGGCCATTATCGGAGCAGACACCAGCCCGGATAATGTGGTGCGAAGAATGTGCAGCGACATCGCCAAGTGGAATGCGGTCGTCGGAGCGGTGACGCAGATCACTTCGGCTCTCCAGCGGAAATGGAGAGACGACCAGAGGAGGAACGACTAGAAGCCTAGTCGAAAACCCACGAGTGTGGCTGTGAAGGAGAGCACGTTATGATGGTCGGCTCTACCAAATCGGTACACGTCTCGATGGTCACAGGAGTTGAGAACCCACGAGTGTGGCTGTGAAGGAGAGCACGTTATGACGGTTGGCTCTACCAAATCGGTACACGTCTCGATGGTCCAAGGAGAGGGCTGCATATGACTAACCGATCAAAAGCAACGCGATTCTTGGGCGCGGTTAAACCCTCGCATGGACTCATATGTATGTAGAACAGGAAATGGTTCTAGCACCCGGCATGGATCCTGTAAGTAGACTAGTGCAGAAAATGCAACGCCTCCCCCCGAAGTTATACCGAAAGGTGGTCCCGGGGGGAAAAGGGCACGGCGTTCAAGGACTGGTTTAGTGGGTCGGGAAAACTCTTTTGGTTTTCCCAACCCCACACTACCTGAGAAATGAATTCTCAGGTGTCTGATAGCAGATTCCGACCTTGTAAAAAAAAAAAAAAAAAAAAAAAAAAACACACACACACACACACACACACACACACACACACACACACACACACAGACATAGGTATACGTGAAGGTGGGTCTACAAGGTCGAATTAAGAAGTTCATTTTCCGAGTGATTTTATAGCCTTTCCTCAGTAAGGTGAGGAAGGCAAAAAGTGTTCCGAATTTGTGGATTTCAAGGATCAGTATTTTTCTTTGATAACTTGATATAAAACGTTAAAAATTTACCGTCGGTCAATACATCAATCGAAAGATCATTATGTTTTTTCAATTCAATTCGGTTTTATTGGTGAATTATCAATATACAATAAATTCTTTTGGAATACATAACAGAGTTTTGGAGTTCCTTTCAGCTGTGTGTTACATCATAATCCATTTTGGAACAATAGTTGCTTGTAGCTAAGGGGTTACCGAAAGTAAGAAAAAGTTAAGAAAAAACTTACTAAAATTGCAAGGGAAAGGGGATAGAAATAGAGAAAGCTTAAAACTAGATCACAGTTTTTTATCCTTTATAGATGTGCTTAATCATCAGCTCCCCGAGGGCCAGAAATTGCTCCGCCTTGTTACGGCAGGTCCGAAACCGCGTCATCATCTCCCCCGCGAGAGCAAAGAACTCCGGCAGGGTAAAGAGATCTTCCCCGGTGACTCCTTGCTGGGCCGCATCGCCGCTTCCGGCAGAGACCACGGTTGCAAACGACCGCCCCCATCCTGGAAGGACCGCTGGGTTGTCCGCTGGAACCGTACGCTGGCCAGCTGCAGGAACGGCTGCGCTCGAACTTCGCTGAGGAGGGTGGGACGCTGCTGCTTTCTTCTTCCTCTTTTCCTGCTCCTCGAGGTAGTTTTTCCGTGCGCTGCATCCACGGTAGTTGCTGGTATGGTTACCTCCACAGTTGGCGCACTTGATGCGCGCCTTGGTTTGCTCTGCCTCGTCCCCCAGGTCCGCCTTGCACGGCAGTGCACACGCCTCAGAGAGGTGTGATTCACCGCACTTCACACAGCGGGGCGGGAGGTTGCAATTCCGCGAGCCGTGGCCGAATTTCTGGCAACGGTGGCATTGTGCTGCGTCCGACGGGTTCTTTGAGTAAAACCGCCAGTTTACCCAAAACCCGTCCAACGCCTTAGTTCGCCGCAGGTCTTGAATCTTGACGGTGCTGCGGTCGAAGTACAACAGGTACAGGGTATGCGTACCCGTGACTGTTGTCTTTCGCGATCGTCCGTCTTTCAACATCGTCCGCCAACGTGTCCAAAACAAAAATTGGAGGTGGTCTTCGTTCCGTTGGAGAATTGTTCTTTTTTGACGTCGGCACTTTTTTCCGTGCACTACCATCAGCGTCGTCGTCGTCGGTAGTGCTACCGTCGGTGTTGTTGTAGTTGCTTTACTCATCACTCAGTCTCGCGAACTTGTTACTGGTGGGAATGTTGGCGGATGTTGATGCGCCATCGGTCGACAGATTGCCGGAAGTAGCTGAGGGATGCGGCCCTGGACACGGTAATAAGGGTGTACTAACTTTGGGTTGAATCCTTTGGCGCACACACTCCCCGACGCGATGGCGGTCGACGCGGCGTTGGTTTGTTTACCTTTTTGCACACGGCCGGTAGACGAACTTCGCGGGTTTTTCGAGGCCGCACTCGAACTGCCACGGCCACGGCCGGCCCTTGGCATGCTGGTGGAGAAAACTCGCTGTTAATCACGGTAAATTACGGCGAAAAATTTCGAAAAAACGATGGAGCACTGAGCACTCGACTGCTGCTTGCAGTCGTGCGTACACGGAGGTGAAATCATTATGTTCAATTATCGATTTGCTATGAATTTTTGAACATAGGCCGATCTGTGAACTGTTCCGAATATGAGGGATGGCTGTACTACTAGTTCACGTGTACACCGGTCACGTTGAAGGATTCATCAAAGCGAAAGCTGCTGGTCAGAGCTGGGGACTGCAAAATCAGTTTTCGGTTGGTGGTTGGAAGTTAATTTGCAAACAAGACCTTTCTAGCATGACTGGTGGTTTGTGACAAATTATGGGAGCAGGACTTTTCTTTTAATAAATTTTTACAGGCTCAATTGTTCCAAGCAATTTGATGCCCCTGTGCTCTTTTGTTCTAAACTAACCAGTTTTCCTGTCTAGTTAATCATATTATGAAAAAACGTTTCTCTAAAAAAAAAAAATAATAAAAAAAAAATCTACCTTTAGGTTGTTGGTGCTTTCCACACATTTAAAAGATAATTAAAATTATGGTTTAAAGAGAAAAAAGAATAGTATAGCATAGCATAGCATTGGTGTCTTCCCGTAGATGCTACTTCGTTATTGATCAGGACCCCCAAAAATTGCTCCGTGGACCACAGATGAAAAGTAGAAACCCCCTTCGCAATTTTCAAAGGTCCATATCATGCTGATCAATACCGACGCCAGCCACGACCAGTGGTAAAACACGGGGAAGTGGATGGGAATGTTATTCCGATACTTGAGTGAT
This sequence comes from Culex pipiens pallens, assembly GCF_016801865.2. Lineage (NCBI taxonomy): Eukaryota > Metazoa > Arthropoda > Insecta > Diptera > Culicidae > Culex > Culex pipiens. Next base: position 96,899,052 of record NC_068937.1, on the reverse strand, counting down.
GGAACCGCTTAATCGGCTGCGTCTCCGACAAAGTATCACATGAGTTTTGAACGGTTAGTAAGATGGGATTCACGGTGGTAGGTGATGTGACCATAAGAAATTTGTTTATTGGTTGAAGAGTTTATGATTTAGAAAGGTTTTAATAGAACGCGTGCCTTGCGAGCATTGGTGCTGTAGGAAGGACTTATCAGTATATTTTCACTGTTTGTACGATAACGCGAGCAAATTTCAAAAATAGTAAATAAAAGACGCTTTACTCTTCATAAAGTGGATAGCTTGATGAGTTAATACTAAAACGGCCAATTGGAATAAATTACAGTGGAATCTCTGGCTGTCGATCTTCTCGATATCAATATTGCTCCAGCTGTCAATATTTTTTTCAGTCCCTTCAAATGGATTGCTTTGATTTTTCGTTCTATAATTTGATAACTCCCGCTCTCGATGGTCCCTTCAATATCGACAACGAGAGAGTCCACTGTATTACGATCAACGAATTGGAACAAAAAGAAGGCAGGACACCGCGTAAACGATTGTGGTGAAATTAAAACAATAATTTAAACGAACTAAACCGGCGGCGTGCCTTGCGATCAACGATGATGAAAGAAGGACTTATGAAAACTCAAATATAAAATAAAAGGCTCCGAAAAACACGATGCAGATTAACCGCGAGGTCCCGCTACTCACAATCGAATCATAACAGCGACAAAACGAAAATGGAAGATATGGAAATGCAAAAACGAGACTGGGCGTCCCCGTGGCCAGCGCACTTTTCTATCCTAAATGTCAGCGTGTCTTTCGATAAACGATTCTATAGAAATTGCGTTTTTTTACCTCGATTGCGAGATTCCTACTCGAAACTAGGTGTCCGAAGGCTTGATTGTTGAGGCAATTGCAAACCTCTTTTTACACCTTAGCTTCCATCCACCCCGGGATTCGAACTGACGACCTTTGGATTGTTAGTCCAACTGCCTACCAGCGACTCCACCGAGGCAGGACCCAGGGAGACGACTCCTACACCTGGACTGAGCTAACGACCTAACCTTTTAGGTTAGTCCGGGGCCAACATTTACTTCCCGTCCGACGGAAGGCGTGACTCATCTCGAAAAATGCCACCGGGACCGTCTGGGATCGAACCCAGGCCGACTGGGTGAGAGGCAATCACGCTTACCCCTACACCACGGTTTCCCGGTAAAAACTTAATACATTGTTTGAAAAATTAATGCACAATTTACCCGACGCCGTGCCTTCTGATCAACGAGGATATAGAAGGGCTTTTAAAACCACAAAACAGTTAATATAAGCTTAATTAAAGCACAAAAAACACCAATCACTGAAAAAATGACGCCCTAACACGAATAATCTTGCAAGGCGTGCGTTCTGTTCCGTCACCCAAAATCGACTCAGATTTAAAGAGAAAAAAGAATAAAATAAAAGCCATGGTTTTAACATTTCATTTGCATTAAACGGTAGGGCACCCAAAAAAAAAAAAAAAGAAAAGTGGTTAAAATCTTGGTGCTCACCCATAGAATGATAAATAAGGACGTCAGGAACAGGGTTGTCAGATCTTGAATATCCTCCCATAAATGATCCGGACTTCATTTTCATCAAAACCAGGCTTCCAAAAATTGTATAAACAACACTTAAGTGCTAATAATTTTTGATAGTGTGTTCAGATCACCGATGTTTTAGGCTCGGGTCTTTAAAATGCCTCCCTTAAAATGTATAGCAGCACGATTTTTTTTTACAAAAATCATCCTTTTTACAATCTTCCGAACTTTAGCCAAAATCGTTTTTTTTTGCATAACTTCTGATGTACTTTTCTAAACTTCATAGCATTAACTACACGGAAAAAAGTCAACTCTCGAAATCGTAAATTGTGTTCATGAATTTGAGATCCACGAAGAAATAAATTCACTTTTAAAGAGCTTTTCATCATCACACTCATGGATATATTCCGTCGTGGTTCTCAAATTCATGAACACAATTTACGATTATGGGAATTTTTTTCTCTGTGCAGAGTCTTATGGGATCCCACGGACTCACATCCAGATTTGATTCGATAGGTAGACGTGAAGGTGTGTCTACGAGGTCGAATTGATAGGGTTTCAAAACAGAAATTTTAGCATAAAACATTGGCTACTATGTTTAGCTCGAATTGGTTATTATTATTATATTCTTTGATTCGAAACAGCTTCTTTCATTCTTGTTTTCTTAAGGCTCGGGAATTCCTGGGATTTCCCGGAAAAGAAACATTTCCAGCTTTCCGGGAAATTTTTAAATTTAGATTTGTACATTTTCTTAACTTTTATGAACCAATTTTTGAAAATGTACAGAAAAAACTTGAAGAACTTAATAGGATTTTGTTCAATTCAATTAACTGTTAGTATTGAATTAATCACATGGTAAAAATATTTAATGTCAAGATTTATTCCTGAATTATTTCTGAGGCATTCAAAATTGAAAATTGATTTTGCTTCATGACAACAAACTATTAAATTTTAAATGAATAATTGGTGTTATTTCCAGGGCTGCGGAGTAGGGTCATGTTTTAGACGACTCCGACTCCGACTCCGGCTCCGGCTTTCAGCTTCATACGACTCCGACTCCGACTCCGGCTCCGACTCCGGCTCCGACTCCGACTCCGGCTCCGGCTTTCAGCTTCATACGACTCCGACTCCGACTCCGGCTCCGGCCTGCCAACTATAGCCGACTCCGACTCCGACTCCAGCTTTTAACAAATTGTTGACTCCGACTCCGACTCCAACACTAACTCAGTATTAAGAATATCTAAAAAATGTTTAAATAAAATCTTCATTCGTCTCACTATCCCCCACCTTTTAGATATTTTGAAGGTTATTTTGCAACTTTCCTTCAGTAGACATAGTCGATTCTTTAAGCACCTGCAAACTCTGTTCACAACTTAGAATTAATCAGCTGTTCAAAGGTAGTCCACATCTCAGCTTAAAATATCACACACGTAATGCTTTAACAACGAAATAAATGAAATGAAATGAAAAGTATTAACAGCATCACTCACATGTTCAGCTCACACATGCGCGTATACATGTAAAATGGGGTGACATTGATGTTCGGGGTTACATTGATAAGTTGAAGTTTTCTTTTTGCAAAATGATAGTACAAAATGATTTTGCAAAATCAGAGTATTTCAAGAAGTAATATTAGGTTCTGTTTTTAAGAATAATTGTAATTTTTATTTAATTAACCCGAAATTTACATTACTTTATATTAAAAGTTGGTAAACAAATCAAACAAATATGTAAATGTTATTTTTTCAAAAAAACGTTACTTCATCCACCCTTAGGTGGTTGGAGCCTTCCTCACATTTAGAGGTTAATGCGATCTAAAATAGACACAAAAGGGCGGATTTTCCAGTGTTCTATCAATTTGACTCATTATACATGCCATCGGATTGGGTAGTCAGATCTTCATCATCCAGGGCACTTATGTGCTTACAACTCATGATAGAGTAGTCAGATTTCCAATCTTTGGAGCTCGTTGGAAAGGTATTTTGATTACCTATCCAAAGATACGTCGCATGACAGACCCGGACAACGTTTTCATCAAAATATCTGAAATCCGGCCTCCAAAAAGTGCATAAATAACACTTAAGTGCTTATTACTTTTGATAAGGTTTCCAGATCTTCAATCTTTTGAACTCGTTGGAAAGGTCTTTTGATTACCAATCCAACGACAGGTCGCATGATAGATCCGGACAACGTTTTCATCAAAATTTTCGAGATCCGGCCTAAAAAAGAGCATAAATAACTTAAGTAGTGCTTATAACTTTTGATAGGGTTGTCAGATCTTCGATTTTTTGAGCTTGTTAAAAAGGTCTTTTGAATACCTTTCTAAAAATGTATAGCATGACTGGGTTTTTTTTTTACAAAAACCACCCTTTTTACAATCTTCCGGACTTTTGTTAAAATCGTTTTTCAAGCATAACTTTTGAAGTACTTAACTAAACTTTATGATTTTCAATAGTGAATTATGGGACCTCAAGACGGATCGAATGAGACCAAAACAGACAAAATTGGTTGAGCTCGTGCCGAGATAATCCAGTGCAAATTTTTTTGAAGGTGGGTCTAGGTAATCAAATTAAGAATTTCATTTTTCGAGTGATTTTATAGACTTTCCTCATTGAGGTGAGGAAGGCAAAAAGGGAGACCTCATAATCGATTTGACATATAAAATCATTTTGCTTACATTAAGGCTGTAATTTGTAAGACACAAAGTAGCTATCAAAGTCACACTGGTATTAAAATAAACAGTTTACGTAACTATATTGCAAAGCTCTACTGAATTTATGGACATTTTGTGATTCAGCCCAGTACATGTTTTTAACATATAAGTCATGATAAAATTCTTACCGGTTGAATAATATTTGAAAAAAAAAATAAATTAAGTTCTATCAATGTTACCCCGGTTTATGACATTTAAAAAGAAATATTTTATGGCCGAAAAACAGCCGGGTAATTTCGCGCCAACTGGCACACCACTCGAAGTCAAGCATCATCTGAATATTAAAAAAAATAGTGCACAACCAAAATTGTTTATAATTTTATGAGTTATGAAACTACAAACATGGGTAAAAGAGGGGAAATTTATCATTTACTGATCATATTGAAATAACACAATCAGAGCTATTCAATCAAATTGAAAATGCTTCAAAAACATAATGGCATCTGATAAATCTCTTGAACCAACACACAAATTAACTTAAAAAAGGCATTACGCGGTTTAAAAAAATATTAGGTACATAAAAGTTTTGTAAATTAATTTGCATTATAACAAAAACTGAACAGTAAAAAAGTTTATAAATTGTATTGAATTTAAGATAACTCCGACTCCGGGTTTATCAGAAATTTTCGACTCCGGCTCCGACTCCGACTCCAGCTCATTAAATTTTGCCGACTCCGACTCCGACTCTAGGTATTCGAGTTTAGACGACTCCGACTCCGACTCCGACTCCAGGTTCCCAAAAAGACCCGACTCCACCGACTCCGACTCCACAGCCCTGGTTATTTCATTTAAAAAAGAAGTTTAATTTCTTCCCGCCAAAGCAGATTTGTGATTTTTTTTACGTGTTTGCTTACCATGGTTAAATTGGTTAGTATGACTTGCTCTGGAAATGATAATTGTCATGAAAAACATAATTTCTGAACATAATTTCTTAATTCCTAATGGGGTATGGATGGTCCCCATTCACGTGGACACCTTTAGGGGAGGGGGGGAGGTTTAGCGGTTGTCCACGATCCATTCCAAAAAGATTTATTTTGTATGGAAATTGTCCTCGGAGGGGGGGGGGAGGAGAGGGGTCCGAGATTTCAAAGAAGTATTCACTTGTTTTATAGATGGTCCCATGAATGATCTGTTAATCTTAATAACGCTCTCTCAAACTGGTCACAGAAGCAAGTTTAATTTTTTTTATTATTCTAGAGTATGGAATCATTCTACTTACTGTTTAAAAACTTTGAAACAAGAAATACTTTTCGTCAAAAAAAATCATTATATCATAAATAGGTAAGTTTTAAGTAAAATAAGTTTTTTTTAAGTTGTATGATTTTTTAAATTCAGTCAAGCTATTAATTAGTCCTGAAACTTAATTCAACCATTTAAAACGTTGCCCTATACAATTTTGTTGCAAAATATTTTTAAGAACCACGATAAGAACAATTTTTAATAAATGTAAAATTTCCCGGGAAATTGTTTGAAAATTTCTCGTTTCCCGGGATTTTTGTGATTAAATATTTGTGAAAAGCTTAAGAACTGTACTTACATAAGTACTTGGTGGCTAGATTGCATAGCACAAAATATTTTTTTTTGCTCATTTTTTATTATTATTTTTCCAGTATTGCTTATTAAAGCCCAAACCAAAAAAAATATTGTGTTCAAGCAAAAAATAACTCTTGACTAAATTGAAAACATTACAAACTGCATCAATCTTCCTCTCATAACAAGGTTGGTAATCAACATCCTATCAAATGGACTTCGTATGCACTTTCACAACTGTTGTTCCGAGGCACTCTCCTGTCAATCAACACTTTTATAAAAAAAATCCACGTTTTGATGTCCAGTAATGGAGTGCGGCGATAGTGAACAAAAACTTTTACTCAACTCTGCGATTTTTTTGTGGCTTTTCTTCTCGAAACTGCCCCCAGGGTATGGGCGCTAATTAAACAATTTTCCAACATGTAGATGGAAAAGTTTTCCCTTCGAACGCATTTTTTTTTTACCACTTTTGCTGCCAAGCACTCGGAGTGTACTTTGGCTGTCGTTACCGGCAGCTGCTGCGGAAAGCAAAATTAGCAACAAAGTTGAGCTCACGCAAATCAGGTTAAAACATTTTCATTTCATCGACACGCGCCAAAAATCGAAAAACATCTCCTTATCTTGAGCGTTTTGTTGGCACAACTTTCCATCAGTAACTTTCTTCGAAGTGTATTTTGACAGGGGGGGAAATCAGCAAAAAAAGTGTGATGGAAATCATAATTTTAAACTTTTTTGACAGCGTTGTTGATTCAGTCGTCGAAGGGACTCTGTCGGGAGCAGGGTGAATGAAGGTCGAAAAATGAGTTGACTTTTTAATTAAATGCTGAACGGTGCTGCTTTGTTGGACGTCAAAGTGGGTCACATTGGTGAAAGAAATGGAAAATTGGACAAAAACAGAACAACAGAACAACAGAACAAAAAACAAGACTAGGGTAGGGTAGTCATCAATGAGACACTTTTGGTTTTTAAACTTCAACGATTTTTGTATTTTTATCATTAGCATGTTTTAAAGAGTTTTTTGTTGCATTTTCTTTCTTTTAATGTGTTCTAACACTGACCAAAATATGAGATCGATCCTACCTCTACAGCCAGAGTTATTCAACTGTCTCATTGTAGACGCACTTGGCAGGAACAATGAGACAGCTGAGCAATTCTCTACCAAAACCGGAAATGGATTTTATTTGTATTTTTTGATTTGGCTCAAACTTTGTGGGGGCCTTCCCTATGACCAAAGAAGCCATTTTGCATCATTAGTTTGTCCATATAAATTTCCATACAAATTTGGCAGCTGTTCATACAAAAATGGTACGTAAATATTCGAAAATCTGTAACTTTTGAAGGAATTTTTTGATCAATTTTGTGTCTTCGGCAAAGTTGTAGGTATTGTAAAGGACTATTTAGAAAAAAATTGGTACACGGAAAAAAAAAATTTCCCGATTTTTTTATTAACTTTTTTTTCACGAAAACTCAAATTCCCAAAATACGTATTTTTTGATTTTCGAGATTTTTTGATATGTTTTAGGGGACAAAAATCCGCAACTTTTGAGCTATAGAGAAACATGGTCAAAAAATCTGCCGCCGAGTTATGATTTTTTGAAAAACTGGTGATTTTTGGAAAAAATCGAAATTTCATACATAAAATTTTTTTGACCTCATTTTTTTATGCAAAATTGAATTTGCAATCGAAAATTACTTTACAGATTTTTTGAAAAAGGGCCCCGTTTTCAAGATATAGCCACCGAAAGTTTGATTTCAGCGAAATATTTGCAGTTTTTCGATTTTTAAAAATAGTGACCATGAGTGACCATCTCTAAAAATATTTTTTTTGAAAAGTTCAGAAAATTTGCTATAAAATTGTCTAAGAGACATCGAAGATTGGACCTCTGGTTGTTGAGATACAGCGGCTTAAAGAAAAAGAAACACGAAAATTGAAGTTTTCTAAGTCTCACCCAAACAGCCCACGATTTTCTAATGACGATATCTCAGCAATTAATGGTTCAATTTTCAATGTTAATACATGAAACATTCGTGAAATTTTCCGATCTCTTCGAAAAAAATATTTTTAAAATTTTTAAATCAAGACTAACATTTCAAATGGGCATAATATTCAATGTTTGGCCCTTTTAAAATGTTAGTCTTGATTTAATTTTTTTCAAAATATTTTTTTCGAAAAGATCGGAAAATTTCACGAATGTTTCATGTATTCACATTGAAAATTGAACCATTAGTTGCTGAGATATCGTCATTAGAAAATCGTGGGCTGTTTGGGTGAGACTTAGAAAACTTCAATTTTCGTGTTTCTTTTTCTTTAAGCCGCTGTATCTCAACAACCAGAGGTCCAATCTTCGGTGTCTCTTAGACAATTTTATAGCAAATTTTCTGAACTTTTCAAAAAAAATATTTTTAGAAATGGTCACTCATGGTCACTATTTTTAAAAATCGAAAAACTGCAAATATTTCGCTGAAATCAAACTTTCGGTGGCTATATCTTGAAAACGGGGCCCTTTATCAAAAAATCTGTAAAGTAATTTTCGATTGCAAATTCAATTTTGCATAAAAAATGAGGTCAAAAAAATTTTATGTATGAAATTTCGATGTTTTCCAAAAATCACCAGTTTTTCAAAAAATCATAACTCGGCGGCAGATTTTTTGACCATGTTTCTCTATAGCTCAAAAGTTGCGGATTTTTGTCCCCTAAAACATATCAAAAAATCTCGAAAATAAAAAAATACGTATTTTGGGAATTTGAGTTTTCGTAAAAAAAAAGTTAATAAAAAAATCGGGAAATTTTTTTTTCCGTGTACCTATTTTTTTCTAAATAGTCCTTAACAATACCTACAACTTTGCCGAAGACACCAAGTTGATCAAAAAATTCCTTCAAAAGTTACAGATTTTCGAATATTTACGTACCATTTTTGTATGAACAGCTGCCAAATTTGTATGGAAATTTATATGGACAAACTAATGATGCAAAATGGCTTCTTTGGTAATAGGGAAGGCCCCCACAAAGTTTGAGCCAAATAAAAAAATACAAAAAATAAAAATGGTCGAAATCGGCCGGTTTTGTAGAGAATTGCTCAGCTGGGGAACAATGAGACACTCTACGAAAATCAATAGTTTTCTAGTAAAATATCATGTTTTGTATTGTTCCATTGCAGATGACTTGCTTTGAACATTTTCAAGCAATTTTGTCAACATGAAACTTCAAATAACAACAGTTATACTAAAAAGTATTTAAATTTTGTAAAATCCATATATTTTACCAAATAACTTTATATTTTTGGTTAAATGAAGTTCAAACTCACTAAATATGCCAAAATTCACTTTCAATTCATGTTTTGAAAGATTTCCATAGATTTTGAAAAGTTTGATGAAGAAAAATCAAAGTGTCTCATTGTTACCCATGGGCTGAAAGGAGTGGGGAACAATGAGACAGCCCTGGATTCTGGGTATATTTTAAATTTTGGCCAAACCTAATGAAAGGACATTGTAGCCCAACTAATGCCCTGTGAAATGAAGAAAGAAATTTGGAGAAATATTAGTTTTTGTGTTAATGGCAGTCTATGAGTGAAAATGTAATTTTTAGTCATAATTTACTTTTACACCCCAGAATCAAACATGTATGAATAACTTTGCAAGGGAGCGTCCATAACCAAAGCCACTATTATGGCAAACGTGTATCTAGCAGACACACCTTTCCCCCAAATATGAGCCTGATTGGTTGAAACTACGTCTTGTGAGAGCCATTTTATCATTGTTCCCCGTGTCTCATTGATGACTACTCTACCCTATATTTAAAGAATATTTGAAAAAAAAAAAACATCATTAAGTCTACCAGTGTAAAATTTCAAATCACAAGTTAACTCAACATCCATCGCAGACTCAAATTTCCTCAGATTCATCAACACCAGCGTAACGACTTTTCTAAACATTTCGCTTTCCTCATCGACTAATCACGTTATTGTGCCAAATTAAAACAACAGCAAATTAACATACCCCGGCAGTGCGAACGAGTCGAGCTCGGCTCGAAGACTTTCCCCAGTCAGCTGAAAGCATTCAAAGTTCAACGGAGGGAGGAAGAATTTCCCAGGGCATAGTTGGAAAATACTTGCTCGTTGCCAAAGGCATCGTCGCCAAGCTTCGAGCCTTTACAGCCGTAACAGGATTAGCAAAGGCGCTCGTTCGTTCGTTCGTTCCCTCGAGAGCGAGGTATTTGCTTAGTTTAGAACTTGGCATAACCGAGCTAAATCCAGCGTTTAATCTGTAGCCGTTGCGATTCGATCGGTTGGAAACGGTGCAGCTTATGCGCCACTCCCGTGAAGGAGACTGCCCGCCATGTTAAATTTGCCCGGTTTGAGACTCTCGAAGAGGTGCTCGGTTGAACTTCTTCCCAGGGAAGAAGCAAGATCAAATCGGCCAGCGTACCAAAGTGACCCACAAGAACGGTACGGAAAGCTCAGCCTCCCGAAAAAGCTCCTCAGAAATCCGCCAGTATAGGACCCCCCGTGCCCGTATGAATCATCATGGGTAGTACCGACACCCGCCACCAGAGAACTTTACGAAGCATGGGAAATACGCAGAACTTTTGCGTTGGGGAGGAAAGGACTGGGAACGGACCCTAAAGTGACGGAAGCAGCGCTCCGGATCGACCAGAAAAACTAACACGTGAGCTCATTTTAACTGCAGGGACTTTTATTGAACTCCAGAATAATTACTCATAATTTAGTTGGCAGGGAATCAAAAGAGGTGCTCGTTTATTGGACTAGTCTAACATTTGTGTATTTCATTCATTGTTTCGTTTTCTAATGTCTAGACATCTCCCTACTGTGGGCGTTTGCTCTCCCTACTGTCTACTCTTCGTTCTTCTGTTACCCCGTGCTTTTGTGCTCAAACCTCTACCAAATCTTCAGCTCGTCAGCTGGAACAGCTGATCGCTGACGTCACCGGCAGTCAAGCGGACTGCGGCAGACAAAAGGCACTAGAGTGCGATTTCGTGGATGTGTGGGGCGAATCAATAAATGCCGTCACACTCCGGGCGCATGGCAACACGCGCGTTCAAAATGGACGCCGTGTTAACAAAATGGCGTCCGCTCTACGGCCGCAGCCGGAACGGAAAAACGTTCGTGACGCCTTCTGTGGCCGTCACCCTTCACCCGCAGAAAAAGAACGGACTCACCGGACTGCTGCTGTTGCTCCTGTTACTTGCTGATGCTGCTGCTGCTGTTCCTCGCCGCGTGTTCGTAGTCGGCGTGGACGACGATGTCGGTTCGACCTGCGATCGCGCGGTCGACTTTGATGATGTTGCGCGGGCTGGGAATGGACTTTCCGGGCCAGCACGTGGGCGGATGGAACCGCCAGGAGGTCCGAGACCCTCCTCCAGACGAGATGTTGACGGCTCGTCGCTTCCGGCGATGTAGCGTGTGCCGGGATGAAACTTGTCCCACACTCGATGCGGGGCGGTGGTGGACGCGCGCTCGATCTCCTTCTGGTGCTGCTTGGCTGGTAGGGCGAGAGAAGCGAAGCCTTCGAACTGATCTCTAGCTAGGCTGCACAAAGGTTCACTTCTTCACACACACACGATCCTAACCTTGTCGAGATCTCAGGACTGGACAGGGGAACCCGGGATAAAAGTCTGCGCACTCCACACTTCACAAAGGTCTGGGACAAAGTCAACGAGTACTAGCTTCCTCAGAACGGGGAAGGTGGCCCCAGACGTACTTTTGGCACGCCGTTTCCTGGAGATTGCCTCGGGCTTCTTCGGATCTTTTAAAGATCTGAGTTCCCGTCTCACTCTAGCGGTCGGCAATAGCTCTGACCGTCCCTTTCCGTCTTCCCGAAGGATTCAACATATGAGCGACCTCCGCGAGATTCTCTCTCCAGGTGAGTAATTCTCGCTGAAAGTGGACCACTATTTACACAAGGTGCTCAAAAATCAAAAGCAATGTACTTTTCCAATAGCCCCCACCAAGTTATGAATGAAACCATGTTTGGTTGGTTGAATTTGTCCTCACCTCGGCGCCACGAAGCTAAAACATTTTTCAAAATTGGTAATTTTTAGACTTATTCGCGTCTACAAAATTGCTAATAACTTTGCAAAACTTCAACGAACCCTTAATGTTTAGGGGTGTTTTGGAAAGGAAATGAGCAGAGCTTTCGAATGCACTTGTCAGAAAAATACCGTTTCATACAATTTTTAGCCACAAAACACCAATCTATTTTTAAAAGTCATTTTTGAAGGCCGGCGCCCCGCTTTATCGAAAAACTGACAAATCCATTCGAAAGCTGAGACGATTTCACATAAAGGATCAATAAATCTAAGGTGTATGTTCCTCCTATCTTTTTTAATCTTATTTTGATTCTGCGAGCGCAGCGCTTCGTTCGCATTTCGGACTCCCAAAATGTTGCAATTTGCTTGCCTCATTTTAAGGTTTTGTCAAAAAATATAGGTGCTCACTTTTTGAATGATAGTTTATTGTCCAAGGATCAAAATGCACTTTTGATAATTGACCAATATTTATGTTTTTGGGTTCTTCCAGGCAAATTAATATCGAAAAATTGTTTTTTTTTTACTTTTTTTTTGTAAATTATTCACTTACAATTGGGTGGACTTTTTTTCAGTAGAACTAATGAATGTAGCATGTAGGAAATTTCACCACGAACATTTTTCTCTAAAAGAAAACGTAATTTCGATACTCCAGTGCCAAGATATTTTAGTTTTAGTGAGAAAAAAAGTGCCAATTTTTCTTATTTCTAAGAATTAACAAGCACGGCCTATTATTTACATGCGGCATATGTTTTGGAGGCCAGAGTATGGTTTCTTATAGTTATTTTGGTCACTGAATTCGGATCTGGAATCAAATTTCAGATAAACAGTGAACAGTGATATTTTAGTCACGCTCAAATATTATTTGCGTGTATTCCCCATAGCCACTTAAGGTTCGGCAGTCGAAGCCGCTAACCAACGCGCCACGAGGCCTCTTAAAACAATCAGAAGTTGAAAAAAACATTCTCTATAAAAAAAATCCGTGAGTAAAATATCAATTAAAGGTGAGCGAAATATGAAATATGACCGAATTCACTTGCGATTAAAATTAAAGCATATTACCGCAAATAACTTTTGGGCGTGGCTCCAAATTTAACTGTTTATCTGAAATTTGATTCCAGATCCGAATTCAGCGACCAAAATAACTATAAGAAACCATACTCTGGCCTCCAAAACATATGGCGCATGTAAATAATAGGCCGTGCTTGTCAATTCTTAGAAATAAGTAAAATTGGCACTTTTTTTCTCACTAAAACTAAAATATCTTGGCACTGGAGTATCGAAATTACGTTTTCTTTTAGAGAAAAATGTTCGTGGTGAAATTTCCTACATGCTACATTCATTAGTTCTACTGAAAAAAAGTCCACCCAATTGTAAGTGAATAATTTACAAAAAAAAGTAAAAAAAAACAATTTTTCGATATTAATTTGCCTGGAAGAACCCAAAAACATAAATATTGGTCAATTATCAAAAGTGCATTTTGATCCTTGGACAATAAACTATCATTTAAAAAGTGAGCACCTATATTTTTTGACAAAACCTTAAAATGAGGCAAGCAAATTGCAACATTTTGGGTGCCCGAAATGCGAACGAAGCGCTGCGCTCGCAGAATCAAAATAAGATTAAAAAAGATAGGAGGAACATACACCTTAGATTTATTGATCCTTTATGTGAAATCGTCTCAGCTTTCGAATGGATTTGTCAGTTTTTCGATAAAGCGGGGCGCCGGCCTTCAAAAATGACTTTTAAAAATAGATTGGTGTTTTGTGTCTAAAAATTGTATGAAACGGTATTTTTCTGACAAGTGCATTCGAAAGTTCTGCTCATTTCCTTTCCGAAACACCCCTAAACATTAAGGGTTCGTTGAAGTTTTGCAAAGTTATTAGCAATTTTGTAGACGCGAATAAGTCTAAAAATTACCAATTTTGAAAAATGTTTTAGCTTCGTGGCGCCGAGGTGAGGACAAATTCAACCAACCAAACATGGTTTCATTCATAACTTGGTGGGGGCTATTGGAAAAGTACATTGCTTTTGATTTTTGAGCACATTGTGTAAATAGTGGTCCACTTTCAGCGAGAATTACTCAGGTCTTAAACCAGTAACGATAGTTACCAACGATCGTGGGGGCTAACATCACCTACATTGATTACCGTGGTAACGGAGATCAAATTACATTTAAAGACGAACGGAAAAACCGAAACAAATAAATAAATAAATGCTAACAAGTGCAACTGTTACAAATCGTCTGATGTGTAAGTTATTATGCTTCAGAATTGCCGGAATGAAGAGATTGCGTCTCGTTGAAACTTTGAAGAAGAAGAAAAAAAAACGAACAGCAATTGATTCCAGCAAAACTCGGCAAACTGAGCAAAAAATCGAGCACAGCAAACGGCAATCACAAATCATTGCCCAAACGACATAAGTGTCTCGGGAAATGGCACCCGGAAGGAAGAAGATGGTGTAAACAGAGCATAAATAACAACTGAAATGATGGAAAGAGATAGAACAAAACAAAAAAAAAGTTTGCCGGGTTTCGCTTAACGTGTAGGTGTGTATCGCGGAGACAGAAAAGGAAAGAGTTTGATATGAGTGGGGAGAAAAAAATGTAAAAAGACATCCACTGGCATTCGGACCGTGCCAAATGTTGCACCGGGAATTGAAGTGCAGGACTTTTTTTTTTATTTGTTAGAGTTAATTTTTTTATATAATTACTGTATTTAAATAAAATAGTTCAGAATACAGTGAAACCTCTTTTTACAGGGTGCGTTACGTTTTTCTAATTTGTCGATTTCTCTGTAACGACGCAACATTGTTGCAATCTTTTAAAAGCAATTTGTAGGGTTTGTTCAGATCTACAAAACGCCTTTTGAAGCTTGCAAAAATATTGTATGGTTTTAGAGAAATCTACGAAACAAAAAGCGTAACGCCACTGCGTAAAAAGAGGTTTCTCTGTGTTACCTAAACGTTTTGTTGCAGAACTACATGGTACAGAGAAACCCCTTTTTACGCGGTGGCGTTACGTTTTTTGTTTCGTCGATTTCTCTAAAACCATACAATATTTTTGCAAGCTTCAAAAAGCGTTTTGTAGATCTGAACAAACCCTACAAATTGCTATCAAAAGATTTCAACAATGTTGCGTCGTTCCTGAGAAATCGACAAATTAGAAAAACGTAACGCACCGCGTAAAAAGAGGTTACTCTGCAATGCTTTAATAAATACAAAAAAAAAATCTTCTAGAATAGTTCTAAAAAGTGACGGCAAAACATTGAATAACCGCAAATAGGCTAAACATAAAGATTGAAGTTAGTAGAAATGCCTTAAACTGAAAATGTAAAAAAAATAAAAGTGAACAAGATGAATGCATATAAGAATGCTAAAAATGAATAAATACTGACATAAAACATAACAATTGAAGTTTTTTGCTAAACAAAATTCAAACTCCTAAAAAAGAAGAAAACAATCAAAATTTGTTAAAAAAAAATGTGCTTTACAGCATTTCCACACCCAAAATAGGTTTCAGGTCAACTTTTGGACTTGAACTTCACTGATTTGGACAAAACTTGGAGGGAGCGTTCATCTACGTTTTTGAGTGATTTTTATGTAAAATTATCTGGGAAACATTGTGACGATAAAATTAAAAATTTACAAATATAGGTATTTTTAGAAAATCGCATTCCAAGGATTGAAATCAAGTGACAAAATACTGAATGGCTTGTGAAAGTTAGATTTTTATTTGGTTTCCGTGGCAAATATTTCCAAAATGCAACCCTACATTTTTTGATTTTTTTTTAGATATTTTGTCCTTTAGAAAATTGACATTTATTGAGTTAACTGATCGTTCTCTGCAATCTTCATCCAAATCAGTGAAGGTCGACTCAAAAAGTTTGCTCAGTTAGTTTGAAATGACCCATATATTTTTTTTATCTGCGAATTATAATGGCTACAATATTTACTTCGAAAAACATTATTTTTGTATTGAAGACTGAGCTTAAAAAAAATAAAACGAAAAAAAATTAATGTGACAAAATCTTATTAACCAAAATAACATTTACACTTCGTTAGACGGATTAACAAGCTTTAGTTTTCCAGATTTTCCAACAAATTAGTAAAGACTTGAATACGACCCATTTCCACGCAGGCTAGCCGTGCGCGAGGTACCTCAGCTTGGATCGACAAGCCCCGCCCTAAAGAACGTTTGCATCAATTGAATTCAAACGTTATTTAAAACTTTCGGACCCTTGTCAAATGAACAAAACCCTAGCCCGTTTTAAAGTTGGTTGTAACAGTACCGTCAAACCTCTTTTTACGCGACCTCCTTTTGCGCGGATTTTTTTACGCGAAAAATTCAAAATAACGCGAACCGATTTTACGCGGTCGGAAGTCTACCCTTTATGGTCATATCTTCCTGTTCAACGAGGACCAAATTCGGGGTTTTCACCATCGGTAGCAACCTACGGAAACTCTGCATCATATTGGGATCTTCTGGACCACTAAGAACTTCCGGAAGTTACGGATTGAACATCTATCTGTTCAACGGGTGTCTATACCGGTGTATTCACCATCGATATAGCTATAGTGAGCCACGACGGACTCTCAGTGATCTGTTGGAATGTACGAGGTCATCCAGGAGCTCCCGGAAGTCATGGCCTGGATATCTACCTGATCAACGGGGGTCTTTATGGCTATATTAACCATCGTTATAGCTTCAGGTAGCTTCAGAGGACCACGATGGACACTCTGCGACATGTTCGATTATTTGGTCATCCTGGAGCTCTAGGAAGTCATGGCCTGGATATCTACCTGATCAACGGGGGTTTATATGGCTAATGGTTTTATTAATCATGTCCACTGACCCCTACTTGAAGTTATACCGATGGTTAATATAGCCAGATAGACCCCATGTTGACCAGGTAGATATCCAGGTCATGACTTTCGGTAGTTCCTGGATGACCCAACACAATCCAACATGTCGCAAAGTGTCCATCGTGGTCCACTGAAGCTATACCGATGGTTAATATAGCCAGATAGACCCCTGTTGATCAGGTTCCTGGATGACACAAAATAATCGAACATGTCGCAAAGTGTCCATCGTGGTCTACTGAAGCTACCTGAAGCTATACCGATGGTTAATATAGCCAATTAGACCCCCGTTGATCTGGTAGACATCCAGGCCATAACTTCCGGGAGTTTTTGGATTACCTAGTACATTCCAACAGATCACAAGGTAACCATCGTAGGTCACGGAAGCTGTCTGAAATAATCACGATGGTGAATACACCGGGTACACCCTTGTTGAACAGGCAGATATTTAGTTCATAACTTCCGGAAGTTCTTGGTTAACCATGAACATCTCAACCTGCTGCATGGTATCTTGCCTAGGTCAACGAAGCCCCTAATAACCTGCCTGTTAATGAAAAAGAATAATTCTTTATAAAACTAAAAAATATTGAAAACTCTTTTTACGCGCGCAATTCAAAACAGCGCAAACTTTTTTACGCGATTTTTTTTCACGCGGGAACCAAAATTCGCGTATAAAAACGTTTGACTGTATTCCTAATTCCTGTCATGGCTTACCACTAAGCTGTGATATCCTAGAGGTAAGCATTTTTGCTGGCCAATCCAAAGGACGGGGGAACGACTTTGATTTTTTGTTCATGTTTAAAGTTTAAAATATAGAAAATTACCATAACTTTTTCGTTAGGAGCAAATAGGAATCCAACCAGGGCTATTTGCTTACAAAGCAAATACCGTAACCAGTCAGCCACGGCCGCTTCCTAGGCTTGAATGCGAAAACTTTAATTAATATAATTCTGCAGAGTAATTATAAATAAGCTCCTTGAAATGTGTTTTTCAAGAAAACCATTAGATCTAATGATTATAAAAGAAAAAAAAATGTGTAGGTGTTTATGCAACAGACATGACCGGTATGACAAAGCTCATTTTTTTAACAACAAATAGGGTGAGGTGAAAACGTCACAGACATAACCAAAATGACGAAGAACGAACGAAAAACATGGCCAGAGCTTAAAAATGTAACCTTAGTTTCTAAAGCTGCATTTTAGCGCATGCCGCATTGCCGTGCTGGAAGCTGTGAATACCTTTTAAGTTGGATGATTTTACAAGTTTGCAAGAAATGCCCACTTTCGCATTACAGTTTCTTACTAGGTGTTTGCATTGCTTTTTTTTTTGCGTTAGAATTTTCAACTTTTTCACATCATGTTAACATTCAATTTCAATTGAGTTATTGATTAGGGTGACAATAAAAACGTCATCAGGGATACCCCCTGATTCGACAACCTAAGGCAAAAATAAGTAACTGTGCCAATTTTGATCCAAATCGGTTAAGGTTTAAGGGTTGCTGAAAATCGTTGAAATTGGTAAAAAAATCTTTTTATACAAAACCGTCTTCTTTAAATCGCTAATAACTCGTCAGGGTTAACTTGGATCGTTTTGCGTTCTTCGACAAAGTTGTTGACGCCACCTTTTGTGGAAATTTGTGTGGTCTTTGACGTCAAAATGTAAATTTTCTTGCTCGGTATCGCCCAAATCTGTATGGTTACACACTATGGCCCAACTTGCCAAATTAGTCCCAACCAAATTGTCCTAAAGTTCGCATGGATCCAATTTCTCTCTTGGTACGCAATATCGAAATTATGCTTAATTTTGAATTATTGTTAATAAACTCTAATAATTTAAACGAGTATTTAATGAGTGCTTTCTTCGACAACTATTTGATCTTTCATGTGACTTCAAATTCCTAGTGTCCAGCAGATAAAGTGTCACCATGAACATATAGGGAACCGGCAGAAAAAGACAAACAGAGAAAAAAAAACCCTGCATAAACTACATACGACGATTGTTTATCGTTTTTCCCACCACCCCCGTGCACCAAACACACCATCTCACAACCGATATCACCCCGAGTTGTTTGTTAGTATAATCTCAATAGCGTTCACCCTCGTTTCAACTCCCCCCCCCCCCCGTACCAGACCTGTACGTATGCTACCCACCCCTCATCATCTGCTGTCTAGATGTCCTCCCTGCTTCCTTCTTCCCAGCAAGAAATGGAATCTGGAGCATCTTGCTTGTTGAGTTCATCTCCTGAACGCTTCTGTTTCTTGCCAACCAGTAGTCACACACACACACGTTCCTTGCGTTCCCATTCTAGCGGACTATGAATGTCTCCAATTCGTAACGGTTCAACGGTTTTCGGGTCCTTCCTTCGATCCCGCCGATGTCTATGATATGAAAGCAATACGATCTGTGCCAATAATGGTTATGTCGTCGTGTGTGTGTGTGTGTATGTGCCAGAAGCTTCGTCCTTAAGGTTTGAACTTTGAAGGTACTCACAGAATGTAAAGCTTGAGGGGATGAATCGCGTCGTCATAGAGCGAACCAAGAAGAAGACGACGACAGTATTATGGCAACTCCTCATAACGATTCTGGTACTTAAAATGTGTACGTTCATACACATGAATTCTTCGCAAACAGAGAAAGCTACTTTACTATAGAACTGAATATCACGGACTCACTGTGACGTGATGAAGAAGTGCATCACGTGCACTATTCTATATTCATGACTTCCAAATTTGTTCGAGTTTTGGTCGGGGGCTCAAAGTTGGGTTATGTTGTTGTTTTATAGGCTTTTTTCAGGTGTTTTAGTTGTAGAATATAAGCATACAATTTTTCCTGAAAACATGTTTAGATAATTTATTCATACAGTTTATTTCTTGTGTGAAGAAGCTACAAACCGCCCTAACTTACCAGAAAATGGAGAGTTATCATTAGGGTAGAGTAGTTAGTGATAAAATGGCTCTCACAAGACGTAGTTTCAACCAATCATGCTCATATTTGGGGGAAAGGTGTGTCTACTAGATACACGTCTGCCATAATAGTGGCTTTGGTTATGGAAGCTCCCTTGCAAAGTTATTCGTACATGTTTGATTCTGGGATGTAAAAGTAAATTAGGACTAAAAATTACATTTTCGCTCATAGCCCAAGTAGCACTCATAACTTGTTGACTGTTGAATAATAGTTAGACAATTGTTTGTGATAAACATACGAAAAAAAATCTGAACATAACTTAAATAACAGTTTGTTTCACTGCTTGTATAACTGACTTATGTAACTATCGTGTTTCGTGCCACAAAAGTGTTAAAACACAGTCAACTTCACTCTTTTCCAACTTTGAAACACAACATAGGAAAAATTCTCACCTATTTGGGAGGTTTAGAACTCGCTCCTAACTCCACCCAATTTGCTGATTTACACTGGAACACCTTCGATAGAAACTTGCTTGCTCACTTCCGTTTGAGGTATTTATCACTTGATTTCAGTCGAAAACGATTTTTATGAGCTCTAATTAAACGTCAAAATGCTGATATGCCAAGATGCTGTTCCCTCATTGGCAATGTTTTCCTCGAAAACAGTTTGTTGAATAAGAATATATTGCACTGTTTGTTTCACTGCTTATCTAACATTGTCATGTGACGGCATCTTCTGAAAAATGGGCGTGGCAAACCATTCTATAAATAACCTTAGGTTTTCTCGCTTTGTTACACAAATGTTATCGGAGAATAGGTTATATAACTGATAATCAACAAACATATTCAACTTGACATTGCGTGTTGTTAGGTGGTGTAAATTTGTACGTGAGGTATTTAAAGTATCAATAATGTTTATTTATCGAAGATCGCAATAATTTTAAATGTTGACCGATTATTTATAAACATATCGCCGGTAAAAGCTACAAAAAATATCAGCTAACGGAGTTCATGATAGAGAAAACAAATTAAAAACGTTACTTAATTCACCTTTAGGTGGTTGGTGCCTTCCTCATATTCATAAAAATCAATACATTCAGTAAAAATAGCAACATTCCCCCTTAACATGTTTAACAAATCAACTTTATTACTTATTTCTTTTGATAGGGTTCGCAGACCTTCAATATATCTAGCGAATCGGCAATGTCTGATAAAAAACCTATCCAACGATAGCTCTTATGATGGACCCGGACATCATTTTTATTGAAATATCAGATATCCGGCCTTCAACAAGTGTATAAATAACACTTAAGTGCTAATAACTTTGGATAGGGTTGTCAGATCCTTGATGTTCTAGGCTTATTGAGAAGGTCTTTCGATTATCTAACTAACGACAGGTCGCATGATGCACCCGGACATCATTTTCATTGAAATATCTGAGATCCGGCCTGCAAAAAGTGTATGCATAACACTTAAGTGCTAATAACTTTTGATAGGGTTGTCAGATCCTCGATGTTTTAGGCTCATTTGAAAGGTCTTTCGATTATCTAACTAACGACAGGTCGCATGATGCACCCGGATATCATTTTCATTGAAATATCTGAGATCCGGCCTCCAAAAAGTGTATAAATAACACTTAAGTGCTAATAACATTTGATAGGGTTGTCAGATCTTTAATGTTTTGGGCTCATTGGAAAGGTCTTTTTAATAAAATAATATAAAATGTATAACATGACAGGTTTTCTTGCAAAAAACACCCTTTTTACAATCTTCCGGACATACGCCAAAATCGTTTTTTTAGCATAACTTTTGAAGTTCTTAACTAAACTTGCTGATTTTAAATAGAGACCTATGGGACCCCAAGACGAATCGAATGAGACTAATACGGTCAAAATTCGTTCATCCAGTCCGGAGATAATCGAGTGACATTTTTTTTGTCCACCCACCTACACACATCCACACAGACATTTGCTCAGAACATGATTCTGAGTCGATATGTATACGTGAAGGTGGGTCTAGGAGGTCAAATTGATAAGTTCATTTTTCGAGTGATTTTATAGCCTTTCCTCAGTAAGGTGAGGAAGGCAAAACACTCCAATTTTCAATGTTACTCCGTGGTACGGTATTCGAAATGACAGTTGAAACGGTTTGTTATAACAAAGTTACATAATGGAGTTATAAAACTGACTTGAAACAAACTTATATAACTTAATTTCCAATGACAGCCTTTTCTGGAGTTAAGTTGTATAGCTCACTGCTGTATAACAAAGCTGACAGCAGCCTTCTTATTGACGTTTAGGCCAGCTTGTTTACTATGAAGCCTCGTGGAGAGATGTGGAAGCGCGCTTGGACCTGCCGTGGAGATGATAACAACAAATCGTCGAGGTCATCGGATCGAATCTTGGGAAAGACGAAGAGGGTTTCACAAGAATCACAGTTAGAGAGCGCGAAAGGATTGTTTTTTTTTTTTCATACAATTTCTATTTTTTTCTAAATAAATCGGGCAAAAACAAGCGTACCAAAAAAGTCAGAGATACTATTCTTATTGGCTTCGTCGTTGATTGAAATTCTAATAAGAACTGTTTGTTTACATGTAAGTTGGGTAACGGTTAGACAACTGTTTTCAATATATCTTTCCTTTTCAGTGTGTGCTTTGATTTGACAGCACAGCCGTTAACCACGCCCCTTTTTTTCGTTGAATCTCTTGTTAGCTAGCACAGTGTTGTCAAATACATTTGTACAACTTACTCTGATAACTTGCATCTTATTCTGGCAAGTTATACAACAGAAAAAAGTGCGCTTTTTCCAATGCACAGGAGTTGTAGAACAAGTCGTGGTAACGAGGCCGATCGGTTTTATAACCAGTTAGGAAATACGTTTATCTGACAAAGTGTGTTGCTTGGGATGTTGAATCCTGGCCATTACCCTTACCCACTAACAAAATCCCAAGTAGAAGTAGTTTTCCGGCACACGTGGGGGTGTGGATATCGTATAGCACCCACCCTTTGTAGCAACCTGTGCTAACTAACATTCCCGTCCCAATCCCCCGAGATCTACAAACTGACATGGTGGGCGCCGTTGGTGGCCAACGACTGTTTCCTATTAGCAACGGCTCTAGTTTTGATGATCGTGATGTTTTATCTTTTCAGCGCATTCATGCATGCTGTTGATAAGGGAAACATTTAAGCGTATAGTCGGTTGTATTGATAGGATCAGTGTTGAAAATCTGGCGACTATGATTAATTTTGCGATTAATCGCTGCCTGATACACCCCACGAATAAGACTGCTGAGAAAAGTCTTTATTCTCTAATTGCCATGACTAGCTGTCATTCGTCAAGAGTGCTGTCGATGATTGTAACAACCCATGACTGCTGGCAGTAAAGGGGCAAGATTGGATCTTGGTCGCAGCAAGTTGATGACTAAACCCAATCATTCAAATTTTTATTCGTCTCTGCCATACCCAGCGATCAAGTGGCAGTCAGGAAAAACGAGATCAAAGCATACTCAGAGGGCCTTTCTTCAGGCAATCATTATTCGCTCGAAGAGATTTTTTTTCAACCTTGGATAGGATATTACGGTCCTGTTCAGCAACGGAGAAGGACAACCATGGGTGGTCTCTCATGCTCATGCTCATAACCGTCTACAGTCCTAATTTTTTTTTTCGAAATTTTTTATTTTTCCCTTGTTCAGGAAGTCATTTTGAGCAACTTTTGTTCTACGTGAAACTTTACTTCTCTTTTTTTATGTTTTTCCTTGTTTAATTTTTTGTATTTAAATTTGCATTTATCTTGTTTAGTTTATGTTTGTTTTTGGTAGTATTTTGCCTACTCTACCACCTCCTATCATTACATTTTGCCTATCCAATTTTTTCATGTTTTTACAGTAACTATTTCAATTTTCTGCATGTTTTTCACATTTTCTGCTATAAAATGGAACCATTAATAGCTCTTAATAGAGAGATATTACAGGACTGTCAATTTCTGAAGATGATGAAAAAATATTAAATACATATTTTATTTTTATGATTTTTAAATGGCTATCACTTGAAATCTTTGTTTTTATCAATGATAATTAGGTACATTTTGGTTTTAAATATTTGATCCACATAAACTTTAAATAATTTTGACTGCCTATCAGAAGGAAAAGCATAAAAAATTAATCAATTCTAATGTAGCTCCTGCAAAAAAAAAACATATTTTTATCATTACTTAATAAAAATGAATAGATTTCGGTTTAACAAAACATTTTTCGCTGGGTAATATGTCATGGCGTTGCCTTTTGTTGTTAGTCAGGTTCGATAAACAACATGATAAAAATAAATTTTAGGAGAGTTTTAGGAGAGAACTATGGTGAATAAGGCCTTCGACATACAGAACCAGTCTTTTTTAATCGTTGTGTTTCATTCTTATTTGAAATTAATAAAATACTGTTATAATAGATTATATATAAAAAGTAAAAAGTTTCGTTGAAGAAGTACAATTAAAAAAAAGCAATTACTTTTATTACTCTAAAATTACTTTAATTATCAATTAATTATTTAAAATTACTCTGATTACCATGAATTACTAAGTAATTAAAGAATTACCTAATTACCAGCTAAAAATCAAAGTAAATATTAATTACTTGCCAGTCTGAGGCTTTCCTGGAAACCCTTGAATTTGACAAGGTTTTTGGAAATTTTCTCTAAGAAGACGTACAAAGTTACAATTCTCCATGTAAATTGATCAAAGTTCCATGCTAAATTCAGATCAAAACTGGAGCAACTAAACCTTAACCAAATGAGCAGAAGTTTTCAGGCTAGCTTCTGGGGTCATAGTACTTTAAAATTCCGGTTGATGCAAACGAAGTTGAACACTTTTGTCTTTTTCATATATCCGTGAATCACGCTAATGGACAGTAACCAAAATTGTAGGGAGACTTTTATGGAGGAACTAATGTTGGAAAATGTATTTTTTGGTCACTGAAAAGGTACACACAAAGTTTCATACAAATCAAAAAATCAATCATCGTTGGCCGACGAAGTTTTTTGAACCATTGCCTTTCAAGAATTCTTGATGCCATCAGTTGCGTCAACGTCGATGGAACCCAAATGCCAGCGCCTGCACGTGAAATTTACAAAATAAGATTTTCACATCAACTGTTTCGCCCCAAAAAGTAACCCCCCACCGAGACTAACATCCGGAAAACAAACACCCAGCTAGTTATCTAATTTTCGCCCGAAATGCATCAACCTACGCTGCTAGAAAGCTTGACAAAAGAAGCAAAGTCCTCTGTGTAAAACCAAAACTACTGCTGCGAAGAGCTGATTGGAACTATACTCAACCCCACGCGTTTGAAGGAACACAACAACAACGACGACGATAGTGCAAGGTTGTCACGCGTCACCATCGCTGGTGGTCCATGAAATAAAGGTCCTCCACCTCCCCCAAAAAACAGGTTACAATTTGAATATTACCGAAGTTGGGAGTGATTTGTTTGTTGTTTGGACGTTTCTTTCATGTTTTAAGACTTTTTTTTTTTTCGAAAAATGACTGTGTTTCCAGTTCATCGAATTTTCGGCTTATCTTGTAGCTCTTTGAACTCATTTTGACAATGCCACTCCTGCTGACGGTTGCCCTGGCCGATGCCGATGAGCTTGAGGACCGTTTTCGAAGTTGTTGTGACGATGCGGACCGCCGATACTAGGAGAGAACGGGCAGGGCTAATTAAGCTCCCGTCAGTTTGAAGTCCCCCACGCGTAGAATCTCGCACGGTGAAGGTGCGTGTCCATGATGGCCACGTTGTCGGAGGTAGGTTGGCGCACAATTGCGTCCATTCGAAATATCTGGATCTGGGAACTGCATTAAATTAACTTGGGCTCCCTTTTCCGATGGTTGGAAGCCAAGGACTCAACGCACGTCGGGCCTGCTACTTTGTTACGAACTAGATTAGCACGTCTGCACTGCACGTCGGACATGAAGTTGTTTGTTATTTTGGTTGAAGGTTCGAGCATAACGTCATTAGTTGGGGTGTTTTTCAGAATCGAAATTTCTATGATTTCAAAATTAGGTGGTACTGTGAAACCAGTTTTCAAAATAGACAAATTTGTTACAATGATATTACCAGTGTTAGGTCAAAAGTTAAGGAATTTGGTCAGCTTTTCAAAACATTTCGTTAAAAAATACACAACTAACGATGTGTTGATTATTGCCTGTTGAAAGCTGTTACCAATGTTGTTATTTCCGATGCATAAAATCACAAACCGTCACATTAACGCCAATTTTCCATCCAAAGTGGGAAAGTGATTGCTATTCACCACACAACAGCAGGGTAGCAGCCAATAAAATATGCAACGTGCATGCAATGCATGTAAATTGCCCGAACAAAAGCTCTAATTGCACCCACTTTACCCCTCCCTATATTTATTATGGCAATGCTCCTTGCATTATGCAACGCCAATTTGAACTGAAAGCCTCCAGGTCACAGACAAGAGTATTACCTGTTGCGTAAAATGTCCTTTTCCATGAAGGGTGATACTTGTACGCACACACCCTTGCACATACACACGCACAACTGTTTGGATTTCATTACATTACAAGTGCACACTGCTCAAGAATATGCAATGAAATGCAGCTGCACTTGAAGAATCAGAGGGGGGTGCACTGAAACTTGTATTTTTGTATTTTTGTATTTTTGTATTTTTGTATTTTTGTATTTTTGTATTTTTGTATTTTTGTATTTTTGTATTTTTGTATTTTTGTATTTTTGTATTTTTGTATTTTTGTATTTTTGTATTTTTGTATTTTTGTATTTTTGTATTTTTGTATTTTTGTATTTTTGTATTTTTGTATTTTTGTATTTTTGTATTTTTGTATTTGTGTATTTTTGTATTTTTGTATTTTTGTATTTTTGTATTTTTGTATTTTTGTATTTTTGTATTTTTGTATTTTTGTATTTTTGTATTTTTGTATTTTTTTATTTTTGTATTTTTGTATTTTTGTATTTTTGTATTTTTGTATTTTTGTATTTTTGTATTTTTGTATTTTTGTATTTTTGTATTTTTGTATTTTTGTATTTTTGTATTTTTGTATTTTTGTATTTTTGTATATTTGTATTTTTGTATTTTTGTATTTTTGTATTTTTGTATTTTTGTATTTTTGTATTTTTGTATTTTTGTATTTTTGTATTTTTGTATTTTTGTATTTTTGTATTTTTGTATTTTTGTATTTTTGTATTTTTGTATTTTTTGTATTTTTGTATTTTTGTATTTTTGTATTTTTGTATTTTTGTATTTTTGTATTTTTGTATTTTTGTATTTTGTATTTTTGTATTTTTGTATTTTTGTATTTTTGTATTTTTGTATTTTTGTATTTTTGTATTTTTGTATTTTTGTATTTTTGTATTTTTGTATTTTTGTATTTTTGTATTTTTGTATTTTTGTATTTTTGTATTTTTGTATTTTTGTATTTTTGTATTTTTGTATTTTTGTATTTTTGTATTTTTGTATTTTTGTATTTTTGTATTTTTGTATTTTTGTATTTTGTATTTTTGTATTTTTGTATTTTTGTATTTTTGTATTTTTGTATTTTTGTATTTTTGTATTTTTGTATTTTTGTATTTTTGTATTTTTGTATTTTTGTATTTTTGTATTTTTGTATTTTTGTATTTTTGTATTTTTGTATTTTTGTATTTTTGTATTTTTGTATTTTTGTATTTTTGTATTTTTGTATTTTTGTATTTTTGTATTTTTGTATTTTTGTATTTTTGTATTTTTGTATTTTTGTATTTTTGTATTTTTGTATTTTTGTATTTTTGTATTTTTGTATTTTTGTATTTTTGTATTTTTGTATTTTTGTATTTTGTATTTTTGTATTTTTGTATTTTTGTATTTTTGTATTTTTGTATTTTTGTATTTTGTATTTTTGTATTTTTGTATTTTTGTATTTTTGTATTTTTGTATTTTTGTATTTTTGTATTTTTGTATTTTTGTATTTTTGTATTTTTGTATTTTTGTATTTTTGTATTTTTGTATTTTTGTATTTTTGTATTTTTGTATTTTTGTATTTTTGTATTTTTGTATTTTTGTATTTTTGTATTTTGTTATTTTTGTATTTTTGTATTTTTGTATTTTTGTATTTTGTATTTTTGTATTTTTGTATTTTTGTATTTTTGTATTTTTGTATTTTTGTATTTTTGTATTTTTGTATTTTTGTATTTTTGTATTTTTGTATTTTTGTATTTTTGTATTTTTGTATTTTTGTATTTTTGTATTTTTGTATTTTTGTATTTTTGTATTTTTGTATTTTTGTATTTTTGTATTTTTGTATTTTTGTATTTTTGTATTTTTGTATTTTTGTATTTTTGTATTTTTGTATTTTTGTATTTTTGTATTTTTGTATTTTTGTATTTTGTATTTTGTATTTTTGTATTTTTGTATTTTTGTATTTTTGTATTTTTGTATTTTTGTATTTTTGTATTTTTGTATTTTTGTATTTTTGTATTTTTGTATTTTTGTATTTTTGTATTTTTGTATTTTTGTATTTTTGTATTTTTGTATTTTTGTATTTTTGTATTTTTGTATTTTTGTATTTTTGTATTTTTGTATTTTTGTATTTTGTATTATTGTATTTTTGTATTTTTGTATTTTTGTATTTTGTATTTTTGTATTTTTGTATTTTTGTATTTTTGTATTTTTGTATTTTTGTATTTTTGTATTTTTGTATTTTTGTATTTTTGTATTTTTGTATTTTTGTATTTTTGTATTTTTGAATTTTTGTATTTTTGTATTTTTGTATTTTTGTATTTTTGTATTTTTGTATTTTTGTATTTTTGTATTTTGTATTTTTGTATTTTTGTATTTTTGTATTTTTGTATTTTTGTATTTTTGTATTTTTGTATTTTTGTATTTTTGTATTTTTGTATTTTTGTATTTTTGTATTTTTGTATTTTTGTATTTTTGTATTTTTGTATTTTGTATTTTGTATTTTTGTATTTTTGTATTTTTGTATTTTTGTATTTTTGTATTTTTGTATTTTTGTATTTTTGTATTTTTGTATTTTTGTATTTTTGTATTTTTGTATTTTTGTATTTTGTATTTTTGTATTTTTGTATTTTTGTATTTTTGTATTTTTGTATTTTTGTATTTTTGTATTTTTGTATTTTTGTATTTTGTATTTTTGTATTTTTGTATTTTTGTATTTTTGTATTTTTGTATTTTTGTATTTTTGTATTTTTGTATTTTTGTATTTTTGTATTTTTGTATTTTTGTATTTTTGTATTTTTGTATTTTTGTATTTTTGTATTTTTGTATTTTTGTATTTTTGTATTTTTGTATTTTTGTATTTTTGTATTTTTGTATTTTTGTATTTTGTATTTTTGTATTTTTGTATTTTTGTATTTTTGTATTTTTGTATTTTTGTATTTTTGTATTTTTGTATTTTTGTATTTTTGTATTTTTGTATTTTTGTATTTTTGTATTTTTGTATTTTTGTATTTTTGTATTTTTGTATTTTTGTATTTTTGTATTTTTGTATTTTTGTATTTTTGTATTTTTGTATTTTTGTATTTTTGTATTTTTGTATTTTTGTATTTTTGTATTTTTGTATTTTTGTATTTTTGTATTTTTGTATTTTTGTATTTTTGTATTTTTGTATTTTTGTATTTTTGTATTTTTGTATTTTTGTATTTTTGTATTTTTGTATTTTTGTATTTTTGTATTTTTGTATTTTTGTATTTTTGTATTTTTGTATTTTGTATTTGTATTTTTGTATTTTTGTATTTTTGTATTTTTGTATTTTTGTATTTTTGTATTTTTGTATTTTTGTATTTTTGTATTTTTGTATTTTTGTATTTTGTATTTTTGTATTTTTGTATTTTTGTATTTTTGTATTTTTGTATTTTTGTATTTTTGTATTTTGTATTTTTGTATTTTTGTATTTTTGTATTTTTGTATTTTTGTATTTTTGTATTTTTGTATTTTTGTATTTTTGTATTTTTGTATTTTTGTATTTTTGTATTTTTGTATTTTTGTATTTTTGTATTTTGTATTTTTGTATTTTTGTATTTTTGTATTTTTGTATTTTTGTATTTTTGTATTTTTGTATTTTTGTATTTTTGTATTTTTGTATTTTTGTATTTTTGTATTTTTGTATTTTTGTATTTTGTATTTTTGTATTTTTGTATTTTTGTATTTTTGTATTTTTGTATTTTTGTATTTTTGTATTTTTGTATTTTTGTATTTTTGTATTTTTGTATTTTTGTATTTTTGTATTTTTGTATTTTTGTATTTTTGTATTTTTGTATTTTTGTATTTTTGTATTTTTGTATTTTTGTATTTTTGTATTTTTGTATTTTTGTATTTTTGTATTTTTGTATTTTTGTATTTTTGTATTTTTGTATTTTTGTATTTTTGTATTTTTGTATTTTTGTATTTTTGTATTTTTGTATTTTTGTATTTTTGTATTTTTGTATTTTTGTATTTTTGTATTTTTGTATTTTTGTATTTTTGTATTTTTGTATTTTGTATTTTGTATTTTTGTATTTTTGTATTTTTGTATTTTTGTATTTTTGTATTTTTGTATTTTTGTATTTTTGTATTTTTGTATTTTTGTATTTTTGTATTTTTGTATTTTTGTATTTTTGTATTTTTGTATTTTTGTATTTTTGTATTTTTGTATTTTTGTATTTTTGTATTTTTGTATTTTTGTATTTTTGTATTTTTGTATTTTTGTATTTTTGTATTTTTGTATTTTTGTATTTTTGTATTTTTGTATTTTTGTATTTTTGTATTTTTGTATTTTTGTATTTTTGTATTTTTGTATTTTTGTATTTTTGTATTTTTGTATTTTTGTATTTTTGTATTTTTGTATTTTTGTATTTTTGTATTTTGTATTATTGTATTTTTGTATTTTTGTATTTTTGTATTTTGTATTTTTGTATTTTTGTATTTTTGTATTTTTGTATTTTTGTATTTTTGTATTTTTGTATTTTTGTATTTTTGTATTTTTGTATTTTTGTATTTTTGTATTTTGTATTTTTGTATTTTTGTATTTTTGTATTTTTGTATTTTTGTATTTTTGTATTTTTGTATTTTTGTATTTTTGTATTTTGTATTTTTGTATTTTTGTATTTTTGTATTTTTGTATTTTTGTATTTTTGTATTTTTGTATTTTTGTATTTTTGTATTTTTGTATTTTTGTATTTTTGTATTTTTGTATTTTTGTATTTTTGTATTTTTGTATTTTTGTATTTTTGTATTTTGTATTTTTGTATTTTTGTATTTTTGTATTTTTGTATTTTTGTATTTTTGTATTTTTGTATTTTTGTATTTTTGTATTTTTGTATTTTTGTATTTTTGTATTTTTGTATTTTTGTATTTTTGTATTTTGTATTTTTGTATTTTTGTATTTTTGTATTTTTGTATTTTTGTATTTTTGTATTTTTGTATTTTTGTATTTTTGTATTTTTGTATTTTTGTATTTTTGTATTTTTGTATT